>NC_139809.1:2959587-3284587 GCF_963457635.1 Microchirus variegatus | reverse complement strand
GTGTCATTACACTTTGGTTCTTGTTGAAACTTAACAGATGACCCGATTTAACCGTTTAGTCTTTTGTTATGTTTACAGCTTTAGTGATTAGTGGACCAAAAAAAAAAAAGATCAGTTACCTAATTTATTGTATTTTAACTTGTTTAACCAACATAATGATTTGACTATTTGTTATTTAAACATTAAAACAGATTCTGGGGGCCTCCACTTTTTATAGTTCAAAGTGAAATAATTATTCCATTATTAATTGATTACTAAATTAATCAAAAATCATTAAAATGGAATCATTTTTGGTTTTGATTTGACAACACCATCATTTGGAGGTTGGGAAACATAAAAAAAAAAAAAAAAAAAACATTTTATGATGAACCAAACAAATGACAACTGAGAAAATAATCAACAGATTAATCATTTATGAAAATGATCAATAATTGCAGCCCTAGATCAGAGAAAAAGAGGTGTATTTGTCACACTTTATCCATTTTCTCTTAATAAAAAGAGATTCCTAAAGAGGACAGACCTTTTTAATGATTTTCCAAGCACAACAACAAGAGACATACAGTGTATCCTCAACTTTACATGACACCTTTCTACACTAAAAAGACAAATGCAGTGATAATCATCCGAATATCAACGTCTTACCCTCGTCTCCACATCGGTCCAAGCTCCATCTGTCTGATCACCACTGGCTGGCGCTCCTTCTGCAGATCTCCTCTTACGACTTCAGTAACAAATGTGAAGTGATATAAAATAGTTAGTTATCATTATACTGTGTAGAACATCTGGTTAATCAGCACTTATTAACCCGAAAGCAAGACACGTACCGTGGGACTGTGGTGACCTCCTGTCTCAGCGTCTCAATGTCAGTGAAATGGACAGCTTGTCCTCCTCCCCTGGTTTTCATCACCTCTCCCTTAAAGAAAAATAAGATTTCTGAGGTAGCAGCCAATTTAAATAAGTAGCACATAAAATCCGGTATCATCTTACTATTGTCAGTTGATGTACAGATTGTGTTGGGTGCAGCATGGTACATAATACACTTTATAATAAGTACACACTATTAGCATTAGTTAGTACATTAATACATATTGAATTCATCATTTATAACACATGGATACTCATTAGTATGTAGTTTATAAAGACATGTGCTGAAGTGTTGGCATGTACTGAGCGAAACACAGTCGATCAAAGAGCTTGTTTGTCGGAGGTGGATGCTGATTGGCTGCTTGAGTGCAGCAGCTATTTGGACACGGTAAAACATTTATAACTGTGTTTATAAACTACATACTAATGGGAATTCATGCTTTATAGATTATGAATACAATAGTTATTAATGCTTCACTAATGCTAATAGTGTATACTTATTATAAAGTCTTACCATGTAGGGCTAGTTTCCCAATTTGAGAATAATAAACAATTATATATACAATCAAATATGAAATCTCAAATACAAAACACAGCACAAAATTGAAAAGTTCAATTGTTACTTTCGCCCTAAACAAAGTGAAGACAACTTTTAAACCCATAGTTCTTTCATTGAGGTTTAAGCTTTTCACATTTCTTATTTAACAATTTCTTTATTACAATTCCTAAATGCCATTATTTTAATGAGTAAGAGTGGCAGTTCAGGTCACGAGAGAAGAGTGAAACATCAAACACTAAAAGAAGAAAATTGTTGGTGCGAGAGAAGGTGAATATTCCACATACTGAAATAAATGTTTTGTGTGCACCCAACTTAGGAATTTCAGTAATAACTGACAATAAAGTTGAATTGAATCGTAACTGATAATGTAGTTATTCCATATCATGGATGAACAAGCTGTCAAGTGTTACCCAGGCTGGTGGGTAATATACAGACAGTTGCAACGGTAGCATGACAGAAACGGCAATTAAAAACAAGTCACTATAATCATCAGGCAACAGCAGAAACACGTCGACATGTGCTGAACACACGGATGCGTCGCACTTACCTTAATAAGTTTAGTCTGTATCTCGCCGTCAGAGGCGACCTCCTGATGCGTTAACACGTATCTGTCGCACTTGGACAGGGCCTTCTCGCTGGGTGCGGACACCTGGATGGCGTTCGGGATGACGGGCTGCAAGACTGTGCCCAAGTCCAGGCTGGAGGTGGGCTTGTGGTCCACCCACTTCTCCCCACCTGCAGACCGGGAGCGGCGATGCAACGGACGCACCGGAGTCGTCGTCTGCTCGGGTCAGCGGAGGAGACGACGGCAGAGGGGAAGACAAACGAAGATTAAAATGACCTTCTCAAAACTGGTTCTTACAAGTGAAAGGTGTCACCAGTCATTAACCAAAGCTGAGGAAACCATTTTATTAGTGGTGCCTGTCTGTCTCGGCATAAAACAAATCACTTCCTCTGTGTCGCTAGGCAACATGAGTTCGTGTGAACTCTAATTCTAACAGACATTTGTTTACACCTAAAAGACATGCACATTTTAAATACAGCCTCATTAACTCCCAGAGAGTTGTAACAGCAGCTCTGTGACACATTCTCATTAATCTCTAATGGGGAATGTTCAGTTTGTTATGGTTGTTATTGCTGCAAGACTGAAGCACTGTACTTACTTCTAACACTCTGTAAGAAGTGTGATGTTGAGATCAGGATTAGTAATGTTTGTTCAGTCAGGAGTGTTAGACTACGGTAGCTGTGAGCAGACAGACAAGTACATTTCATGCCATCTAACGGTTAAGTATTAGTGGTGGGAATCGCATAATACTGATACCGATCACGATAGCAATAATATCACGATATAATGATTCTGTGATAATCAATATATTGCGAGACAATCGTTTAGCGAAACACCACGAGATCTGTCTAACTGACGAAAAACAAAATGGTAGCGAAAAGTGAAAGTGCAGGATTTCTCCATCTATCGCCCTATGTCAGCTGAGATAGGCACAGCACTAGGGCTGGGCGATATGGCCTAAAAATAAAAATTTAATAAAAAATAAATTTTCGATTTAAAAGGATTTTTTATTTTTTTAACTACTAAAGACAAAATGATTGTTCATATGATGCATGACGTTTTAAACACATACAGTGTTTCAGTGTCAGTTAATTAAAATATTTTAAATACATCCTCCATGAACGTAGCACAGACTCTGACTGATCTAGGGCCCTATGAAATGAAGTTTTATGCTGGTCACATTTAAAAGTAAAATAAATAACATAAATAAAAAAGTGGTAGTGCCCCCTCATCTGGTGCAGACAGATTTCTGCGCACCGCCCCTGCGCTGTACTGTTCTCCCTCTTATGCGCCGTGCGCTTCTCCATATCAGACTGGATCGTTTCTCTACACGCAATTTTACCCCTACAACGCTGCAATTAAGGGAATAACAGATGCATCAGATGAGTCGATCTCTTTAGTTAACTGCTCAAAGAGAGAGAATGTTCTCTGCTGTGAAATGAATGTCGCGGGGAGTTCATAAGTTTAACTTTTGCGCAAAGAGACTTTCCAGCATTTAATAGTTGCTGTTCCACAGTTTACTCGCTGTGTTTCGGCCGCCAAATTATCGGTGCATTCCTAAATATAACATCTTTATTGACAATAACAATATAACCGTAATAATGGCGTATTTGATAGTGTGACTCGAGTTTCAATCGGCACCTGGACAAGAGGACGCTCGCCGGTTACATGCGGGTGCATCGCGCTTAGAAAAATCCGTGGTGGATAAAAAAAAAAAAAAGTGTATATAAAGTAAATAAACAAGCAACATGCACTGGGGGAGACCCTGACCGGGTGAGTGTGAGGAGATGGAACATTTCCCCAGTGCGAACATTAAAAAGGTGCGCCGTAGTAAGAGGAGAAAATAATCGATATTTTTGTTTTTAAGATTGTCGGAACAAAAAAATTGAATTATTCGATATATCGCCCAGGCCTACACAGCACCCCCCGCGACCGTCCGATGGAGGATAAAGCGGTAGAGGATGGATGGATAGATAGATATTTTTACCCACGCTTAATAAGAACCAATTGATTTTGAAGTACAACATACAGGGAGAGGTGAAGGCGAAGCAGATCTCTTTGCAGGAAGACGCTCCTCTCTGGAAGGTCGCTGAGGGTGATGCTGCACCTGGCGCGGAGGAGGATCAGGACCACCCGGTGTCTTGTTCTCCGCCACGATTGCCTTGAGCTGCTTCAGCTTCTCGTCTTTCACCCAGAGCTTGTTCTGCATCTCCAGCTGCATGGCATTTACGCGTCTCACCTGCACGACAAGAGGCAATGACGCAATAAGTAAAAACGTGTACGGGATTGTGCTACTTCAACAAGCTGTAATAAACAAAACGCTGGTATCCTTATCACACATATGACAATAAATAAAAATAACTCACACATTCTTTCTCCCACTTGTATTGCGTGTCTGAGACGGCACCGTTCATACGCTGCTCCATGCGTCGCTTCTCAGAAAGCTCTCTATGCAGCCTCTGCTCTCTGGTTTCCAGCTCCTGCTTCAGTGAACGCTTGTCGTCCTCATAGATTTTAGTTGTTTTCTGCAGGATTTCAATCTGGAACAGAACCATTAGTATGCATTTTTAGAAAATAACATCTCCAAATGCACACTACAGGGATATTTGTTTGTTTGTTTCCCCCCCACACCTTGTGTTCCTGCATTTTGGTTCTCTTCTCCAAGCGGTCGAGCTCTGCCTTGTTGCTGTGGATGATTTTGTCTTTCTCTGCCAGTTTGCCATTTTGTTCATGAATAAAATTTTCTTTGGAAATGAGATTGCCGTCCACTTTCTGAAGCATAGAGTTCATCGTGTTGGCTAAAAATAAAAAAAAAAAACAGTGTGAGCCGTGACTGAAAAATCCACCTTTAAGTGACCTAAACTGTCAAAGCCACAGGGTGAGAGCCGAGCTACATTAATGAGGCACCTGCTTTATTGTATTCATCAATCATCATCTGCCTCATCCTGTGTCTGTTCTGCAGAGCTTCAATCAGCCGCGGCAGGGTGATGTCATCATGAGGGTCCGTCAGTTCGGAAGAGGGGAGAGGTGGGAGGCTGTGCACCAGGTGGTTTATAACGGAGGGCAAGTCTGCGGAAACAAGAGTTAACACAACTCCTGAAGCTGCTTTGTGGTCTAATAGGCATTTAAAACGTTCAATAGATATAAACGCAATAAACATCAAATATGTGTAATGTAACTACTGTCATGCATTCATATAAAAGGGGAGGTACAAGGAGTGTCTGTACATTACTGGGTAATAATAATCACAGGGAAGGAGCATTACCAAATCATTCAGCTGGAAATTAGGAATGCAGCTAACGATTATTCTCACAGTAAATTAATCTGTTGATTATTCTCTCGATTAATTGAGTACATGTTTGGTCCAGAAATTGTTGAGAAATGTTTAAAACCTCGAAATAACGATGTTGTTAAATGTCTTGTTTTGTCCACAGAAAGCTTGTCTCCATAATGAAAAAAATAATAATAATAATATTAATCGATTAATTGTTTCAGCCCTACTGAAAATGCAATTCAATTTAGAAATGCCAGTTGTGCTTCAATCAAACTATTTCAAAAAATTAAACCATGTCTTCATCCTCATGTGCGCTGTCCTTTTCACATGTTTGCACAAGTGTAGCACTGAAATGTTTCAAATGTATTAATCAATGCAAAAAAATACTTGAGATTTTCGTTTTTACCCCTGTCGAGCGGACCGCCGCGCTCCTCCAGCCTGCGAGACAGTTCCTCTTTAAAGGCCTGGTTTCTGTTCCGACGGCCTGGAGTGTAGCCATAGATGGGTTTGTCCACCGGCCGAGCTACTTCCACCTCCTGAGTCATCTCTGCGAACCGCATCACAAGCTGCACAGACAGAACAAGCCGTTATGAGTCACACAAATTACAAAGTTAATTAAAAAAAAAATAAAATAAAAAAAAAAAATAACAGACAAGAAAACGTGGAACAAACTTACCAAGGTTTCATCATAGTCATCGGCTTTGGGATTGACACAAACAACCATTCGGACTTTTCCCTCGCCATCAAAGTAGTTCTTGAACAGATGGGTTATTTTAGAGTCTCTGTAAGGAACCATCTGTAAGAGAAACATAGATTACTTAGGTGACTATAATGAAAGTGTTAGTCAGTACGTTCACATGCACAGCGAATCAAGCCAAGTACAAATTCAGTTACTGCGTATTGAATCAAGTTTCCGGTTGACCTTTATGTCACTGAAAAACAAACTGCGAGGTGTTAATCGTGATACAAAGTAAGTCGAGCATGGCACCTTGTGGTTGCTGCGTTGTCCAAAGACGCCGCCACAGTTTATATGACCTTCTACTTCCGGTTCAAAGAATGGGGAGGAAATTTTGGTGCATGTACAGAATGCCAAGTCCGACTATGCAGGAGTAATCAGTCAGTCTGCTCCAGAGCAGCTGTGGCTACATCTAGCTTACCACCACCAGGGAGAATGTGTTCATTAATAATGGGTAATTTGTAAAGCGCTTTGGGTGTCTAGAAAAGCGCTCTAGAAATGAATAATTATAATAATAATCAGACTGTGAAATCGCATTATCCAAGTAAGTTAGTCCAATTAAGAGTAGCTTGGTTTCGGTCAGACTAATGTGTTTAATGCATTATTTGAATAATTCATACCTTGTTCGTGCCACACATCTGGTTCTCTCGGAGTACTTCAATGCACGTCCTTAGATTCAGCAAAGACTGATTAATGTTTCCTGCAACAGAGATTGCCCTTTAATCTCACGTCAAACTCAGCTAAGGGTGAAACTAAATCTTGACGAGTTAACAAACCTGCTTCGCGTATACGAGTGCCTTCTGCCCCCGTCCTACCAGTGCGCTCGCTTCCCGCCAAGTCGACCAGGCACAGTTGACTGACAGTTACCTGGTTCTTATCCTGACAAAAAAATGTTGTTGTTTTTTAATTCATCCAAGAGACCTCAGAAATTTTCATTTTGATGTGAACTGACCTGGAGAATGTTGTCACCTTCTGCATCAAGAGGAGCCTGAGCCAGTTTAACAATGAACACACTGTGGGAGCGGCTAGACTCCCTGTTCAGACGCGTGTTGGCAACTTTCCTCTTCTTCTGACCTAAAACAACCAACAATTTTTATTAAGTTGAATATAATTTTTACGACCACACAAAAGTGCTTCCCCTACATTTATTCTGCAGCTCTGTGCAACCACTGCTAGATTATTGAGCACTGCTGCTAACATTTCATACAATCATTAATGTCACTCACTCATACAAAATGGTGCAAATTAAAACAAAAGACAAAATTAATAATCTACAATGATTAAAATGTCATTTAATTTAAACTGGCTGACATAACAGCTCTACTTCTGGGGAAAAAGGAAGAAAAAAAACACTTTTAAAAATGTTAAGAAAGATCCACTCAACATAAATTGTAGACAACACCAGCAACTGAACAAAAAACTACATAATACACATTGCAAATGATATATGTTTTTCACACATACAATTTTAATCGACTACAGCTGCTCAGAGAGAAGATTAACTGAGGTCATTTCCCAGTCAGATCCAGGCCGTAGCCCAGAAATACTGGGTCAGTCACATCTACGATCATCAGTGCAGTGTTTTCATCCCTTAAAACTGAGCCGTTCGCTTCTAAACGCAGATGTTGAGACAACTCACCTCTCCAGAACACTTGAAAAGCCTCCTCGGCAGACTTGACTTCAATCTCCATGCAGCCAGCCACGTACATGTTGTGGTTCTGATCTTCTCGGAGGATTTTAGACTGAGGTGGTCTACAGTGAGAAAATAAAAGCCGTTAGACAGCGAAGACAAATGACTGCATTCATCATGCAACAGAAAGCGGGCCATGAAACAACTGCACAGGGGATAATTAATGTTGCTTGATTACAGCCATAGAAGGTAATCAGACAGTTACAATTATGAAGTGACATTTAAAGCGACAGACAGCAGATTTATAGACATTCAGGGGCTTTGCCATGTCAAGACAACGAGCAGCAGAGGGGCCACTAATGATTTTTGCAACTAAGGAAGCTCTCATCAACACTGGAGAAGTTATACGGAAATATGGAAGACTTATGCTGGATCATTTTGGCATTGAATGCTTGCTCGGTTTCCCCATATTTGCATAACGTATTCAGCTTAATTTTTAACATGTCATTTATACTTTTCATTTCTTAAAATATAGTATGAAGTGGTACCACGTAGAGCTGAAACAATTCGATAAATTTTCGATTTATCGGTGTGAAGCTTTTTTTATGATTAAAACAAAGAAATCGTTAAAACTGAATTATTTTGGTTTGTGTACAAAACAAGACATTTAAGAACATCATCATTTCCATGTTTGACACTAATGAACGTTACTTAAAGTCTTCTGACGTTTTAAGGACCACGCGATTACTTGATTAATCGAGAAAATAATCGACAGATTGATCGATTACGAAAATAATCGCTAGTTGCAGCTCTAGTACCATGAAAGCAATTACTTTAGAGACTATATTTTCTTACCACTCAGATTGGTGCTTTATAAATACAGCATTATAAAATCAACCTCATGTAAACACCTGTTTTAAAAATACATATTTCACATGATGCCCTACATTTCTGTAACTTGTAACTACATTGTTGTGATAATCGCTCCAGCGTGGATTTCCTATTACAAAGAACGCGCACTTAATCAGCCAAATACGAGCTTAGCCACCTCCAGTGTTGAAGAGATGTCATTTGCAATCTGCACATTTTGCAACAAATGCTATAAGCTCATCTAAATCAAGCCACTACTCCTATATCTGATGTATGAGGAGTCACTGGTCACATACACAAACTCAGTGTTCTGGCGCACGGGTGTGCCTCCACCATGCCACCTAGTAAAAAGAAAAGACCAGATTTTTTCTTCTTCTATGGTCTTAAGAATTCAAATACGCTACTGAGGGTACATTCATATATCTGCATTAAAATCCTTCCCGGTGTGCATTTCCTGAACTTACTTTGGTCTGATGACATCTTCCGGAGATTCTTCCAGGAGATCATATATGTAGTTGTTGTAGATTTCTATGTAGGAGACAAAGACACTGTAGCTGCTGTCCTCGTCCACACCATCTGCTTTATAAGCTTCCTCCGGTTTGATCATGTCGGCGATTTCAGGATCAAGCTTTTGTCTGAAATGAATCGTGAATTTATGTCACTTTACATTTCACAGCAGCAGCAGCTGTGTGTGTGGCTTTTCAGGATCCAGACTTACCTTGAGGAGGCTGATTTAGGAACTGGCATGTTGTTTTCTCGCCTTTGGCGTTCCAACAAAGCTTCAACGTCGTTCTGGATCTCTATACCATTTTTTTCATCCGTCTTAAAGATCTGAAAAAAAAAAAAATTATTTCATAAAAGACATGTAGAGATTTCACAAAATATGAATAATTTTTTCCCCCACTTTCTTACATATCTTTGGGCCTGGTAGGGCCGTATACTGTTGAAGACCATGCTGAGAGAGTGAGGTAGAAGTCCACCCTGGCCTGGAGAGCCAGTCATGGTGAAGGTCTTTCCACTTCCCGTCACACCATAAGTAAAGAGCAGACCTGCATCAATCAGACAGATTCAAGTCCCATTAACACTCTTGAACAACTTGAACTAAATTTACTTCTTGGTAAACCTGTACACATTTAACCATGAAGCTAAAAGACAAATGCTTGTAGTTTACAGGTTGGCTCATCTTTTCCTCATGATGGGCTGATAACGGGCTGACTGATATAGACAAGTTGGAGGACGCCAAACAACAACACATATATTTATAGGCAACTTTAACCAATGATACTCGCATAGAGACAAATGGAGTGCAAATGTTTTTCAAATGAAATAAATCCGCAGTACTGTGTTCTTACCATTTTTTCCGTGGATAAGGTCATCAACAAGAGGTTTGGCCACATTCTCAAACAGCTCCATCTGGGATAATGAAACCCCAAAGACTTTTTGGAAGGAATACTGTGTCTGAGAAGCAAAGAAAAGTAAGAGATTTGAATATTTACAAGAAGCATATTTAATTACATAAAAGGAGGTTCAAACAATATTTTGATTTCAATTTAGGAAGGAGTTGCTTTACTTCATGGTTTCTTCTGGATGGATTACATATTACATGTAGCCAGGGAAAAAAGGGCACGATACAGAGACGTAAATGCGTGGTATAGTTTGCGTAGCCTGCTGCTAATTAGACTGGAACTCCACCGAATCATGGGAAACCGTGGGAAGGAAGTCATTTTATCTTTTAAACGGCAGGATTTAGCGTACTATTTAGCGTTTAATGTAACAAACACTGGTATTTAGTGCATTGTTTGGGAATAATTTTGATTAATACATTAGTGACTGTTTTAAGTATTTACAGCAGTGTCTACAGCAGGGGTTGTCAAAGTTTTGATACCCGAGGGCCAATTTAGGAACCCAACATTGGACTGAGGGCCGCCAAAGGAAAAGAAACGGGGAAAAAACTGAAAGAAATCCCATTTGTAATTATTTTAATGACCAGATTGCAGTTGTACAGTTTACACTTATTGGTCTGTATCCAGCAATTATGTCCAATAAACATTTAACAAGCTTAGTAGATCCTGGATTAAAACTATCAACTGTAGCTCATTGCGGGGCCGCATAACCAATGGTCTACAGCAATGAAACAACTGTTCAAAAAAAGAGTTCTATGGTGGTACAGAGCTGTATTAGACACAAAATGGTCGATCAAGTACTTTTTTCATCTTAACAGGCAATAAATATGTATAAAATTGTCAACCCTATCCCTGAAATGTCTTTTAGAGAATTGATGCCAAATACATCTGAAAACTTTACCAGTATATACGTGGAAAGAAGTGAAAAAAAATAAAATAAAATTCCACTTTGATGGTTACCTCTTTGTATTCTCCATTACGGTTTACTTTGAAACCTTCAGGCCAGTGCAGTTGGATGGTAGTATCGCTGATCACCTCAATACAGCATTCCTCATCTCCCACATCCAGAGGACGTACACGACAGTACACCTACATCAAAATATCAGCAACATGTCCTCCAAGGTTATGCATCCATGTGAATCATATTCTTCCTCTTTGATCATTGTAACTTTGGAGAAAAAAAACTATACCATTAACAATTACAAACTGCCAAAAATGTACATTTACTTAAAAATAATGCTACAGTTTCACTCACCCCAACTGGGTCTTTCTGGTTGCTGGCGGGTGTTTTTGGAGGCCTGCGGGGTGTTTTACCCTTCCTGAAATAAAATGTAAACAAATTTAATTCACTTTACAATGCGCTGGATTTATTCAGTAGATATCACAAAGTCAATATCTCATACGTGAGAATTTGCCATCATGAAATAAATAATTTTTCTAATTTTGGACTGACGGATATTCAAAGACAGTTATTTGAAGATCTTCTTGAAACCAGTTTTATCAGTTTTGAAAAGTAATTTTGACATTTTGAAATGAACTGAAAAAATACACATGCATTCATTTATTTATACATTCCAGGCCCTTTTTGTTTACATATGTGTGCTTATATGTTGAAGTCCCTGATGGATCAAATGAAAAATGGAGCACAAAAGCAGTGTTTTACAAAATTATAAAGGATACTGTACAAGGGCAGAAACAAAACAAATACAATTATATCATGTCAAAGAAACATCAATATAAACAGACATAATAAAGTAAAAGAACACAACAGGTTAACCGGGGAAAAAAAACCCATCCTGAAACCTTCAACCTGCTTAAAAACCTTGAATTTTCTGCAGCATCAATAAAGAATCTATCTAGAGTAAATGAGTTAAAACTGAACCAAAACTTGACTTTCAAAAACAGATTTTGCACAACAGTTTGTAACTGAAAGAGCACATAAGAGCAAGACATTTCAAGGTGCTGTACGTACAATAAGGTCATAATGACAAATTGCGAGAGCATGAGACAATGAAACAAGAGGCGTTTAGACAGGGCAAGGAATGAATTAAGTCAGACTAGTTTTCAAAAAGATTTGACGTTTTTAATTACTATTATTATTTGAATTCATGTTGTTCACAGACTGTTGCAGCATGACAACCCCACTAATAACTACTTGTATGAAAAGTTGAAAAGTATGAATAATGACATATGTTTAATATCCATCACTGTGGTTTACAGAAGACAGGGTACAGGGACAGGGACTTTTCAATAGTATCGACACGAAAGCATTTTGAAGAAGCTCACGGGCACTCTGTTAGCATTAGCATAGCTATCCCCGGCTTAACCCAACAAAAGCCTCTGTAAACTACGACAAATACTCTAAGCAATGTATTTGCAGAGGGGGGTAGTTTTTAATGTGATAAACTTGAAAGAACAACGCGTACTTACTGCCTGAGCATCGTAACCTGGAGCTTGTTGTGGTTATCTTTTTACCGTGTTTGTTTCCTGCTACCAGTTACAGGTTTGAACTTTCCCTCCGCCTCAACCACAGGATCTTTTCAAAACGGAACGACACGAGCCAATCAAACGTCAGGATGACAGTCACGTGTTTCCGTCGTCACTTCCGGGCCTGTTCTGGAAAACCAGGATGTTATGGTTTATATCAACGTTCATCAGGGGAATCACACGAAAAATATTCCCCTGTTATCTGTGACTAGATTCCTTATATACATTAAAAATTTACCTTCTGCAAAAAAATTTACTTAAGAATTTTTTCTATTTTTATTTATTTATTTATTTATGTATTTAATTATTGTGAACATGTGACTATTTTCTGGAACAATTTCCATTTAGACCTTCGAAGACTATTACTGATATCCAAAACTCCCCCAAAAAAATCTAATTATATGATTAACTTGCTCTTTATTTTTGGCAAAATATTGTTTACATGCGAAAATATATGTGAAATATATGTGAAAGACCATACATAACACTTAAAAAACATTTTGATCTGGGCATAATATGTCAATACAATTTCAAATTTAAGAAGCCTAACAAAAAAATTAAGACTATTCATGTATTACAATTGTACAACTTTATAACTGGATAAAATCCCAATGTGAGACCCCTTTTTTATATGTAAACAAAGCCATTTGGATAATGAAAGTAAACAAAGCCTTGAACTCCTCGTTCGTTTATTCGTATGTATGTATATATATATATATATATATATATATATATATATATATATATATATACATTTATATATTAAAATATATTAAAATATCTTGATATTCACAGACTGCTATGTGTGTTGAGGTGGGAGGGGCCTACATTTGTTCAGTACCAACTGAACATCAGACATGGCGTCAACCACTACTGACACCTAGAGGCCACCAGCTGTAATACACACACGTTACAAAACAGGAAGATTTGGCCTCGCGTGTAGCTCAACGTTTTGCAGATACTGGAGCTCCTGCTTTTCCACGACAACAGTGAACAGTTACAACACAGGTGAGATTTATTATTTATCGACTCAAAATATCCGTGTTGTGTCCAACTCCTGCAGTGCCTGTGTGTGTGTGTGTGTGTGTGTGTGTGTGTGTGTGTGTGTGTGTGTGTGTGTGTGTGTGTGTGTGTGTGTGTGTGTGTGTGTGTGTGTGTGTGTGTGTGTGTGTGTGTGTGTGTGTGTTTGTGTGTGTTGTTAAAGGAGAGGAAATGAAAAGCAAACCTAAGGAGTCGGAGGCAAAAGTGAAAGTGAAGAAAAGAACTGCAGCCGAAGCAGCAGCAGCAGCTCCAACTCTCTCCAAAAAACTACGAGACAAGAAAGATGGAGAAACATCCAAACAAGGTGCGTCAGCGTCGATGGACACATGAATAACGCTGTTCTTAACTAGGGCCCTATGATTTCCGTGTTAACGGAATCGCGGACGGAATCGCGGAATTGGCCAATAAAAACGGAATCTAATGTTAAACGCGGAATATCGCGGAAATTGACATAATTTGACTGAAATGCTGTCATCGTGAGGAGAAGGAACGTTTGTCTGGAGAAATGTTCCGGGGAACGCTCATTCGTGGCAAACACTCACCCGGTCAGGGTTTCCCCCAGTGCGTGTTGCTTGTTTATTTACTTTATATACACTTTTTTTTCTAAACCGCGGAACAAGCGCGATGCGCTCGCATGTAACCGGCGAGCGTCCCCTTGTCCAGGTGCCGATTGAAACTCAAGTCACACCATCAAATACGCGATTATTACGGTTATATTTTTATTGTCAATAAAGATGTTATATTTAGTAATGCGCCGATAATTCGGCGGCCGAAACACGGCGAGTAAACTGTGGAACATCGCCTGTTAAATGCTGGAAAGTCTCTGCGCATAAGTGAAACTTATGAACTCCCCACGACTTTCACTTCACACCAGAGAACATTCTCTCTCTTTGAGCAGTTAACTAAAGACATCGGCTCATCTGATGCATCTGTTATTCCCTTAATTGCAGAGTTGTAGGGGTAATATTGCGTGTAGAGAAATGATCCAGACGGATACGGAGAAGCGCACGGCGCAGGAGAGGGAGAACAGTACAGCGCAGGGGCGGTGCGCAGAAATCCGTCTGCACCAGGGGGCACTACCACATTTTTATTTATGTTAATTATTTTACTTTTTAATGTGACCAGCATTGCATGGCTTGTTTTAAGATTCACTGGAATTTACTTAATTAGGATTTAACTTAAGTCCAAACAATTGAACAATTGAGAAGTCAGTGGATTCAAGAAGAAAGTTGCATTTCAGTGGACATTTTTTTCACTGACACAAAAAGCACACATTCTATGGTGGTAAAGTAAGTATAAAAGGTAAAAAAAAAACAGAATAAAAAAAATAAAACGGAAAAAACGGAACTCTAAAAAATTAAAACGGAAAAAACGGAATTTGGAAAAAAATAAAACGGAATTTGGAAAAAAATAAAACGGATTTCATAGGGCCCTACTTAACATGAACCACAGCTGATTGACTGTGTTGTGGTAAGTGCAGCAGCACTTACCACAACTCCTCCTCCTCCTCCTCTCAAGTCTGCAGGAGTCCAGAGGAGAGGAGTCCATGGGAGCATCCTGCACTACATCTACAGGAGCACTCTGGGACAAAGTCTGCACTCACAGATGAGACAGGTGAGACTCCTGACTCCTCTGTACTGACATGATACACAACATGGACAAGAATAATTATATTTAACTGTATACAAAATTATGGAAACACCAGACATCTATACATGCAGGAGAATGACACAGTTTACACTCTCTAGATAGGATTCTTCAGCCAAAGAACACACTTTTGTACAAGTGTAATAACCAAAACAAAGGGCAAAACACAAAACAATGTGTGCATATCTATGTGGCTTTTATAGAAAGTCTATATTCAGTCAACAGCCATTTTCTACTGTTTCATAAATAGAAGGTAAATATTTAAAAACACTAAATAAAAGGGGCAATTTAGAATCGTAGAAAGAGGGTGTATACAGTAAGTGAAGTTCACTTTTATAATGCCTTACACACATATAACCTCTCAAAGTGCTTTACAGTAAAATCAAGTGAGAGTATCAATAAAGATAATAAATAGACTAAAGTTAGTCAAATAAAAAGCAACACAAAAGCTGGCATTAAATCAGATCGGCCAAAAGCCTGTCAACAAATATCTTTGTTGTTTTGAAGGTATGACAGGAATCAAGGGAGCATAATTAAAAAATGACACAGGTAAAAAGAATCGTTATTGGAGCGATAACACACCACACCTTTGTCATGTACTTAATTCCCATACTACAAAACAGATTGCCGTCTCTTTTCTTCTTCTGAGAAAGTAAAGTTGTACCTTTTCACTCTTTTCCAGTGTCTCCAGGAGCCTTTCGTTCGCTCTCTGTCGTCCTATCACTTCCACAGGGCCACCAGTCCGTTCGCTCGCAGGATCACCTGTCTGGAGTGGAACCCCAATCACCACACCTCCATGGCCGTGGCGTCTAAGGGTGGAGACATTTATCTGTGGGACTACACCGCCCCCACAAATAAGACCTTTATTCAAGGGGTGAGTTCTTGTATATTGTCCTCATTTGTTTACCTGATGCTTCGATTGATAAAACAGTGTGAGATGTTCAGTTGTTTAAATGTTGCTTTTGTGCATAGATGGGGCCTGGAGACTCAGTTACAGACATGCAGTTTAACCAGTTAAATCCCTCTCAGCTGTTTGTATCATCTGTGGGGGGCACGACAGCACTTCGAGATTTCAATGGGAGAACTCTAACAGTGTTTGCCACCACAGACGAACTGAAGTAAGATTGAGTAATCTAAGGAAATAAAACAAGGTCATAGTCTGGCATCAGTCTTCTTATCAGATGCCCCCTCCCCATGTGGATTAATTCTAAGGCCACATTATACTTCTCCGACTGCGTATGCGTTATCCGTCTGCGTCACCACGGAGACGCCTCGAGCATTTATACTTCTGCGTCGTGGTGACGGACACTCGCTGCAATTTCCCGCCCGATCAGTAGGGGTCGCTGGTCTATGTGGCTTCTGGTGAGGGAAGGCTGACCATGCAGAGCTTTGAGGGCCTCCCGTCAACAACACTGTCCACAACTCAAGACTGTGGTCATGATCACCACAATGTCTGGTGAGGAAACTGTAAAGAGGACTGATGCTCAGCCAAAATAAAACTAAAATGGCATCAAATCTGCTCTTTTAGTATCTGTTGTTTGATAATAATAATAATAATAATAATCTATCCCATTGCATCCAGACATTTTTGATGAGTATATTGAGCCATCATTTTTGTATGCATTGCAAAGTCATATCGGTGAATTCTCTTCATTGCCTTGTGCAGTTCTTGGTACTGCTGTCTGGACGTATCTGTGAGCCGACAGATGCTTGTGACGGGAGATAACACGGGACAGCTGTCACTTCTGGGACTGGACGGACAAAAGGTACATTTAAGTCCCTGTAACGTACATCATTTAAGCGCAGAGAGATAAATAATGCTGTATTTTGTCCATGTTACAAACCAGTTAGTAATAAAAAGAGTCACAATCTATTCATTATTACTGCAGATTTTTAGTAACAAGTTGCACAAAGCCAAAGTGACCCACGCAGAGTTCAACTCCAGATGTGACTGGTTGTTGGCGACGGCCTCGGTCGACCACACGGTGAAACTTTGGGATCTGAGAAACATAACAGACAAGACGAGTTTCCTGCACGACATGCCTCATGAAAAAGCCGTCAACTCAGGTAACACTGTCTTTATTTATTTACTTTATCATCCTATGTCACATATGATAGTTTTTAACAAAGATAAATGTATTAAAAGTATTTCTTTCAACAGAGATAATAGATATAGTGGTTCAGTTATAAAATGCAAAGTGTGTATTTTCCATTTAGACCATCTATTTACACTTTCTGTCCTCCTGTTGTCTCCTCACAGCTTATTTCAACCCAGTGGACTGCTCCAAGTTGCTCACCACGGATCAGTATGACGAGATTCGCGTCTACTCGTCCCCCGATTGGGCGAAGCCTCAACATATCATCCAACATCCTCACAGACAGTACCAACATCTCACACCTATCAAGGTTTGATTCTTCCACAAGTTTGTGTGTATAAATCAATATTCATGTGGTTAGCAGATAACGCCAGACTGGGTTAGTATTTAAAGAAATATGCCACAAGGAACACGTGTCGTATCATCAGTATGTGTTCTGTCACTGGTAGAATAGTCATTATTAACAATATACCTCTGTTGTAATTGTTCTGTAGGCCACGTGGCATCCTGTGTACGACCTGATAGTGGCTGGCCGTTACCCGGACGACCGCGTTTGCACCGGCCATCAGAGAACCATCGACATCTACGATTCCAATTCGGCGGAGCTCGTCTGTCAGCTGCACGATCCCACAGCTTCAGGGATCAAATCTGTGAGCATGAATTAAAAAAAAAAAAAATTATAATAATTAAATGTAAAGATGCTGACATTTATTTTTGTCTCTGTTTTATATTTTTCAGATCAACAAATTTAACCCGCTGGGTGATGTGCTTGGATCCGGAATGGGTAAGTACCTTTGTGACGCGTTTGTCGTCTAATGTTTCAATGGTCACGTGATCTCGCTGAAGCCACGCGTCGCGTTCACTCACAGGTGTGACGGTGCTCGTCTGGGACAGGAGCGAATCGCCGACCGATGATGATGGACCCACAACGGAGCAGGAAGACGCCTCGGCATCCGCGGGCAGCGTAAGGGGACAGAGGAGGAGGAGTCGGCCACGTTCCAACAGGGAGCGGAGAGGTCCTGCTGCAGATGCATAGCTCAAAAAGAAACTGGCTTCTCTGGAGGAATTTGAGAACAAAACCAAGACCAAGACGACGAAACAAAATCAAAAGCAGACGAGAAAGAAGTGAACTCTAAAATAATCTTAACAAACTCACGTTTTTCCTTTAGTGTGTCCCTAATGCAGGGATCAGTTGAACTTTTCCACATGTTTTTTTTCTACTGTATGACAATAAAAATGTTTGTGTTTTGCCAATGACTGAGCCCTTTTGTCAGAATAAGTAATCCATACACATTACAGGGAGTTTGAAGGTGGTTTATTGCATGCTCGTACAGATTTGCGCTCTATATATTAGGTGTAACAGAAGAGGTGATTCCCGCGCAAGTCATGGACCGTAGCATTAACCAGCTGGAGGAGCACGGCTCCCCAGACCTCCTTATCTTCTCCCTTCTCCTGCTGCCAGGCCTGGTTAGCAGAGTACACCATGCTCAGGACAAGACCGTCAAAGTGTGAATGAGTCAGTGGCCTCCTCTGCTCGCTCAGGGTGGTCAGCATCTGCTTCATGGACTCCACGTTCCTGGGGATGTTATCGTTGATCTGAGACAGGAACGTCCGGCCCTGCCTCATCGACGCCATCTCCTCATCGAGGAGGACGATGTTGTTGTCCTTGTTGATCTCGATCCCACCAAGTAGAAACTGCACACGGGAGAAAAGAAATAATATAAATATTCATGCCTTACTCCAGGAAAACACAGGAATTGTTTTAAGACCTTTGCGGTAAAGTACCTCAAACATCAGGTTTGCATCAGAGACCGCTGAGGAAGTCGTTTGAGATGTTGGATTTAAGCCTGCAGCCACATCTAAAAAGGGAAATAGTGACTTTTAACCACCTGTGACCTTAATGAAAGTAGTTATTACAGGAAATCTATCATTGATAAACAGATTATTTACTAGTCTTTTTTAGATATTGCTCCGTTGTTTTGCATTTCCTTTCACAGCCTTGTCAACAGATCTTCTGTTTCAACCCTACCTTGCAGCCGTTGTTCAGACCAAAGCAACAAAAAGACGTGGAGGCAGATTGCACGTTGTATTTTCATCGTCATTCTTCCGTTGATTATTACAGCTTGATAATCCACCACATCCCTCTCACCTCTTCTCTCCCTCTACCACATCTGTGAGTACAGACAGAGGCACCTCAGTCTGAATACCAGGCATTTTTCCTTCTTGGAAAAAAGAATGAAAAGCCAGTTGGCTTCTGATGCAGATCTGATGGGCGGGAATTTTGAAAAGCAGTTGTCTTTTCTTACTTTTTTTCAATTCAGATATTTGAGGTTCACAGAGGCAACTGCATATACAGTATATTATATGTATACAATATACAAAAGGGATCAAATCTAATCCTGTCTCCTAGTGCATCAATAATCTCTGATATGGAGTCGGTGAAAGGGTTAGTGTCAAAAGGTGCAAAAGATTCTGGAATTACATTACATTACATTATTATCTCAGAATGATGACTTGGGTTTTCGAGATTTAAGATGTGTATTTGCCATGTGGGCATGAGCAGACAGTCTGGGCACATAGAAATACTTGTGCAAAGCTTCCAGAGTAATTCCAGTAATTATTTAATGTTTAATATCATCATCTTAAATGTTTCCAATAATACAACAAATAAAAATAGAAATAAAATAATAGAAAATAATATAAATTGATGTAGTGACATAGTTACACCACTTGGGGGCAGTAGCGATAGTAAATTCCAAAAAGTCGACTTAATGTAGTTCCGGTGAAGAGTTCATCGGGTTCTGGATGATAAAGTAGTGGAGATAAAGGTAACTGCACTTGTTTTCGTCGTGTTTCGAAGCCTAGTGACTCTTTCGTGTCTTGCGCATTTGTAAACAAACTCTGTCTTTACATTATAACGGTTACATTTTGCGTACGTTTCAGCGCGTTATCAGGTTAAATGCGTGCGTGCTAACGCTGCGTAGCTAATCACAACCGTAAACATAGCAACATAACAATAACACATAGCAGTCTGTGAATACCAATGCAGTCTTAATCAGTCCTGTAGTAAACGATACATCTATGTCGGTGTTAATATCAAGTCGATGAGTTATTAAGTCAACCTAATGGTGAATTTCTAAGGGTGTAGTTTGTAGTTTTGTTGCAGTACAGAAGAGCTAAAGTTGGTTTGACACTTTTTAAATGGCTGTTTTTATCTATCTATCTGAGCAAATATTAATAATAACATTATTAAAACTGTAAAAAATGTGTAATTAGGTATCGATCTATCTAGAAACTACCTTAATATGCCGTGGTTATGGGATGAATAAGGTACATTTTTGATTAGGTGTTTCTAAGAAACTTGCATCTGAAGGCCAACATTTGTGATGCTTTCTGTTGGTTTTGTCAGGTAACGACAAAAATGGAGTCCAGCGAAAAGGGCAGCCTCAGTGTGGGGGGCTCTGTGGGAGAGGAGAACTACTTTTTGGGGTACACCTTCACTGACCGCTCGCACTCCAGCCGGGTGGTCAAGAGCATCATGGACCTGTGTCTGGAGGATGCCCTGTTTGCTGATGTCGCCGTCACTGTGGACGGCAAAGAATTTAACCTGCACCGGCTTGTGCTCTCAGCGCAGAGCAGATACTTCCGCTCCATGTTCACCTCGAACCTCAAAGAGTCCCACAACCGCGCCATCGAGCTGAAAGATGTCAGTGCCAGTGTCTTCCAACTGCTGGTTGACTACATCTACCATGGGACAATCAAACTGAGGGTGGAGGAGCTTCAGGACACGTATGAGATGGCAGACATGTACCAGCTGACCGCTCTGTTTGAAGAGTGCTCCCGCTTCCTCTCGCGAACAGTGGAAGTCAAGAGCTGCCTGCAGGTGAGTTGCTGTGTTTCACAGACCTGGGAGTGTCTGCTAATTAGCAGCGATTATACAGTCAGATTTGTAATTAACTTTTTTTTTTATCATTACAGGTAATGTGGCTTGCAGACAGACACAGTGACCAGGAGTTGTATACTGCGGCCAAGCACTGCGCCAAAATCCACTTGGCTCAACTGCATCAGACTGAAGAATTTCTAAATCTGCCTATGTGTCTTCTCTTGGATATCATCAAAGGTATGTTTCAAACCAGTCAAACCAGTGTTTTTGTAAATTAATTGTCTGTTTTAGAAGATTTGTACAATAATCATTACATCATGCTTCCTAATTACACTCTTTTTAATGTGTTCCAAAACATTGCTTTGTGGAGTGTTGAAATTGGCTTCACATAATGTAACTAATCCCTCCATGTCAAATATCATGTATTTTCTGACAGCTTTGCTTTTTGCGCTTTTGTTTCTATTAATAGTGATGCATATCAATTTATACATCAGTTAAAAAAGATATGAATCTAATATCATGCAGTGCTGATAAAATAATTTAAATGGAATGGAAGAATTTAAAGTTTTCACCCAAGTTAATTGAAAAGAGCATCACCATAAATTGGATGTAAGATGTCTTGTGTCTGTGGTCAGATGGCGTTCCAAGCTCCCAGAATCCAACACTGGCAATCGAGTCGTGGATAAACCACAACAAGGTGGAGAGAGAGGAGTTTTCTTCTGTCCTCCAAGAAAATCTCAAGGTAACATTTTTTCATATATGGATTTAAATCATATGTGTATAAATGTATTTAGTGTTTTTATCTGTAAAATTTTGATCGCAGGAAATTGGTGAGAATGTCCACATTTACCTGATTGGCAAAGAAGAGACGAGGACTCATTCCCTGGCCGTGTCACTTCACTGCGATGAGGACGATACAGTCAGCGTGAGCGGACAGAACAGCTTATGCCATCAGATCACCGCAGCCTGTAAACACGGAGGGGACCTGTACGTCGTGGGGGGGTCTATACGTCGTGGGGGGGTCTATCCCTCGTCGCATGTGGAAGTGCAACATGCACACCATGGACTGGGAGCGCTGCGCCCCACTGCCCAGAGACCGCCTCCATCACACCATGGTCTCCGTCTCCACCGAGGATGCGATCTACTCACTAGGCGGCAAAACGTTGCAGGACACACTTTCGAATGCTGTCATTTATTACACAGTGAAGGACAACATGTGGACAGAGACCAACCAACTGGACACTGCAGTGTCCGGTGCTGCTGGGGTTAACCTGGGTGGTACCATCTACCTGCTTGGAGGGGAGGAGAACGACATGGACTTTTTTACAAAGCCATCCCGTCTCATTCAGTGCTTTGACACATCCTCCCAAAAGTGCCAGATCAAACCTTACATGCTGCCGTTCGCAGGCTGCATGCACGCTGCCGTCCACATGGATGTGATCTTTGTCGTAGCAGAGGGAGACTCACTGGTGTGCTACAACCCTCTGCTGGAGAGCTTCACACGCCTGCGCTTCCCTGAGGTGTGGAGTTGTGTTCCGTCACTGTGGAAGGTGGCCAGCTGTAACGGATGCATATACGTGTTCAGGGACAAATGTAAGAAAGGCGACGCAAATACGTTAAAGTTTAACCCGGCTACATCAGTCGTCTCAGTAATCAGAGGGATAAAAATCCTGCTCACAAACTGGCAGTTTGTTTTGGCATAAAATGTCGTCTGTAAGCTCACACTGTGGTCCACACACACACACACACACACACACACACTCGCCACAGAGAATCAGGGAAGACTGTTGGATAACTTACCATGACTTCACGGGTCAGCCATCCTGCGAAGAGAGACCTGATCTTAAATGTATTTACTCAGCTGGTTTCTGTGACACTTCACCTCCTGACCAGTGAGAACATTTCAGTGGTGTGCATCTATTGTGGTACAAGTGTGTCTCGTCGTGTTTGTGTAGCAGTGCTGTAACTGGTGACGATCAAATCGACATTGTTTCTTGTGCTCTGCTTGTTTATGGACATGCATGAACAGCTTCAGCATAAAACTGTTATTCAACATTAAACATATTCCAGTTTATTGTATGTGATGTCAGGTGAATAATCCGCAGATGTTATATTTTGTGCATAACATGTTAACAGCAGATGGTGTTTTTCTAACTTTTTAAAATTTTCATATCCTGTTTTGATGTACAAGGTACATGTTCATATTAAGATGTTATCATAAATGTTAAATATATATCTCTGTAGGCACAAGTGATCTCTGTTTGTTTTTGTGTTATGCCCTTAAGCCTTATGCATTACACAAATCTGTTTATTACCGGGAATTTCAGCTTTCATTGTTGAAATTGTACAGTAGTGCATTCAGAAATGGCACACTGGGAAGCCATAACCTTCAACTGTATTTATTTATCTTTGGAATGTTAATTCATATTGTGAATGGTTGGGTGCTAAAGGTGTCTCTGTGTGTGTCCTTGGCAATTCTGGGGGGGTGGAGTTTGAAGGAGAGTTGCTACTACAAACTTTGAGCCCATTGATGTGTTTCAGGAGGCTGTGCAGCTGAAACCCAAAGCCAGTGACATGTCAGACTTGGTGAACTATTCTAAGCATCAGTTGCTGACGCCGAAATAAGGGGGGGGGGGTTTCTGGGGGCACATATGCGCCTCCATAAGAACTCCCAACAGGAACTGGTGGTGCTACAAGCGCCATCTGACATGCAGTCATTTAATGTTAGGAAATGATTCCACTTATAGCCTCCATAGCAAAGTCCACAGTCCCACATGTGAGAGTCTGGTCAGATCCATTTGTGGATAAATGGTATCAATGCTCCAGAGGCTTGTGATCCAGTCCAGTGTTTGATCAATGAGAGAGCGGTTTAGTGTGAAGGCAGATCGCTAGGAGCCGTAGTGACCTTGGGACTGCTTACTGAGGGCAGGACAGAATTCCTGAAGGGACACATGGTCTAGAGTGACAAGGCCATCTGCTGTAGCGCCAGCAGTAGGAGGAAGGTGGAGGGGGTGCTGAGATTCCTTTCGCTGGGGTGTGGAGGGAGTAGATATTCTGGGATATCACTGCTAGCACTCCACCGGGAAACTTGTTTCTTTGGCGTTTTTCAAATGGAAATCTGAGGGATAATTTTTGAACACTTGATGGTGAGAAGGGATCATTGCAGGCTTAAATGGGGAAGATATTTTATTGGCCCTCCAGCTCTCCACGAAGCAATTGATGATAATGATCTTGTTGTGTCGCCGTTCTACTTTAGCGGATCCAGTTTCCTTTCCATCTCAGCTCAGTCGGAGCTGAGAGAGCGGGATCTGGTAGGCCTTTTGGCAACGGCCTCTCAAAGGATCGACTTCAAGTTTTTCTGTGCATGGCAAGGATCTACTTTCTTGCTGCCTCACTGAAATTGCATGGCCTAAACAAATGAATATTTTTATGAGGCACCTTGCACCAGAAATGGGCCAGGACCAAACCAAGCAGCAGATAGAGAAGGGCCTGAAGTTGTATCAGTCCAATCAGACTGACAAAGCCTTGCATGTGTGGACAAAAGTACTGGAGAAGACCTCAGATCCTGGAGGGAAGTTCCGGGTGTTGGGGTGCTTGATCACAGCTCACTTAGAAATGGGAAAATATAAAGACATGCTCAAGGTAAGCCTTTGAAACAGCACTCAATGCAATTTCATGATGAATGATGAGTATTTGTGCATTTCTTTAAAGGTGTTTAAAGGATTGTCTTAGCATTGTTGAAAGAAAAATAGTCAGTCATATTTCAACTTGCTTTAGATCAGTTATGTCAAGAAGTGGCACAAATGAATAAACTTTTTTTTTTTCGGTTTTCCAAAATTGTGTGTCGTGCAAACAGTTTGTTTCATTGAGGGGATTTCGCTGCATATATTTTTACGCCATGCTACAGTTCATGCTGTCATAGCACTTTAAAAGTTCTGGAAAGGCCTGCTGATAATCTTCTGGAGAAGAGATCCTTCCTGAGAAGCATGGGTTAATTTGTGGCGTCCATGCAATGCAGAGTAAATAAGTGTCCTGCAACCTGAATACAAGTGTGGGGTGTCTTGTTGACATAATCATCTTCAGTCAAGCTTCAGTCAAGGAACTTTACTCTCACCTATAGCACTTTATAAGTGGGGGGCTTATGTCTTTGAATTCAGCAGATGGTTTATTTGTATTTTAGACTACTTTGATAATTATTTGCAGATTGCACCTTGACTGATCTCCTCTTTACCCCCCCCTCCCCCCGCAGTATGCACTTGATCAAATCGACACAGCCAGAGAGATGGAGGATCCAGACTACCTGACAGAAGGCTACCTGAACTTGGCGCGCAGCAACGAGAAGCTGTGTGACTTCCAGAAAACCGTCTCCTACTGTAAAACCTGCTTGAACATGCAGGGCACCACTGTCAGTCTTCAGCTCAATGGACAGGTATGTCTTAGCATGGGCAACGCCTTCCTGGGCCTCAGCGTCTTCCAGAAAGCTCTGGAGAGCTACGAGAAGGCTCTGCGTTACGCACACAACAACGACGACAAAATGCTGGAGTGCAGAGTCTGCTGCAGCCTGGGGAACCTCTACGTTCAACTTAAGGTACTCGATATTGTACAACGCGTTTGTTAAAATAGAGATGCGAGTGTTCAGTGACCGGATCATAGTGATCGTTTTTCTTTGATAAGGAGACTGAACAAGAAGAGTTTTGTCATTCGAGCTGTACAACTGGATTGTGCAATCGGTGCTGATGTCGCCAGTGTATTTGCAGAGTATGATGACACCACAGAGCATCCAAGTAAACATTATCAATGGTGTAGTACCTAGCATTGTAAAACATGGGTGGAGTGAGTGGGCCGGATGGCGGGGCTGTGAGGATTAGGGATGGGAGTGGTTCTGGCAAGTGGCATGTACCACATTTGACATCGGAGATTTGTAGGAGTAATCCCTTGACTTTGCAGGGAGAATTTGTTTCAATTGGATTGTGATTAAGTGGTTTTTAAAGGACGCACTCATGTGTCACATTATTCAACAACAAGAATGTGTTCAGATTGGTCAAATAATGACAGAAACTAACAGGTTCATATTGGTAAAAATCTATACAGGAGATAGTGTCATTTCTTTGGCCATAATTGGACATCAGAGGTTCTACTCACTGTTCACGTCTGCCAACAGGACTATGAGAAAGCCCTCTTCTTCCCCTGTAAAGCAGCTGAGCTCGTCAATGACTATGGCAAAGGTTGGAGCCTCAAGTATCGAGCGATGAGCCAGTACCACATGTCTGTGGCCTACAGGAAACTGGAGCGTCTACCAGATGCCATGGAGTGCTGTGAGGTATTGTGTTATTACCGTCCAGCTCACAATCGCTCTCCTCGGAGGCAAACTTGCATAACGTACGGAGAATGTCACAGTTTTGGTTTCCTCCACAAGTCAGTATGCCCTGAAGCCGGCGCTGCAGATACAGTAGATGTTGTGCTGCTGACAGGTGCAAGTGCCAGCTGCTCCGTTCGTACGAGGCCTCGGACCACGACAAAAATATGCTCACAGAGGCACTGGTTTAAAGTGTTAATGAAAGAGCGTGGCTTTAGTCTTCATTCTGTTCTAATTATGTACCGAGGGTGACACATAACTTTGTGTCATTGCCTCGGAGTGTAAAAGTATAGTAACAAGTAAACAGGATGCATATTTGTACACATCTTGTCATAATATAATACCAGAGTACAAGAGGAGTCAACTGTGGCTTGTTGGAACACTACGTCGACTCTCTAGTTCAGCCTTTAGATCAGGATAAACAAAAAAAACACTTTGAAGAATCTTTGCTCTAATGGGCATAAATCATGAAGGTTATCATTTTATATTCAATTAAGTATAATATAAACAATACATAATGTTGTAACGTATAGTGCTGCCACTGGATGTTTAAAATCACAGTATGTTAGATCTGTAATTGTTGTGCTTTTATTTTCTTGAAGGAATCTATGAAGATTGCTCTGCAGCATGGTGACCGTCCTCTGCAGGCTCTCTGCTTATTAAACTTTGCAGACATACACCGTTACAGGAAGGACACTGATGTAAGGTGCCACCACAAATGCAAACTTTCAAAAGATGCAGTTCCATTCACTTTTTATATTTGCCCTCAGTCCTGTGGTCCGACAGCACTATGGTAAACTGTATTTGTGTTCGTCTTCTTTCAACGCAGAAAGCATTCCCTCGCTACGAGTCTGCACTGGGTATCATGACTGAGATCGGAAACCGTCTCGGACAAGCACATGTTTACCTGGGTGTTGCAAAGTGTTGGCTTCTGCAGAAAGAATTTGACAAGGTGCCCTATGATTAACATTCAAAAATGGTTCCAGACAACTATGAATGACATGATTTACGAAATGCAAGTAGTCATTTTGACTCGCTCTCCCTCACTGTTCCAGGCGCTTGATTCTTTGCAGCGATCACAGACGTTAGCCGATGGAATGGGAACCAAGGTACTCAAGATGCTCTTTGATTTCAAATTGCTCAGATTACCCCTGACATTGAGTCTTGCGTTTACAGTCATTCGTTTTCCCTGTGTGTATCTTAAGCTGTGTGCACTGAAGGTTCACTGCCTGAGTGAGGGGGTTTATCGTAGCCAGGGGCAGGAGGAGAAGCTCAGAGAGCAGGTGGTGAAGTTCCTGCAGTGTGTTGAAGAGCTGGAGCTCTACTGTGGCATGTGTGGAGAGTCCATCGGGGACAGGGACCAAAAGCTGCAGTCCTTGCCCTGTTCCCACATTTTCCATTTCAGGTGAGGAACATCGCTAAGTACACGCGTGTGTTATATAATGTTTTGACTATTTTGTAATGTAATTTCTGTGACATAAATATTATTTTGATTGGGTAAAACACATACTGTATAGTTTTTTAGATGTTTCCCTGCTCCATCACACCGGATTCAAATGAACAGCTCACTATCAGGCTTCTGCAGAGCTTGTTCACATATTTGACTCAGGTGTGTTGGTGCAGGGAAACATCTAAAACATGCAGGACAGCGTTTCCCGAGATCCAGGGTTGGGAAACACTGCTGTATACATATAAAACAATAAGATGGGAAAAAAAAACAGACTCACCGCTTTATCCTCCACATGAGGGTCACAGGGAGCTGAAGCCAATCCCACCTGACATGGGGCAAAAGGCAGGATACACCCTGGACAAATCACCAGTCCATCACAGGGCAAACCTACAAACACAAACAACCACTTACTCTCACATACAGTCAATTTAGAGTGTTCAATTAACATCTGCATGTTTTTGGACGGTGGGCAGGAACTGGAGAAAACCCACACAAAAAGGCCATGATTCAAACTTCTTGCTGTGAGCCACTACTCTACCATGTAGCTCAAAATCAGCCTCAAATCCATCCATCCCTCCGTTATCTACCGCTTTATCCTCTACTTGAGGGCCGCTGGGGGTGCTGTGCCTATCTCAGCTGACATGGGGCGATAGGCGGGGTGCACCCTGGAGTTAGATAGATAGATAGATAGATAGATAGATAGATAGATAGATAGATAGATAGATAGATAGATAGATAGATAGATAGATAGATAGATAGATAGATAGATAGATAGATAGATAGATAGATAGATAGATAGATAGATAGATAGATACTTTATTCATCTCACAGAGAAATTCACCAGAGACAAACAAACAATTGCATGTTTTTGGACTGTGGGAGGAAGCCGGAAAACCCGGAGAAAACCCACGCACACACACACACAAGGAGAACATGCAATCTCCTTGCAGAAAGGCCCTTGTTCCGATATCCTGTTCGAACCCAGGAACCCGTGTCTTCTTGCTGCAAAGGCGAGAGCGCTAACCACTACACCAACCGTGGGCCTTCAGCCTCAAATCAAAACAACAAAATAACAGTATTCCGTGACCCATCCGTGGGACCTGACCCGGTCTCTGGAAATGACTCATGTAAACAGTGGATAAGTCATCTGGAAGGTTGAGAGTTTGATTCCTGGCTCTGCTCGTCTACATGCTGCTGTGTAAAGCAGCCTTGAGTGGTCATCGAGACTAAAAGAGAAGGACTTAGACCTGTGATTGTGGACTTTGAGCTGTTGTTGGGAGCTTCACGCTGTGGAGGGCACTGTTGCACTTCTCAGCCTGCAGGAAAAAATTAGAAGACAAGAAAAGTGTCATATATATATATATGTAGATACTGCATTTTTTAATAGCTGGTTTCAAACAGAATTCCATTTAATCTATAGTGTAACATAGTGCATATTACCTTGTTTCAACACACAGTCTGACATACACATGTTGATTCTGTACCGTCTCCTCTCCAGGTGTCTGCAGACAAACGGAACAAAGGGCTGCCCTAAATGTTTCAAATCCTCCATGAAGCCTGGATTTGTGTGATTGCGAGGCCGCGTTCGTTCGTGTGTTGGATCTGCAGACACACGGCGCGACGCCTGGAAGGCTCCCGACTGATGTGAGAAGCAAGGCAGCCTCGGGATGTGCCACAGTCAGATGAGGAGTAATAACTCACTGCTCTTTGCAGAGGATGCTGAACTGACTGAACACAGAACTGTCCCAGAGCTTCTCTGAGGTCGTCCTCATGATGCATCCATCTTTATTCACAGACATGAGTCTGTGAGTGACTGAAGCTGATGTATAAATGACAGAGCTACACTAAAGTATAAGTTGAAGAAAAAAGAAACTACAGTACATTATTTTTGACGGGAGGCGTCCAAAGAACATGTGTTACTTGGTGTATTTTTAGTGTATTAGAAACATTTGGGGGGAAATGAGATAATATGATCTTTAGAAGAATTGTTTGTTGTTCAAATTCAGCATTATTTTTACGCCAGTACTGCTTGACCCTTACGTAGCAGTTAATTTCTTTTTTTATTCAGAACACAAGAGCCATTTCTGATTTCATACTTGGTATATTTATTATTGTATTCGTGTACATACTATTCTCGTATAGATCAGTGTTGGAGGTTTGATTTATTGGAGGTGTTTTGTAAAACCTGTAACGAACTAAAATCTCTTAACCATTCAAAAACTAGTATGTCTTTACAAAACATGTACATACGGCTGTTTTTTCTTTTTTCTTTTTCAGGGCGAAAACCAGTCGAGCTGAAGTATCGCGTTAAATGCGGTACACTGTATTTGCAATGCCAAAAACGACAAGGCTGAGTCACATGTGTATTCATGTATTTCGTCATTGTCCGTTACAGTATCTCATAATATTCAGTGACTTTTATCATTCATATTCCTTATATATTCACTCAGTTTATTTGAATTATTTAGCGATTTGGTATAAAATTGACTAATTCAAGTTTCTTCCTGTACTGTAGGTTTTCTCCTTAGCTCAGTGTTCAAAATGTGTTTTCATTATTAGGGGGTTTTACACACACCAAATATGTTAAAAATAAGATTTGACAGCAAGAGTAACAGAATATAAAAGTATGATTGATGGTGAGGTATACACATTTAGAGGCTTTTCTTAAAACCACAAAGAAGAACATACAATATGAAAAAACTGTACATGATAGAATAGATGGAGGTTAAAAAATAGTAATGTCAGTGTTTGAATTATTAACCAATATATAAATTGGAATGTCGTTGTCTAATTAAGTCTAATGAAGTACTGCAGGAACAAAAATGCTATTAACCACAACTATTTCAAGCGTCCATGGTTAAGAAGGTGACACTTGCGTCGCCATAAGACATTTGAAGAATCTACACTTTGACTTCACACTTTGTTGTTTTCTCTCATCTTTGACTGGGCTGACTTCATGAGAGAGACCGACACGTTGACCTTTACTGCACAAGCACTTATGTTTCTCACTGCAACTGTTTTGTTTTACCTCAGTGCGTTTGAGGTCACTGCATCAGAACAATGTTGACTCAACGGCGTGCGTTTCGCTGTCGTCTATTCAGTGTATAACTCGTGTAAATCCTGGCTATTTTCTCCATTGTTTATCTTTGTCATTTTATTACTTTTAAACGGTGCAGCCGCTCATCTTTAACAGTTTAAACTACCTCTGTTTTTAGACTCCTCTTCAGAGGATTAATGCAGTTATAACAGAACATTTAATATGGAGAATTGTTATGTTTTTTTTCTAGACGTCGAGTAGATAAAACCAATTTACTGAGAAAACGGACAAAAATGCATTGTTAATATATTTATGCATTGAGTCAATGTCTATGTTTCTGTGCCAAATGTGGGGACATTTCATTATGGAAAATAAAGAACAGTAAAAGTAACCAATTCTGTTTTATTTATTTCGATGCCGATTCACTGTATATGTATGTATACACCATATTGTTATGGAAAGTATCAGAGGCGTCACACTCTGGACATAATTAAAGAATCATAGAACACAGAAAGAGTTCAAATAATACATTATATTGGATTTAAAATACAAGTGGAGTACAAAATATTCTTATTATATTCTGTACCACAATGACACAGCCCCCTGATGAGAAAAGCTTGTGGCTGTACCTGATTTTTAATATATATATATATATACACATATATATATATATATATATATATATATACACATATATATATATATATATATATATACATATATATATATATATATATATATATATATATATAACCTTATTCTACCTCTATTACGACATGAGTTAAGATTTTTCCTACATGTAGGTGTTCATACGTGTTTAATATTTACTAGTAAAGGACTAGTATGCTACTAACATGTTAGTAAGCACCTAGTTAATGGTGAATGTGTTCCTTGGGCTAGTATGCTAACCCTAAGTAGAATACTTGCCCTTTATTAATAATCATTATTAACACCTTATGCTATTTCACCTTATTCTACCTCTATTATGACATGAGTTAAGATTTTTCCTACATAAGGTGTTAATACGTGCTTAATATTTACTAATAAAGGACTAGTATGCTTACATATGTTAGTAAGCACCTAGTTAATGGTGAATATGTGTTCTTAGGGCTAGTATGCTAACCCTAAGTAGCATACTTGCCCTTTATTAATAATCATTATTAACACCTTATGCTATATAACCTTATTCTACCTCTATTATGACACGAGTTAAGATTTTTCCTACATAAGGTGTTAATACGTGCTTAATATTGACTAATAAAGGGCTAGTATGCTTACATATGTTAGTAAGCACCTAGTTAATGTTGAATATGTTTTCTTAGGGCTAGTATGCTAACCCTAAGTAGCATACTAGCCCTTTATTAGTAATCATTATTAACACCTTATGCTATATAACCTTATTCTACCTCTATTATGACATGAGTTAAGATTTTTCCTACATGTAGGTGTTAATACGTGTTTAATATTTACTAGTAAAGGACTAGTATGCTACTAACATGTTAGTAAGCACCTAGTTAATGGTGAATGTGTTCCTCGGGCTAGTATGCTAACCCTAAGTAGCATACTTGCCCTTTATTAATAATCATTATTAACACCTTATGCTATATAACCTTATTCTACCTCTATTATGACACGAGTTAAGATTTTTCCTACATAAGGTGTTAATACGTGCTTAATATTTACTAATAAAGGGCTAGTATGCTTACATATGTTAGTAAGCACCTAGTTAATGGTGAATGTGTTCCTCGGGCTAGTATGCTAACCCTAAGTAGCATACTTGCCCTTTTTTAATAATCATTATTAACACCTTATGCTATATAACCTTATTCTACCTCTGTTATGACATGAGTTAAGATTTTTCCTACATAAGGTGTTAATACGTGTTTAATATTTACTTAAAAAGGGCTAGTATGCTTACATATGTTAGTAAGCACCTATTTAATGGTGAATATGTGTTCTTAGGGCTAGTATGCTAACCCTAAGTAGCATACTCGCCCTTTATTAGTAATCATTATTAACACCTTATGCTATATAACCTTATTCTACCTCTATTATGACATGAGTAAAGATTTTTCCTACATGTAGGTGTTAGTACGTGTTTAATATTTACTAGTAAAGGACTAGTATGCTACTAACATGTTAGAAAGCACCTAGTTAATGGTGAATGTGTTCCTCGGGCTAGTATGCTAACCCTAAGTAGCATACTTGCCCTTTATTAATAATAATTTTTTAACACCTTATGCTATATAACCTTATTCTACCTCTATTATGACACGAGTTAAGATTTTTCCTACATAAGGTGTTAATACGTGCTTAATATTTACTAATAAAGGGCTAGTATGCTTACATATGTTAGTAAGCACCTAGTTAATGGTGAATATGTGTTCTTAGGGCTAGTATGCTAACCCTAAGTAGCATACTAGCCCTTTAATAGTAATCATTATTTACATCTTATGCTATATAACCTTATTCTACCTCTATTACGACTCTATTTTCATACAGGTGTTAATAATTACTAATAAAGAACTAGTATGCTACGTATATATTTTAGTAAGCATTAGGTCCTAGTTAATGTTAATATAATATAAAAGTGTTGCAAAACCCTTTACAAGCAGACTTTAAAAGCACGGGACCAAAAACCCATCAGTTATCACCACTGTTATATTGTTAAAAATAACAAAACAAAACAAACACTGAGTGAGTTTGTAAAGCAGAAGTACAGCAGTAGTAGGATAACCACGGTAACCAGGGCAACCAGGTTGTTGTGTAACTACAGGTGAAAATTAGCTTCTTTACTAACTCTGGCACAGAAGTGAAAAATGGTAATGTGCATTAAATAAAAAACTCAATCAAAACCTAACATACTTTTGCCTACTTTCCTGAGGTCACACAGAACCGAAAAACAAACAACGGTCCCAGAAGAAGACAGGAATGTGGACCTCTCCCTGTGTGACAACATAACAGTGAGAGGCAATAAAGCAGGATAAATGATTAACATAAGAGGAGGTGTGATACGTGTAGGTAAATAATATCAAAATATAGAATAAGTGATGAGGAAAATTGCTTCGACATACAGTAGGACACCTTCTGCCGACTTAACCAGTCATACGAGTTTGCCAACATTTACCGACTCAACCAAGCCTTTACATTTCTCGCAACTGAGGAGCAGGAAGACTTTTCTTCCTGTCACGTCACTTCACGGGAACACTTCAACCCCGATGGCAGCGATGAGCGCTCTCTGTGAGGAGGACCTGTTTTGCCCGCAGTGCTCGGACATTTATTGCCTTCCTGTTCTTCTGAAATGCGGCCACAACATTTGCAGAGTTTGTTTAGAGAAATTCTGGAAAGGGAAAGGATCTCGAGAATGCCCCGTGTGCCGCAGTGTGTCCGTTCTCACGAGGCCGCCCATCAACCTGGCTCTGAAGTTAGCTGCGGATCAATATCAACTGCAGTCGAGCAGCAAAGACGAAGAAGAAGACGACGTGTGTGTTCGTCACAAAAAGACGCTGACGATGTTTTGCCAGAACGACGAAGAGCCCATCTGTCAAGTCTGTCAGACGTCGACACAGCATAAAGTCCACGAATGCTGCTCAGTGGAAGAAGCAGCTCAACAGAAAAAGGTAGAGAAATAACTAAGAGATATAAAATGACTGCAGCTATTGTTTAATTTACTGTCTTTAAAGCTGGTCGCGTTCAGATGACTTTAACAGAGGATGTTAAAATGACATTAGTTGCTGAAAAGGCAAATACTTCTCATTTCAGACTGAAGTCTCAACCATGCTGGAGTCTTTAAGGAAAAAACTGAAGATACTGAACAAGAAGGAGGAGCACTGGAGGGAAACAAAAACCTATATACAGGTATAATAAATAACGAAAAAATCCTGTTATCCTGAATATAGCGTGTGCTTTGTTGCAACTGCACTCACAAACCATCCCTTTTTGTTCGTCTACCATTAACGACACAAATGTCCTCGACGTCGCAGACCCAAGCGACTCAAAACGAGAACGCGATCAAGGAGGAATTTCAGAAGCTGCACGCGTTTCTCTGGGAGGAGGAGAAGGCGAGACTGGAGGTGCTCAAGCAGGAAAAGGAAATCAAGACCAAAGTGATGCATAAAAAGTTGGAACACATCAAGGACCAGATAAGAACCCTCTCCTCCACCATCGCTGATATTCAGACTGCCCTCAGAGCCAAGGATTTGCCCTTTTTACAGGTACATTTCCTGCAATGATGGAACTTCCCCTGAACCTTGTCTAACAGGTTGCTAATTCCCTCATTACGCATTGTTAATTGGACACTCTATTTTGAACCCGGTGAGGCCATCCGGCATAAATAATTCTGCCAAATCAAGAAGGCGGTTCAGGGAGAAGCCATATGAACAAAAACTATAGCCATAATTATACTTGATATCAGTAGATCATTTAAATCACATTATGCGCTGCTGCAAATATGAACAACTGTTATACTATGATAATGCTACTACCATCTGACAATTCATACATTTGCCTACCCCTTTTTTTTTGCTAGTTCCTCATTTCACCCCAAACAGCCTAGGCAGATGGCTGCACATCTTCAATCTGGCTCTAAAAGTTTTGTGTTTTTTTGCCTCTCTCCACTGACACAAAGTGTTTGTTCATTGTGTGAACTGTTAAGTTTCCAATGTCTGTTCCTGCCTTGAGATAATATGATTTTGTGCTATACAAAAAAATAATGGGACACAATTCAAAAATTGTGCCGATTCCCAGTAGACTTCATGTAACATGTATACTGTATAACAGCTGTCCATTTCTTCAAGCCAACCCATCATTAATGACGTCTTTCTCTACTTTGTTTCATCAAAAAGGAATATAAGATGACAAAGAAAAGGTACGTATGTACGAGGTGTTAAACTAGGTTCCGACTCCGTGTTTCTATATTAGACAGTGGTCGGTGACTGTTATCATTTGCTGTTCTAGGGTCAAATGTGACATTCGAGAGCCTGAGTGCATCAGAGACATCCTGATAAACTCGGCAAAGCATCTGGGATCGCTGAAGTTTGGAGTTTGGAAAAAGATGGCCAAGATTGTCAACTGTGGTGGGTGAACAAAACAATGTTATAACAGTTATAAGGTTTACAGTAAAGGTCCAATGTGTAAGGAGGCGTTAGGAGGCAGAACATACTTCTGTATATGGTTTATTTTTGTACGAGTGTGATGTCACTATCATAGCCTTAGAATAAGCCTTTATAAACTTAGGTAAGGTCCTTCTGCTGTAGTCAAACTGGTCAGTGTTCTTCACTTTCTGAAGAGGAAGGCTTGTTACACAGATGAAGAACAACATCCTTTCCGGTATGTGATCACCATAGATCCCAAATGTGCTTAGAAAAAAGAAATTTGAGTCTAGAAGTCCTGAGTTTGTCACAATCTGGAGTCTCAACATTAGATGTCACTAATTTGTATTTTCAATCTTGCTTCTACGTACATTTCGCAGTTCCCGTCACACTGGATCCAAACACAGCCCATTCCAACTTGGAGCTCTCGCAAGAGCTGACCTGTGTGAAATACTGCAAGAGGCAGCGCTTACCTGACAATCCCGAACGCTGCACCAGCCGTCTGAGCGTGATGGGAGCGACTGGCTTTACATCGGGAAAGCACAGCTGGACAGTAGAGGTGGGCCAAAGCAAAGACTGGTACATCGGAGTGGTCCGGGAATCCGTGCAAAGGAAGAGCACGGTCTTCCACAACCCTGCCGAGGGCTTCTGGGTCATCGGCCTGTGTAACGGAGACACGTTCTGGGCTCAGACCACGGTTGGCACGAAACTTGCGTTGAAGCAGAGGCCTGAGAGGATTAGAGTAGAGCTGGACTGTGATAAAGGAAAGGTAGTGTTCACCAACGCTGCTGATATGACGACAATATACACGTTCAAAGACAGATTTTCGGAGAGGATTTTCCCCTACATCTCCTCTGGATTGTCCGACGAGGGCAACATCTCCTGCCCGCTGACAATCTGCCCTCAGACCATCACAGTGAAAGTAGAATAGACTCGCAAACAAGATGCATCGCTGTAGAAGAGGGGGACACTGTAGAAGGGGACACTGTAGTTGACTGCTTGTTATAGGTTTTTTTAATCTGACAAATGCAATGATAAGGTACATGTAGTACTTTAAATAAAGAAAAATCCCTGATTCACATACGTAATTCAGCAGAAAAATGGAGGCTACCATACTGAAACAAATCAAAGTTAAAATAAAAGCAAGTGTACGTATTACATTTGTAACTTATTACAATACTATAAATACTTCCAAATATTTAATTGTCCTTTTCTTTGCTTTTTTGCTTCCTCTTTGATTCCATGTCTTTCAATTTAGAATCCAGTTTCCTTTGCAAATAAGCTTTCTTATTCACATCCATGGATTTGTCCTTCTTCCCACTGCCCGCATAGAGAACGCCTTCTTTACTTATCCTCATCCGAGCATGAGACTTGGCTTTATCACCACAGCCGTGAACCTAAAAAAAAAAAAAGGATTATAATCGCATGATTAGATTTGTGAAGCAAAAGAAATGCATTCACCACACCTTCATTTTTGTGGCTGGTTACATTTTGACAGGGCACCATAGGCCAATCACTCTTTTATTCATCAAAAGAGTTTCAAAATGAATAGAAAATATAGTTAAGACATTGACAAGGTTAGAAATAATGATTTTTATTCAAAATAATAATGTTAGCCTTTTGCCAAAGAACCAGCAAAACTGTTTACAGCTGTGCTAACATAGTTGCACAAGGGTTTTCAAGGTTTTTCTAATGTTCTAGAACACTGGAGAGATGATTGCTGGAAATGGGCCTCTATACACCTATGCACATAGTCCATTAAAAACCAGACGTTTGCAGCTAGAATAGTCGTTTACCACATTAACAATGTATAGAGTGTGTTTCTGATTCATTCTTTTCCTTCAAAAATAAGGACATTTCTACGTGACCCCAAACTTTTGAACGGCAGTGTAGCTTCATGGTGCAAGCTGTCACCGTCCCGACTTACAGAAACTGAACAGAGCCTTCGTCAATGAGATCAAAACACCTGCGTTTCCTGCTTAAACGTGTCAAAACGGCTGCTGTGACAAAGGAAGCACATGGTCCGTCTCACCTCCGGTATATGATGACCGAGACAGTACTGTCTGTTGCAAAAAATGCAAAGCTGTCCGAGGGTCAGCACGGATGCTTTACACTTGACGAAACTACACACGCTGTCTGCCTTCATCACAGCACCGATAAGTGCGTCAAAGTCGTCGTCGGGAGCGGCAGCAGCCGCGATGTCACAGGCGCCTGCCTTCGTTCGGTTCTTTCCTGGGAGAGAAAAACAACGGAGCTGTTTGAGGTTTCATGAGGCAAAGATGTTTGTAAAAAAAAAAACCTATAAAAACATGTGATGCTTCTGATGCAAACCTTTGGCCTTCTTAGATGACTGAGTCTGAGCTGCTGGGATGTTGTTGTGCTGTTTTTTCTGTTGAGCGTTTTCTTCTCTTCTCTGTTGCTCCCGCTTCATTCGTTCCAAATGTAAACTTCTCAAATCTAACGGAGGTTGACTCTGTGGTTCTCTTTGAGGATTTGGAATCGTATCCTCCTCCTCCTCCTCCTCCTCCTGCTCTTCCTCTCCTTCTTCTTCTTGTGCAGTCTCCACAGCTGGTGCTATCTTCAGAGGCCTGGAGACAGTGATGCACCGGTCTTTCCCTTCACCTTTGCTCTCATGCACGAGGCCCAGTTCCTCAGCAATCTGGTGGACTAACAGGCGGTCATGAGAGTTTAAGGATGATGGGAATTGTAGTTCACACCGATTCAAGTCCTTCAGAAAGTTCTCCACTCGCTCTCTGATCTCAGCGTCTCTGTTCTTGCTCTGTTCATTCTCTGATGACGTGCAGGGTTTTGTGCGCTTCTCTGAAGCAGCAGCGTTTTCTTTGACGTTATTGGTTGACGTTTTCTGTCCTTGCGTTGTGTTGCTGGGAGCTCGAGCTCTGTTTTTTTGTTTGGTGGATGTTGAGCCGCTGGCAGACATTTTAGTAGTCGTGTCTCCGTGGTTACGACTGTAGTTCTGTGGCACGATATCTTGGATGTACTCAAAAGCCGTTCTGGTCTCGCCAAACTCTGTGATGTGATCGATCAGGGACTTCAAGAAAGCGTGATTCTTAACGGTCTGCGAGTCGCACACTACGGCAATGTGGCGTCTCGCACGCGTAACGGCAACATTTATTCTCCTGTCCTCTGCCAGAAAGCCAACTTCACCTACAGGAACAAAACAAACACGTGTTTCTATATGGGTACATTCATTGTGATGTGGTTTATTGAGCTTAACGCAGATACTACTAATAGAAATAAATAAATCAACCTTTTCTGTTGGATCGAACCAGCGACAACACAACGGCCTCTTTCTCTCTGCCCTGGAATCCATCCACTGACTTTATCTCCAGCTCTGGGTGTCTCGAGGACAGCTTCTGACGCAGGAGATCAACCTTTTTACAGAAACAAAGACCAAAGCACCGAGTCATTTTGAGATGAAACTCTAAGATGATGTAAGATTTTGATTTCTACAAATGTGACTTTATTTTAAATAATAATAATACATTTATTTGTATAGCACTTTCCATCAAAGTGCTTAAAATTACCAAATAAAAACATACACCATAAAATGTACACAATAACGAAAATGTGATGATATAAAAATTAAAGATAATAACAGTAAAAACAATATGTATATAGTCTAGATAAGTGCTAGATAAATCACATACACAGTAAAAGCAGTGATCCTAAAGCAGTATAACAATTTAAAAACAGGAAAGGGAGAGATAAAAACCTACTAATAAACAGTATATATTATGAAATAGTTTAATATGTCTATCCAAGAAATAAACTATAAAATGCTGCATTATTTCTATGCACAGTGTATGACTTACCTGTAAATTGTATGGGGCAATAACTGCAATGTCATTGGCTTTAAGTCCAGCTTCTGTCAAGGCCTTTATGTGCAGAGCAACAATGTCGACCTCACCTGGGGATAAAGTTCACACGTACACAGCTAGAGGAAACAGTTCAAATATATATATATATATGTTGTTTGTTTAAATAAAAACAACTCACCTTGATTGCCTTTGGACTGCTCGTCTGTGACCTCCATCTCACTCAGTCCACATCCTGCAGTGTCGATCAAAAGAAGTGGTGTGTTTGTTTCTTCAACACAGGTCACTCCTGGTAAATCTCTATATAAAGAGCAAACACGTGTTACAGTTATCTGAAGTACGGTGTGGAAGGAAAAGGTGTGACATTTTCCATAAGTAATATGCTTCTCACTTTAATAAATGTCTCTCCACAGAGCTGTGAGCAGTCAGTCTTCCCTGGTACATCGCTTTAGACGCCCAGTCCATAATGGCACTGTTCATGCGATACTGAACCGTCAGCATATGGACTACGGAGTCCCCATACATCTGAATAAGTCTCTCCATAAGACTGAGAGACAAGCCTTTTGATGCAGCTCTGTGGGGAACACAAGACAACAACATACAACAAAAAAATAACAATTAGTCACGACCATGTTATTTATTTAGTTTCAAAAGTTTAGCGCTATTGTGACAGGATTGTATGACAGAACAAGCAAGAAAACAATCTACATAATATAAGACAATAATGGATACTTATTAAAAGTTACACTTATTTCTTGCTTATTTTGCCAGTGCTGTTTTTAAAGTCTGATCAGACAACAACCACACAGCTCTGATGAAGCATATTCGCTGAGTTTCATAGATTTTGTAGGAACAGAATATTTTAAAATTGTAGTGCCCAACTTTAAAATAATTGCTGGTTGATTTCAGACATTGCCGATGAAGCCTTTCACGCTCCACACGACTACAGTATCTCTCAGGGGTTTCTCAGTGTAGCCATGTTTAGATATTATGTCGGCTGCCATTGTCGGGGCTTGACAGAGCCTAGACACAGCATAAAAACTAATGTACAACATTTGTGTCCATGAGGACCCAAAAATAGGCAGAATGATAACAAAAAAACTGTAAAAATAAAATGTTGAATGTAATGAAAATGCATAAAAAAGGGGATTTTTTACTTGTGTGATTTGATTGTAGGTGGTAACTGCTTGTAGTCACCAGCCAGAACACACTTCCGTGCTCTGAGAAGGGGAATCCAGCAGCTGCTCTCCAGGGCCTGAGCACACTCATCTATCACCACCCAATCAAAATGCTCTGCAGGCAGGAACTTCAGTGGGCCGTTGTCACAAGCACCTGCGGATACAGACACATGACTCACCATCACTGCTTTAACCACATGACCATTTCCTTCACTTAAGGCCATCACTCACCTGTGTTGGTTGATAACACGACATCAGCACTTTTTAGGATCTGAGCAATAGCCGTTGATTCTCTGGTTTTCAGCTCTTTCCTCAGCTCCGCTATTTCTCTTCTGAAATTCACCCGCTCTCCCTTTTCCTGCTTCTTCTTCATTCCCGTCTTGAAAATAAAGGAAATAAATTACAAATTAAATCAAGATGTTGTGAACACTCATAGGAGCACACACGCTAAGATACTTACAAAAGCTGCATCGATGTCTCGGCGGATATCACTGATGATATTTGCATTGTCACTCTGAGCGAGGATGGCATCCAGTGAATGTTTCTTAATGGAGTCCAGCAGCCTGGCAGGATGACCCAGCCTCAGGACTTTAGCCTTGCACTGGGCTAATCTCTCCACTAAATTATCCACAGCCACATTAGAAGGGGCACAGCACAGGACCTGCAGAAATAAAAAAGATTATTCTATACAGACTGAGATGCGACACTATACAGCAACCAGTAACACAAAGTGTATCATTCACACAAATACATTCAACCTCTAGCACCTTCTGGCCTTGTTTGATTGCTTGCAGGATGATCTCCACCACTGTGGTAGTTTTTCCAGTTCCTGGAGGCCCATGAATCACAGCCAGTTCTCTCTGAGACAAAGCATAGGACACAGCTTCTCTCTGGGAATCATCCAGGTTCAAGTTAAAGAATCCAACTTCATCTGATGAAATGAAACAGAAATACAGTCACTGATTTACAGAGCTTTAAAATGTGTGTCAATAGAGTATATTTAGTTATTACTTACTTGGCTGTGATTGAGAAGAAGGTTTTGAATCTCCAAAAAGAACAGTGATCAGATTGGCTGCAGGACCATTGTTATATCTATTTAATGCATTCAAGGCACTGCGAGAACAAAACCACAAACTTCAGTCATCTTAAGGTTTCTCAGCTTACTTTAATCTGCATGTGATCGGCCAACATTTGTCAGATGTGACTCACTTTTTCATTCGTTTGTAGGTGACGTCGTTTGCCAATTTTAAAAGGTTGTAAAGAGCGTCCGTATTAAAACTGAGCCCATCTTTTGAATCGTCAAAGGCCACATGGACAGAAGCTTGACTGACCCTCGTCACTATCCCTGAGGCAATCTGAGAGGCCGCCGTGCATCCATCAGTGTCATACAAGCCAACTATATCACCTGTAACACAAGACATTAACACCACGTTAGGCAAATTATGAAAAAAAAACACACAAAAAACACAAATTAAATGTTTTATTGAGTCATCTCACCAGGTCCAAAACTATTGCTCGGAAGAGATGAGAACCCAAGATGCTTTCTTGGCTCTAGGATGAGGACTGTTCGGCCATACAGGCCAGTGGAAAGACTTCCTATATGCAGCTTCAGCAGGCAAACACCTTTATTTTGAAGATCCTTGAGAGAGATGTTCTCTTGCCATAATCTGATGGCACAAAACAAGACTGTAATTTAATATCACAGCTCTCAATAATAAGAAATTGTCGGTGTTGTTTTTTTATTTATTTTTTAATTTGTCTCTTTAAGACGCCCCGAAGATCAGAGTCTCAATGTTGTTTCACTTACCTGGTCTCCTCTATTTCAGCTTCCCTCTCCTCCTGTAGAAGCTCAAGTGTCTTTGACACAAATTCTTCCAGCGCCATTTCTCACTGAAAGAAGCCAAAACCACAGTCAGTGTCTAAGTTCTCAGTACATGTCAGCAGCAGCACCACAGACAGACAGGAACAAGAGGTTCTGTCACCCCGAGGCATGGATCTGTACTCCAGCAGGGAAATGTTGAGGTCTCTGTGATTGTCCTGTGCTTTTTTCAGTAAAGCCTTGACCGTCTGAATTGTTCTTTCCGCTTGTCCATTAGACTGTGTAAACTCGGGGCTTGAGGCTGTGTGTCTGAAATCCCAACTCGCTGCAAAAATCCTGCATTTCTGTACTCACTAATTGTCTACCATTGTCTGAAAATCGTTCATCAGGCACTCCATGTCTTGCAAAAATTGACTTCAGAGCTGTAATGAAGCGTTAGCGTTAACTTTTTTAATCTCTAGATACTTAGAGTTGTAGTCCATGCACAGGACTTATGTCCCTTATGTGCCTCATGGAGTTTCTCGAGCATTTCTTCCCACATTTTTGAACAGTCATTCAGTGTATGTCAACTCTTCTCTATAAGTCCAGTACTGTTGCTTTCGGGACCTTGCCATCCATTCTGTACAGCAGCTCTGACCAGTCTCATTTCGTTGTCATCTCCTGTTGCATTTTGGAACTGTAGACACTTCTCCTCAGAGGCAGGTAACAAGAGAACTGTGTAGCTCACTGGAGCTTTATGGGGTGACTTTTTGAAAATTGGCTCCAGTTGTTTGTGAACCGACTCATCCTGGACATGTCTCCCATACACATATTGATGGATTTCCTCACAGCCATAAGCAATTGCTCGTAACTCTTTTTAAATTTGAGCATACCTTTCCTCGCAGTCTGTCAGATCTTGAGCCAAATGCCACAGGCTGCCCATCTTGCAGGATCACCTGAACTGGCATCTACTGAGAGCGTGACAGGCTTTTCAATATCATAGAATATCATTCCCAGAAGTTCACATTCCCAATGCCAGATGGTTTCTCCTTCCAGTGGCTGTCGGAGTGGTGCCGAGACTTCAGAGAGATTTGGGATGAATTTTGCAAGGTACTGCTCCATCCCCATAAATCTCTGTAATGCAGCTTTGTCTTTCTGCTCTGTTACCTCTTGTAAATCTTGCACTTTGTCCATGTCAGGTTTCAATTCATTCTTGCTTTGAATGTGTCCTACACAGCTGATTTCACTTAAAGGTGAAGTAAGTAGTTTATAGTGCCATCTAGAGGAGAGACTGAAATTTACAACAAAGACCTGCTGCTCTGCTCACCCCCTCCCTTCCCTGAGCACTACGGTGTCCGCAGCTGGTCAAATGTCGTCCTCGTCGTCTTTCTCCGTGTCAGCAAATGAGGTTCGTGAGGTGAGGGAGAGGGCTGAGCTACCGCGGCCGTAGCAAACGAAGCGGAGAGAGTGGAGGCGGGACTTCCGCTACAAGTAAAGCGACGCTTGATTTGTTCTCTCGCGTTTGTCCTTACAGGCTCCGGTAGAAACATGGCGTCTCGCTGCTAACAGTGGCAATGCAACCGCGGCCCGCTACCATGTTATTTTACATGACTTTTTGAAACACTACGAAAATGAAACAAAAACTATTATACAGCGACTAGACAATGCAGGAGCACATAATATGTATAAAAAAGTGGATTTTGGGTTATATAAACCCATAAATACTACACATTGTCCCTTTAACATGGGTGAAGCACACTTATTATATCCACTGTATCTACTACTCTTTGTTAAGTTAGATCAGGCCCTCTCAGAAGTCTGCCTCGGATCTGATTGTTTGTGACAGTTTGTGACAGTCTTTAGCTTGTTATTTAGTTCCATTGCATGTGTATCAAATAACCCTACATGCCCTTGAACCCATTGTGGGAAAACAAGGGTTCCATGTTTCTATTACGTCAGGTTTGTTTGCGGTTCACAGTAGGTTCTGAACAGTGCTTTTAAAATATGGTCATCGACATCATCATCAAACTGAAACATGTTGAATATCTCAATGAGGAACAGCAAGAACAGCATGTGGGGGGTACATGGCTGAAGGTTAAACGTCTGATCACATCTCTCAAAATCAATTATTTCTCACCAAACTAAAAATACCAGCATATTCAGTGAGTAACACCAGTTGACTGTTTACCTGCGAGTTTCAAAGTGTAATCAGACTGTTTGCAAATCATGTATTGTTTGTTTTTTGTCTTCATGTACCCACTACTTCACTTTGTACCCCTGGGGGTACAAGAAGGCCCCCAGTTTGGGAATCACTGGCATTGGTAACGTACAGCACCTCCTAGTGGCAATTGACTGGTAACACAACGCATGACAACATAGAAGTGAGGGGATAAAGATTAGTAGTTTACTTTTACTTTATATAGGCTACATGTGACACCCCATAGAGACAACATCCACATTATGCTAACATGTTAGCTTGCCAACCACACTGCATTATCAGTGAGTAACACCAGTTGACTGTTTACCTGCGAGTTTCAAAGTGTAATCAGACTGTTTGCAAATCATGTATTGTTTGTTTTTTGTCTTCATGTACCCACTACTTCACTTTGTACCCCTGTGGGGTACAAGAAGTCCCCCAGTTTGGGAATCACTGGCATTGGTAACGTACAGCACCTCCTAGTGGCAATTGACTGGTAACACAATGCATGACAACATAGAAGTGAGGGGATAAAGATTAGTAGTTTACTTTTACTTTATATAGGCTACATGTGACACCCCATAGAGACAACATCCACATTATGCTAACATGTTAGCTTGCCAACCACACTGCACTGCAGTGATCTAGCTACATTAGCAACATGACAAAAGCCAGAATGACACTCACCCCTTAAATGACGGATATTTTAAGAGAAACGGAAACAGACAGGCCACCGAGAAGTAAACGTTAGCTCATTATCAAGTCTACTGAGTGTATTTAGTTTTTATCTGGTGTTACCAGTGGCTTCATTCCACTCGCGTCGTCTTCTTCGCCTATGTTTAGGTGGTTTCACAACAGCAGCCACAGTGCCACCTAGCGGCTGAGATGACCGTAGGTCGTCTGAAACACTGCTGTCATTGCTCGACATTCACAACTCTTATTTTGAAAGGCACACCAACGCGGAAGACACAGAGCTTTGATCCACTACAGTTACACGTTGGACCAACCTGTCAAAATCACACACACAGAAGTTATTCGTTACAGCGGAATATGGCTCGTTATTCTGTGTGATTTCTGATTTCAGAGCGCGGGTGTGTAGTAATATGCTGGTGATTTTTTAATCCGCCACATCTCAGCGAGGAAAGAAGCACCTCCATTTCTTCATTGTAAATCTGAAAAGCTTCACGAATCATTATCATCACCATCTCTTTGGGAAATGAGAACAACGTTGTTCCTGCTGCACGTCGTCTCCTGCTGCTGCTGCTGCTGCTGGCTGACCAGTGCCACACTTTCTAAAAACGATGCCAAAAAGTCCAATAAGGCTTCGGCTGAGGTGAGTAACTCCAGGTTAAAAGTAGTCTGTATATGAATTACACATGTCCTTAATTATGATAATATCAAATATCTACAATATCTATGTAATGGGCCCTTTAAATAAATAAAGCAGCCATTTTTGACAGATGACAGGAGCAAAACACAGGCTGGTTCACTTTCTCTCACTGTCCTGATTAACATGGACTGAACACAAGCCATTGATTATGTTATCATTTGCACCTGTGCTGTTCATGCTATACATGGCACTATGGTTGCTGTACAAAGCTGAACTTACTTTTCAAATTTACAAAGCTATTTTCACATTAAAACTCATAGTGGTGCATATAAAACAGTGTTTGTTTTGATGATAAGATAAGATAAGAAAAGATAAGATAGTCTTTTATTCGTCCCGCAGTGGGGAAATTTCCAGTGTTACAGCAGCAAGACAATAAGGATAAGGATAATAAATAATAAACATGCATTACCAAAAAGAAATAGAATATATGAAGTACAAAATATAAAGATATTAACACTGACTATAAAAATAGGTTTAAAAATAGAATGTAGAATGTACATTATAACCAGTCTGCAGAATATACACAGTATGCACATGGTATTTACAGTGTAAGGAAACAAGGCTGAGCTATTAAATAAGGATATTAAATAAGGATATGGATATTGCACTGATGAGAAAACTACAGTATAAAAAATTTGACAGTATGAAAAATGACAATATATTGCACTTAAAAAAAAATGTACATTATGAAAAAATATATACAGTATAGTATATGCTCTCACCATTTCTGCTGTCTCTTCTTTCCTAAACACACAGGAGTCATTGACCTTCAAAGAAATAAACTGTAAAATACACAAATACAAATAGCGATAGCAATGACATGACCCACCTTTATTTTCTTTGTGGACATCTGTTGTCCACAAAGAAAATGGAGCGCTGGACGACATCCTATGCCTTTAGCCAGCCCTGATTTTTGTCCTCACTCGTCACTGAAATGTGCTCTTCTTTTCCTTTTTGGTCCTTTTTTTAGACATCTCCGTCTGAGTTAAATGTGTTGGCGAGAGGCCTCGTCGTGACAGATCCGCAGTGGAAAGACATAGTGAAGGAGGAGAAGAGATACTGTGCTCAAATCAAGAAAGCATTTCCTGGACAGGTGCTGGGATATGTCACACCTGTGAGTCTGTTCAAGAACGATCCCCCTTCACCGTCTTGTGTTTGCATAATGTCCGAGTTTGTGTAATCCTTTCATTCATTTTACTGGCTGAAAACTCTTGACTTTACTATGTCAAATGCCTACATTTAACACGGTGTGACCACCTGACAAAATGAGTAGTTTGAACTAGGGATGTGAATCTTAGGGTGGCTCACGATTCTTAATTCAAACGATTCTCGATTCAAAAATGTATACAATGCATAGTGTGTTAAGGCAAGTTATGGCATCAAAACCATACAGTTTGTATAAGATAATGTGATCACACAAAGGCAAACTTACGACAAAAGTTAACGTTTATTTATTCAAAACAAATAAAAACTTACTTACTGTGCAAAAAATAACTTGCATAAATAAAAGCTTTTCTCCCAGAAGTTACAAAAATAAACTGTACACAAATAAAACAAACTTTTTTTTTCTGTGGTTTTTTAAAATTCGATTTTAGAAGTTTATGAATCGATTCAGAATCGTGGATGATTAGAATCGCGATTCCTATGTGAATCGATTTTTTTTCCCCCACCCCTAGTGTGAACACATCATCTTTAGGTCTGGGATTTTACAATGGGCCAAGATTCATCAACAAAATAATCAGTTGCAAATGTAACAACATTTTTTTAAGATGGATTTGGGAGGGGAAAAAAAGATAAAACATGTTCTACTTTCCTGCAGTGGAACGCCCACGGTTACGATGTGGCCAAAACATTTGGCTCCAAAATGACCTCCGTGTCTCCAGTGTGGCTTCAGCTCCACCGACGAGGACATGGAACCTTTGAAGTAACAGGACTCCACGATCACGACTCAGGTAGAACTCATCTTGTACGTACGCATTCAAAAAATATCACCAATTCTGACTTATATACAGTACAGTGTTTTTTGTTTTGTTTTCTTTCCAGGATGGGTCAAAGCTGTACGCAAGTCTAACAAAAAAGTCAGATTGGGTAAGTCCAGCCTACTGCTCACATCGGCTGTTTCCAACATTATTCATATGGTGCGTTTTGTCGGCTAAACGCTCTTGTTTTCTGTATTACAAAGTGCCTCGACTGTTATTCGATGGCTGGTCTTACCAGGACTACATGACCGTGCTGGGGAGCGAGGATGAGATCGAGGACCTGGGAAGTGAGCTGGTGGATGTTGCAAAGGTAATAATAAAGTGCTGTGTTTAGAGCTAACTCTCTTGCAACAGTGCACAGTGTTTGTCTTAAATGTCACTGCAACCTTGTAGAACGAAGGTTTCGATGGGTTCACCTTGGAGCTGTGGAGCCAGCTGGGCGGTAACAAAAGAAAGTGAGTTTTTATTTTTTATTTTATTTTTTTAATACCAGACTGATATTCTATCTCATCTTTGTCTTGATGAAATCAAATGTATAATCGTCTCTGTCCAGGGAGCTGGTGCATCTGGTGAAACACATATGTGAGGCTTTGAAGGCAAAAAAACTGGACTGCATTCTCGTTATTCCACCTGCTGTGACCAGGTGAGTGAAGCAGGTTTTACTTTCAGTGACATAAAATGCTGAAGATGAATAACTTTGTAACTTTGTATCACACGGTCAGTGCGGGGCAGCTGGGAATGTTTGGCAGGGAGGAGTTTGAACAATTGGCTCCGGCGGTTGACGGATTCAGCCTCATGACATACGACTACTCCAGCGGGCCCAGGTGAGTGCACAGGAACATGTGATGTACTGTATAAGTCATGATGTGACGAGAGTCGCTGATGATGCCACCATAATGTCACACTAAGCTCCTTTCTTTCTTTTCTTATACTAGACCGGGCCCGAGTGCTCCCCTGTCCTGGGTCAGAGACTGTGTTCTCCAGCTCGCGCCAAACGCTCAGTGGAGGCAAAAGATCCTGTTGGGACTCAATCTGTATGGCCTTGATTTTAGAGACCAGGGAACAGAGCCAATTCTGGGTGCAAGGTAAGAGATTGCTGCGGGCAAGGTTTTACATTTAGCTAAATAATGTGTTTGAAGGTCCAATATTATGCAAAATCAACTTTTTAAATCACTAAAATCCTTATATTTCGGACTTTGGAGGCCCTATCATTCGGCAAAGTGTGAAAAAACATGACTCACTCGTGTTTTTGTAGTCCTCCTCAGTCTAAAGCCCAATTTATACTTCTACGTAAAGTGCTTTGCGTGGGTTACGCAGAGACTCAAGAGCCTCTGCGTCGTCTCCGACTGCACAAAATATTTTTTAAGTGTCCGTCACTCCGTCAAGGGACAACGGAGACGGCAAGAGCTGCGATTGGTCCTCAGGACAGGCCGAGCTAAGCTGCTCTGTGCCGGCTCACAGTGAGCACCGATCTTCCACAGAGGGCGGAGCTGAACACCGCCAACTTCGTCGCTGCCGAACTATAAATACGTCATATCTTAACACACACAGCACATGTTTAGACTCTAAATGGCCAATTTCTCGCCTCAAATGATCTTAAAACTGCGTTCCGTGACACAGAAAAGTGAGAAACGGCCACTGTTTCAACAACAACAGTATTTCTCTCTCGAGGCCATTGCTCACTGTAGCCAGAAGCACAACAACCTTGCGCAGCGACCCCTACTGATCGGGCGGGAAATTGCAGCGCGTGTCCGTCGCAGACGGATAACGCATACGCAGTCGGAGAAGTGTAATGTGGCCTTAAGTACAGGAGATAAAACACGCAATGTTGACTTCCTCGCTCATTGGGACGTCACAATGTGCTAAATTGGAGCTCCGCTTTGTCCATAACACGCGAGAGAGTGCTGGCGAAGACAACGGCATCCGAAAACCGGAAGTCTGCGAAAAAGTTCTATTCTTGGCTCCACAGTGCAGCACAGAGTCCTACACAAATTTCCAGCCTCAGAGAATTTATCTGTCCAGTGGATACATTTTATGACACATGTGCCTGATGCAACTGATCACTTTTCCAAATGCTAACTAATCTAAACTAATCTAATCTCTGTTAGAGATGAGGAGCGGGCTACAGAGGTCTGTTTAAGTCCCTCGTTCTCCTTACTCCTTGCATGTTTTCGCCAGTGTTTGTTTGTTTGTCTGTCTGTCTGTTAGCAACGTAACTCGAAAAGTCACGGATGGATTTGGATGAAATTTTCAGGAAATGTCCGCAATGGGACCAGGAAAAAGTGATTTTCGGCGTGCTCCGTAGATGCTATCAATATTTTTATCACTATTTTGTGGGGGGCTGAGCTGCCTTGGCGGGAGTCTGCGCCCTCCGAGTGCTTTCTCTAGTTGTATTTGTTTGCTATTTTATGGCTTTGGGATTTTAAATACACATCTGGGGTTGTCACAAAAGCAAATGTGTACTTTAAAGTGCTTGAATCTCCCCTAAATTTAAAGTGATAAAGCAGTTCAATTTAAAGCCCTTGAAAACTCCCATATCAGAAGTATCTTTCTGTAAAATATTCACTATTTAATAAGAAATAATCAAAGTGAAAACGGCACACGGCACATAAGTTGCAAGTCCCGCCCCCAATTAAACCCGTAAGATAAGCCAGGTTAAAACAAAAATACAGAAAACTCTTAAATGAAAAAGTTGCATGTTATAGTCAGAAACTGAGGGATGTCAGCAGGTTGTAAGAACCTTACACTTCTTGTCTTTCATTATCTGTAGGTATATTGAAATTTTGCGAGAACACAGACCCAAACTGCTCTGGGACGAATATGCTGCAGAGCATCATTTCAGTTATAAAAGGTAACAACAGCGTAATACTTTATGAGTTTGACTTTCCAGCAGAATCTTTGAACAACAACATACCACATGTCTCTATCTCTATCATTTCAGAAACAATGCAGGGAAACATGTGGTTTACTATCCATCACTGAAGGTAAAACTCTTAAGATTTGTATTATTTAACGGGTAAATACATATAATAAAGAGAACATATTTCCCAAATGATGTTTATAGTGAACATAACATGTGGACTAATGCTACTTTCTCAATATTTCAGTCAATCGAATTAAGAATACATTTAGCCGTTGAACTGGGAACTGGAATTTCCTTATGGGAACTGGGACAAGGACTGGATTATTTCTATGACCTTCTATGAGAGTTGGACGTGTTAATGAAGACCTTGGATTATCAGCACATGGATATTTTTTTTTTCTGAAACACGGTGCACCGAAATCTCAGGTGCTGAATGGAGGTTTTATTTTTCCTCCCGGAGCAACTAAAATGAACTCTGAAATCAACCATCATCAGGGGTTTGTTAATACTCTAATTTGAGGGTCAGTGATGTGTTGAGAAATGTAAATGCAGGAACTTGAGTGTGGTTTATTCCTGCATCAGAAATCAACTCGTATACAGTCACATTCATCTTTAAGAATGTATCTGCACCCTGTTGTTGTTGTTGTTTTACTTATTGAATCCTCAAATCAAAAACTGTTCTGAGCATCTTCCAATGTTTTTTTTGATTTCATGATTATAAATGTGAAAACAAATGATTCAGACATTTTTTTTTTTAAATATTTGTTTACTTGCCACTACAGAGCAGGATGAGATTGTTTACAGCGAGCGAGGTCGACTGCATGTTCTGACCAGTTATCAGGTGTCTGTCTACGACGACATGCACAGCGTCTTCTTGACTTGCTGGAAAAAACGAGGAGACAAACGAGATAGATAATTTAAAAAAAAATGTGGTTTCAATATTTCACTTAATTAATTTAGTATCCGTGCTCACCTGTGTATGACCCTCCGCTGTCTTTCACAAAGTCTTCCACAATCAAGGGCAGGTTGGCAAAGTCAGGTCTCCTCACCAATTCAAATACGGATGGCTTTTAAGAAAAGCAGTGACCGCTATTAATACACATATTTTAAAACGTATTAATATGTCACGTATTGGCTACTTGTGGCGGAACTAACCCCTGTTAAACTGTAGCCATTGAAGATCCACCTCTGTCCCTCAGTGGCACAGCACAGAGCTGACACTCCCTGTCCCACTGCACAAACCGGCTCTGCAAACAACAACAACAACATGCATCCAAATCTCTGCACATAATAAAACATGCACATTATGCACTGACTACTTTTTTCTCACTTTGGTGAGAGATGAAGTGTGAGAGAATGCGGTGCAGAGAGCCGCTGTGTGCCAGGTCGTTCAACGCTCCGGGGCAGTCCGGGATGAGGAGCGCCTGATATCTGGCACCTGCAAAAAAAAGTCATAATGACAAAAAAACTGATCAAAGTCCAACCAAGAGAAATGAAAACAGATAAGTGGATATGACATTAATATTTGTTAAAGCGGAACTAGACCGGAGGTTCCTATTATCGCTGTTTTTTTGGTGTGTATCTGCGTCATTACCTTGTTTATGAAGCCCTGACGGTTCGAAACAAACAGTTCAGCCACTGCTGAGAACGTTGTGTTTTATTGTAATCTCTGGGCTCAACGAGATCACTGAAAATCCCGTACTAGTTACGTAAGCAGCGGTTCTCCTGAACAACCGATCGTCCTGCTCCGGGCGGTAGTCCGGGCACATCCGGTTACGTACATTGAACCGCAGAAGAAGAATAACGTCCGTTGTGGAGGTGTTTCACGAGCAACAGTGTCTTCTGACTCTGGGTCTGACTCCGGTTTAAAGTCATAAAGGGACTGCGGCGGGGAGTCGTGACGAAGCTATTTTTAAACACTGTTAATACAATGTTTTGATAATGAGTAGCAGTGCATCCACCGCTCCAGAGGGGGGCGCTGCGCTTCTGAGAGCTGACGTGATAGATTACGTCACTTCCAGATACCTGGCCAATCACAACACAGGTGGGAAGGCTCTACGCTGGCTGGCCAATCACAACACACTCTGTCTTCTCGGGCGAGATTTATGGCTGAAATAGCGCGACTGACAAGCGCTTCGAATGGACAGATTTCAATCGGCTCGTTTACATCAACTATGAGGATTTTGACCATAAAAACAACTTAATATATGTAAGTAGACCTCCATAACTCACTTATATGTGCAACAGGACCACTCTATGTGACCTTTAACACGATAAAGTAACAACATACATGTAGTAACAGTATGGTAATTGCAATGAGGAAGTAATATGGTAATACCATCTCATTATTTATTTCTTTATTATTGCCCAGCTGGAAATTATATTAGAAATCAGAAGGTATTACTATAATAAATCTCCCTATTGCAAAAATGATTGCCCTACTATTACCATGTTGTTACTGTGATTGTGTCGTGTTAAGAGTATTTCACTTACCATCTATAGATTCGAGTTTGGCGGGCGTTGCGTACGGTTTCACGTTGAAATCCTGTACCCATCTGGCAGTGCTTTCATCAACTCCAACAAAGTCTATTGACTTTCCCTGTAATTCAGAGAAAAGTAAACGGCACCCGTATATCAGTCAAGTTAGTAGTGAGTAAGTTTATGGTATTGCTGAGTTCACATGGGGTCACTATGTGAACAAACTGAGATTCATGAGCTCACAGATCCCAACAGTGCTGTATATTTTATATATATAATTGCACCTTGTATTTAAAACACTAGATGCATAGATAAATTATTCTAGTGGGATTTATAAATAAAACTGATTATTCGATCTAGTGCAGATAATAAATCTGTCATGACTTTAAATCACATTCAAAATAAACCTACTGGTGGTTCTGGTATATAAATATTCAAGACATTTTACACAGTAAAAAGACAAAGTTAAATCCATGCAACATCTTGATTTGTTTGCTTCAGTTCACCAATGCAAAGCCAGCACTGGGATAAATTGCTTTAGATTAAGAATTAATCAATTAAGAAAGTGCAATGAGAATATGACGATGAGGCTGTAGGTTTGAGTTCAGGATAACTTTGAACAATATTCAGAAGTCTATAATAGCTCGTGGGGGAAAAAAACATAGTCATGTGGTGCATGATTTCACACTCCTGTAGCACCTCTCTTTAAACTGCTCAGCCTACCTGATAAAACATTCTCAGCTTGTCAAAATGAGTACAATTGTTTTAAATCGGTGAAAAGAAATGTGTTAATTAGGTGTTGATGGCAAATAAAAAGCCTCTAGAACAGAACAGCTTAGAGTGCAGTCATGTCGATGACGTGTGGTGTGATGTGTTAATCTGAAACACACAAATACACAAAGGCATCATCCTGTTACATAAAAAAACAAACACAACAGCCACCACAGCAGGAACGGCCTGTTCGCCTCTCATTATACAGTATTACTAATGTTGAGGTTGGGGCAGGGTGTACTGGTTGTTAAAACTGCACTTATTGTATTTATTTCCAAGGGAGTACCATGTGATTATCACACAAATAATTATGTGAACACGTCTGTGGTAGATGTTAATATTTTGCTCAAGATGGACAATAATCCGGGTGAGACTACATAACCGTATTTCCCCGTAAATACTCATTATAATAATTTTTGATAATTTATGATTATTTTCAATATTGTATATGAAATCAAGAAATTAACAGTGTGCAAACACTGATAATTTACAAATTATGGAGTTATATTTCATATTTGTAATTTTAAAAAGGAATAAAATGCTTTGCTATCATTTCTAGGACCTCTCCAAACCTGGCAACCTAAACGTTCTTTTTAAGTATATACTCTAAGTTCCTCTTTTTTTCTTTAACTTCCTGTACGGACTGAGATACCTCGGTATTTTAAGGCTGAAGATGACAGATGAAGATGATGACAGTGTATTTGTGAGCTTTTAAATAAAATCTTACCCCCGGTGTGGCTGTTTGGAGATTAAACGCTGAGCTACAAAGATTGAAGGATTGGTGGAAAGACGTGGCGGACACTCCTGAACAAACAAGCACATTCTGATATTAGGACAGTGACTTATTTATCAATAATACTGTGTAACTGCCGCTAACTATCACTGTCATTTAATTCATATTAAAAACACCAGTAGTAACAAGGTAACACTCACCTTGAGGAGACGCACTCGCCACCATCAAACACGTTGCTTTCGAAGACATTTCCTAAGTCTTTGTGCCAAGTGCGCATCAATTGTTTTAGCCTCTTTTTTTTTAAATGAACAAAATGACAACATAACACTTGGTAAAAAATCGTGCAAGAAATAAACACACGAAGAAGAATTCCTGTCAGCTGACAGCAACATCCGCTCAAAGGATTTCAGAATAAAGGTTCACTGAGGGAGGAGCGAGCGGCAGGTGTACTTTTATTTTTCATTCAAAACACGTTTTTGATTTTGGGGCTCACTGCATGACACACACGTATACACAGAAAATGGGACCAGCACTATTACACATATACTTTAAAGGTACAATATGTAGTATTGATGGGTTTATATAACCCAAAATCCACTTTTTTATACATATTATGTGCTCCTGCATTGTCTAGTCGCTGTATAATAGTTTTTGTTTCATTTTCGTAGTGTTTCAAAAAGTCATGTAAAATAACATGACCGCGGACCGCGGTTGCATAGCCACTGTTAGCAGAGAGACGCCATGTTTCTACCGGAGCCTGTAAGGACAAACGCGAGAGAACAAATCAAGCGTCTCTTTACTTGTAGCGGAAGTCCCGCCTCCTCTCTCTCCGCTTTGTCTGATACGGCCGTGGTAGCTCCGCCCTCTCCCTCGCCTCACGAACCTCATCTGCTGACACGGAGAAAGACGACGAGGACGACATTTGACCAGCTGCGGATACCGTAGCGCTCAGGGAAGGGAGGGGGTGAGCAGAGCAGCAGGTCTTTGTTGTAAATTTCAGCCTCTCCTCTAGATGGCACTATAAACTACTTATTTCCCCTTTAATTTAAATTTAAAATAATATAAAATAAAACTATTTTTTACCCCCATCCAAACACACATTTTCTGACAGTAAGTCTGTGTATGCTGAACGTGTCCGTAAGAAACTAAAAAGTGCTGTCCAGCAGCATTAATATCTCTACTGTTTGCACTCTGAAAATCCCAAATTGGATCAATAATATCACAGCACATCACGACTGTATAAATAATTTGGGGGCATCGACGTTTCCACTAAACATTTTTGTGACACTTAAAAAAAAAAATCAGTACGAATCGTCGTTCAAATTTTCATAAAGGCAGCAAGTGAACATCATCCCAAAAATCTGAAAGAAAGAAGACACGAGGAACTTCTTATACTCAAACATTGTGTTTGTTGTTACACTTCAGAAACTTTTAGGTGGTTAAGGTTTTTACCTGGAGAAATGCAATCCCAATGCCCACTGAACCAAGAATATACAACTGACTGAGGATGAAGTCTTCTAGTTTCACGATGCAGCCTCCCTACAGGCACAAGGAAAGCAGGGACAGTTAAAATCTTAGTTAGTCAGGGCGACCACAGACAGCATAGCGACACTCACCTCCACATTGTAGATGTTGGATGGATGGTCCCTGAGACCACAGAGGACCATCTGAGTCTTACAGCAGCTGTCAGGGACGAGTCTTGCATTATCTGCAGCCCGGATCCACACGCTGTCTCTCCAGTCTGAGAAGTTTCCGCTGCCACAGCACATGAACTGAGAGGGAAGAAAATAATGAGAGGAGCAAGGGGGAAGTGACACTGATCTGTATTAGTATCACTTCCACACCTCCTGCTGAAGCTTGTCCACAGCCCGTGTGACGCTCTCCTCCCCGGGCTGCCCGTATTTCTGCTGCATGTTCACCTTCAGGTTCTGTCGGAGCTCCTCGTCCAGCTGCGACAGAAGAGAATCACTTCATGCTCAGGAAAACCAATCGTCTCATTCCATAAAAATATCACTCTTATAACGTTTCTTTGATCTACCGTACCTGTGCAATGGCCACAAATAACCCTTCATAAGTCAGTTCTTTAAATTGATTTGCAGATATAGTTTTAAATCTTGACTGACAAATGTGCAAAGAGGAGAACTGAACTGTCATATATCAACCCTGTTAGAAAAACAGTTCGATATATGATGGAAACAGGTGACGGCAGATTACCTGGTAGCAGAAAGGGAAACACTGGAGCCAAAAAAAAGAGGGGAAAGAAAGAGAAGCGTGAGACAGATGGGGGAGGAAAAACTGTGCAAATGAAGAACATGCACCAAGAGACGTGCAAAGATTTGCCAGCAATGCCAACAATGGAAGTATGTCATAGATAGTGGAAAAAAAAAAAAAATGAAATGAAATGATGGAGAAAGACAAAAAGGTGTAAGAAACTGAAGGACAATGGAAAAAGCTGTGAAACAAAAGCTTAGAATGAACAGGCACAATATGAATATGATATGAACACCTTACCTCTTGGTACTTGATGTAGGCCAGCACACCGGCAATGATTTCCAGCAGGACAATACAGAGCAACAAGATCAAATACTGTGAGACAGTGGGGGAAACAAGAATACAACGGTAATTTCATTTCAACTACCAACATTAAGTTTAGGTATTTTAAAATACATTTCTGTGCTAAAATATGACTTTAAAGGGGAAGTAAGTAGTTTATAGTGATATCTAGAGGAGAGGCTGAAATTTACAACAAAGACCTGCTGCTCTGCTCACCCCCTCCCTTCCCTGAGCGCTACGGTATCCGCAGCTGGTCAAATGTCGTCCTCATCGTCTTTCTCCGTGTCAGCAGATGAGGTTCGTGAGGTGAGGGAGAGGGCGGAGCTACCGCGGCCGTAGCAGACGAAGCGATGAGAGAGGAGGCGGGACTTCAGCTACAAGTAAAGAGACGCTTGATTTGTTCTCTCGCGTTTGTCCTTACAGGCTCCGGTAGGAACATGGCGTCTCGCTGCTAACAGTGGCTATGCAACCGCGGCCCGCGACCATGTTATTTTACATGACTTTTTGAAACACTACGAAAATGAAACAAAGAAAATAATATACATCGACTAGACAATGCAGGAGCACATAATATGTATAAAAAAGTGGATTTTGGGTTATATTAACCCATAAATACTACATATTGTCCCTTTAAATTAATGACTAACCGTGCCCGAGTCAAAAAATTAGAATAGCTCATTTCAAATTCAAAGGCTGTGGAAGATATGGTCACAGACCTTTTGTACAGTTGAGCTTTAAGCGTTACGGCTTGACCCTCTTCAGGTCACGCAGGCACTCGGGAGGCCCGTCATTCCTCTGGCATGAGCCACGCTCTAAATCTAAACTCTTAAAACACACTCTGCGTGACTTTGTCTGTTATTTCTGACAGACGTGCCCGTCTGACATAATGGGCAGACGAGACAGAGAGTCACCAAGGATTAACTTTCAATACACGCAGACCCAGTGGGGGATTGTAGCGTGTGTGTGTATAAACAGTAAGTTTATACAACATTAAGCATCTATCCTCGGCCTCTGAATCCACATAAAGTAATAGGGTTAACTCTTTGGTTACCATGTTTTTAGTGCAATAATATTCACCACAATCAAAAGGCTCTTCATCTCCTTCAGAGTGGCACAGCATCCGATTATCCCCGTCACTATGACGATGACCCCGGCTGCTATCAGGATGTGAGCAGAGGCCGAATAAAAGCTGGAATTCAGTAAACTGACGTAGTCGCTCTTTTCCACCAGAGTCCACACTCCCACTGTGAGGAGAACTCCTCCTGCCAGCTGAAAAAAAAAAAAAAAACTCATAAAAAATTAAAAAATGACAGCAATCATTTTTTTAACACACACTCCTAAAGTGTCACAAAAGTTTGTATTCATATTTGATGCACATTTATTATTTCTAGGTCGGATATTTTGCACTGTTAGATTTTAGTTAGGAACACAGTCTTTCCTTAAAGTTAAAAAGTCTTCATTCATTCATTCATTGACGAACACTTTATCCTCCACATGATGGTCGCAGGGCCACTAGAGTCAATTCCATCTGACATAGGGTGAAAGGCGTAGTAAACCGCGGGGGCCAACGCAAAGAGATGAAACTAACCATTCACAATCTCATACTCACACCTATGGCCCATTTAGACCAGGGGTTCTCAAAGTTTTGATACCTGCATGGGGGCCAATTTAGGAACCCAACGTTGGACTGAGGGCCGCCAAAGGAAAAAAATAACAGAAAGAAATCCCATTTGTAATCATTTTAATGACCAGACCAGACTTATTGGTCTGTATCCAGTAATGTCCAATAAACATTTAACAAGCTTAGTAGCTCCTGGATTAAAATTATCAACTGTAATTCATTGCAGAAGGCCAGAAATGTCTCTGTGGGCCGCCATTGGCCCTCGGGCCGCACTTTTGAGAACCAATGATTTAGAGTATCCACAGGAAAAACATGCAAACTCCCACATAGAAAGGGCCAAACCAGGATGCAAACTGGCAACCTTCTTGCTGCAAGGCGACAGTGCTAGCCGCGCGCTCCACCGCGTGGGCCTTGAAAAGGTGTTGACGTGCAGCTGCTTTAATTGAATTGGTTATTCTCTCGCTGCATGTTTGACTACTATTTTATATTTTGTATTGCATACTGCACGTGCTAAACAAATACACACACCTGAACAAAATAAATGTTAAATAAAAATATAAAATCTAATGTTCTGGTATGAAGACACTGTTGGATTGTCTCGACAGTACAAACTACAGTACTGTGCAGTTACGCCATTAGATTTGTTATTTTAGCAATGTCATAATAACCATGTCGTGAAATCATCTCTCAATCAGTTTATTGGAACACATCCAGAAAATATGAGAAACATATACTATTTTATAAAAACTTTTGTTAAACAAGAGCACGACCCTGGAGTGGAAACCTAATTATTGGTAGAACCTGTGTGTAGTGGGTGGCGACCCATGAGTTTCTTGGTGCAGAGTCGACAATGATCACTACTACATCCACAGAACTCAGTTTTGCCTGACATGAGTCCATTTTTGACGCTCCTGTAGAAGGGACAGACGTATCCATCACTTCCAGAATAGGTCGACTATGCACTGCACTCGCTTCCATCTTCTGCGGGAATACAAGCCGTCCTTCTCGACACAATCCCGGTGGCAGCAGTCCCTCCCTTTTCAGGAGTAAAAGGTGATTTTGATTTTGAGCTGGGCTGTGGCGACAAATCCAAATCCTGTCGATTTCTTGAAGTCACTTAGCCATACGGACCACTTGCGGCCATATTGGTCCGTGACAGGCTTGTCCCAGGTAAGCTTCTCTTTCATCAGCTTCTGCGGCTTTTTTATATCTGCTATGTGTTTCTGCTCAAAAACATTTGACCTGTTGACTCCATCCCAGCGATAGCCTGGTGGGATATTGAACCGGTTTGGTTGTGGTGTCGGGGCCTTTATACTGAGGCTTCGCTTGAGTGTTTGTGCTGCAAGCTTTTTTTCCCGCCTAAGCGTGGCAGCCATCGGATCTCCCTCCCTTTCCCGCTCTCTCGACATACGGTCCAGATCCTCTTCGTCATAGTAACGCGCCAGTGGCTTCTGGCCTTCATGCAGTGCATACTCCAGTTTGTGCTGATCCATCTCACCCTGGGCCCAACCCTCTCCCCCACTGAGCATATGTCTCATCCTTTGCTGCTTTTTCTCCAGCTTTCCTCTTCCGTTCTTCTCTCTCCACGTCCAAATCTCTGCTCTTACCACTCTCGTCTCGAAAACACAGTCTGGGCATTGCGGGATCATTCCACAAGTACGATCTATCTGGTACGATTTTGTAGTTAGGGATCTTAGCTCTTGATCTTCTGGCGATAATATGTTGAAGCAGGCGGAGACCCTTTTCTGTGGGTGCGTGCATCCCCGTCCGTGGCTGATGAGCCTTCCTCATCACCGGTCTGTGAATCTGCCGTTGCTGGCCTCAAAGTGTCGGTAACAGCGACGGCGTTAACACGCTGACCGGCTTCCTGTCTTGTAGAGGCTAACAGGCATACGTAATGCAATAACACGTACCCGACCTGCTAGATATTTTTCAGTACATATTTCCTTATCCATCTTTGTATCATAGTCATCAAAGGTATCAACGTGTCCATGGTGCCTTTTATCTAAGAACAAAACAACAAAGGGCCACAAAGCCACGCATTTTTAAGGCCACCACCAGTTGATATTAACTTAGCTCAGGGGTCGGCAACCTTTAGAATGAAAAGAGCCATTTTTGTCCACTCTTCACCCAAATAAAATTAATCTGGAGCCACAAAACCTATTTGATCCTTAAAATGAAGATAAAATGTAAAGTTACATAAATACATATATACTCTATTTAAAGAACTACAATTTTCAAGTTGATACCCAACCTCTAAAGTGTAGAAAAACGACTTTCAAATAAAATAAAACGATTTCATGTAGTACTTGAATAGCTTTTGGGGAAGGTTTTTCAACTAGATGTGACAGATAAAACATCAAAACATTTTTATTTATGCCTTTATCTTGACAAAAAAGTGTAAAAAACATGAATATTTTTTCTTCAAAGCTAGATGGAGCCACTACAGAGAAGCTGAAGAGCCACATGAGGCTCTAGAGCCGCAGGTTGCAGACCCCTGACTTAGCTGTTCACAAATCACACTGTAACAAGTAAACCTGCACCAACCCTAAACTAAACCTAACCCCACATTGGCTCCTACACTGTGTTTTGTCCAACTATTTCACAATGACAAATATCTGCTGTGAAAAAAGCTCGATTAAACCAGGTTTATTCGAGACACGCTCGATCATTACATGCACATGAGTTAAACTCATTCACAGTTTACTAATATATAAGGCCAACTTTCAGTCACACCATTCCTCTCTAAATGACAAAGATTGCAGACTTTGACAGAAATAAAAACAACAAAGCTAATGCCGTGAAATAAAGGTGAAATCATGTTTTGGCATGTGGCGCCACCTACTGCCGTCTACCAATCATTGCAGTCAGTAGAGCCTCAGCTGCCGAGCGACCACAGGTTGCCAGTTACGTCAGAAAACAAAACCTAAAAGACCTTGGTATTTTGAATCTGAGTGTCGTAACCGTTTTTGGCCACATTCTTACATATGCCGCCTTTAAGAATTCGCACAGTACTTTATATGTGCAGTATTAGTTAGTAATAATTAACTAATTAACTATTGAAAATTAACTAGATTGCAAATAGAATTTAAAAGATTATCGGGCAATATATATATTTTTATAGAATATATGTACAATAAAACAAAGCTGTAAGTACCACTTCAGAGATAAACAGTGTGTGACAGAACACTTAACAGAGGGTTTTGCTGTCTTAATATCTGTAAAAAATATAAACATTTGCTATCACTTACCCAAAAGAGAATATTGAATAAAAACAGTAGATATTTGAGACAAATTGTCCCACATGTCTGACTTTTTCCACCTCGAGTTTCCATTCTGAAATCAAGAGAACTGGCATGTTATTACACTGTACAAGTTTGTGAAAACACAGAAGAAAACCTCACAACATCTGGAGAACAGCAGATCATACAGTTGAGTCTTTGAATGCACGATGCACAAAGAGCTTCTTTAAAAGCTGCGCTCATGCTAATCACTATCACATAACTTTCTGTTACTAAGCATGGACAATGGTATGCTAAAGCCTATTTGTGCTATATCTGATAGAGGCTGGTCTGTTGCACTTGAGACAGAGGATTTCCCTCAGTGTGTCACACACACACTGCTTCTGTTCCACCCTCAGTTGGAAGGTGATTTACTGGGTGGAGGTCAAACATAACTGCGGTGTATATATAAGGTATATAAGCTGACAGCATGTTCTCCTTTTTTAGGATTCCACGTAACATAAAAATAAAATGTGGTGCATTTCAAAGTCACAAAAAGAGCAGTGGAACGGGCTCGCTGATGAAATCAAATATGTTGAAGGGGAAAACATACTCAACAAACGTGTCACGTCATCCACCCGACAGATATATATGTCCTCATCGCAGTAACTGGACCTGATCTTCTCACACTCCAGTGATATACTGTTGACTTTTAACTATGTACTTACATCTGCTTTAGCCTCATCTGAACTTTCTCCGTCCATTTTGAAAACACTGTGACTTCTAGCATCTATACATTAGAGAACCACTCTACCCAAAATAAATCAAACACAAAATGGTAAAGTGACAATACATTTAAAAAATAATAACCACATTAAAAATTAAGTCATGATAATATATATATTTTTTTTTACTTGGGTCCATAAGGCAAAAATAACCCCTGTGTGAAAGTGATCATACAACAAAACAAACTCTCCTAATGGTCACATTCAATGAGTTATTTTTAACTCATTGTGTCATGGAAAAACTGCTCGGCCTTCCTAGGAGACAACACCACCTACCTGATTCTGCCTGGTGGACCCTGAAGGATGTAGATTATTGGGTTAATGTCCTCCAAGCTCCCACTAACCTCAGTGTCAGTGTGTTGCTGTCTTTGAAGGTTAACTGCAACAGTATAAGTTTTCTCCAACCACCCAGCGTCAGAGAGTCGCTCCTCTTTTGGCACAGCAGGAAAGCTCGTGCCTCACCAGCTTTATACAGTACATGTCTGCCCCCAGCTGGTCTCTCATGCACATTAAAAAAAATACATGTTTAATGCGGGACCGTTTAAAAATACTATAACAACAGGGGAATCATCAAAAATATGTTTTATTGGATATATTTTAATTTGCTACATGACAGCTTGTGTAAACCTTGCAGATACTGTTCAGTAAACTTGTTCACAGAGAAAATGGCAACATGTGACTTTAGGACAAAGAAATGGAACCACATTGACATTTTTTAGTGTTAATCAGACGTCTTTCCTCTTCTGTCTATGTGCAGCAGCCTTTTTTAGATGTTTCCTCAGTCAGTAAAAGTGCATTTACATAATGTCGGTCATGCTGGGCCACCAAAATCCTAAAATGACAGATATTATTAAATGAATGTGCAGCACAAAACACAGTGTTTTAGATTGTTTCCAAAAAAAAAAAAAAAAAAAAAAGATCTTTAGTATAGCTAGTAAGGTTAATAGTACACATGCATTAGAAAGAAATATGATGTCATACCTTGCCAGGTGAGTCATCAGCTCCTCCACGTTACTACCCGTTTTGGCACTGCACTCGTAAAACAAAGCTTGGTATCGCTGTATAAAAGAGAGAAAACAGAACATTTGTTTTTTCTTTGCTTTGCACAGAAACACGGTGAGAAAATCACTGAAGAAAGTTGTTTGAATATTCAAATGCACACCTCAGCCAGCCTCCGCCCGGCCTCCGTTTCCACTTCTCTGCCAGTTTGGTCCTCCAGGTCCAGCTTGTTCCCCAGCAGCATTAACACCGCACCTTCACTCATCTTCTCCTGGAACAAAGAACAGTTTGTAACATGTTAAATCAAATTACTCAGGTAAATCTACACAAATAAACTCCCTTGGTAGTCATCTGTGTCTACTGAGATTCGTGTTATGCAACTATATGTAAATGACCTGAATGTGTATTCAAAGTACTTTTTTTTTACATACAACCATCCATCACACCTCCACTTGTTCACCTTCACAGAGTCTATCCATCCTCTCACCACCGTGAAGGAGGTGGCGTGAGTGATGTCATACATGGCGAGGACGCCATCAGCCTTTCGGTAGTACTGCTCAGTGATGCTGCGAAACCTGCAAAGAGAAGAGTCAGTAAAAAAAAAAAAATGTACACACGAGAAGAAGAAGAAGAATTCACTTGTTAGGTGGTTTGGAATAAAAAGTAGAGATGATATCACGTGGAAACGTAAGGCTACAAAAACATCGAACCTCTCCTGTCCTGCAGTGTCCCAAAGCTGCAAGGTGATGGTGATGGAGCCCAGAGTTAATCTCTTCATCTGGAAATCCATACCTAAAAAACAACAGAGACCTCTGGTTTATTTTATTTTTGTTCATTTTAATCATTGACAACAAGTGATTAAAAACTAAAAAATCTTACCAACGGTAGCATTCAAATTACTCAAGAAGCTCCCAGTGCAGTAGTGTTGGATGAAGGAGCTCTTACCCACACCTGAGTTACCCAAGAATACCACCTTGAACACTCGCTGAGGATTGACAATGTTGCTCTAAAAATGTGGGTAAATGGCCACATTTAGCTATTTGATTTTTAATCTTAAGAGGCGAGCATGTTGTTGTTGTTGCCAAAGACATACACTCACTGACTACTCTACTTTAATCATGGTCACGGCGAATTGCTAGTTCAAAATAGAGCATCGGCATGAAGAAAAAAGATGATTGAAATACATGTGAACAAGGCAGAGGGGGGCTGGTCTGAGTATTTCAGAAACTACTCATCACGAGGGTTTAGAGAAAATAGTCCGAATAAGAGAAAACACCCAGTGAATGGAAATATCTTTTTGGTGCCAGAAGTCAGCAAAGAATGAGCAGGGTGGTCCAAAAATAGTACAGGAAACAGTAATGACATAAATACTTGTAACAATCAGGGTTTGCAGAGGACCACACCAGGTGACACTCCTAGCATGCACGCCCGGTAAAGTGGCCAGTGAGTGTATGACAATCTGATCCGTTTTCCCTACCTGAATTTGAGCCTGTTCAACATTTTCACACCTGACACTACACGACGGCTGGTGTTTCTCGGACGCGTTTGTCGCCACTTTGTCTTTGTCCTGTTCCAACTCATCGGGTGAGTTCGGCGGTCTTCAGAATCAATGGATACACAGAATTAGTGGCTTCCGCAGTAGAGTGACAATACTCTACTGCGAAGATTGTATATGCAATATCAGATGCAGGGGAAGTCATACAAACCTTTGCAGTGGCTTCTCTTCTAGTAAGTAGTTACCTATGATTGAGCCTTGCTTCTGCAAAGTCTTTGTGACAATTGGATTCTGAAAGGTGTTTTTTTTTTGTGGAAAGTGAGGCAGAAAAAAAAACAAGTGGCATTAACATTTTCCTACTCTGTCAAATAGATATTTATACTCTCAAACATGACATAGTAGAAATACATAGTACATTAACAAACAGAGTCTTCTTTGAACCAACTGGTTTACATAGGCACTTATTTAACAAGCACAAATTCAGTTCTATAGTACACTGACACTTGTTCTGCTACAGTAACATCAGTAGTACACACATGTTCTCCTTCATGGTGTGACAAGAAAAAATAAGCAGATAAACAACAGGCGTTCATCATCTTGTTTTTGAATGGGCTCAAATGCAAAATGTAATTAATATTATAAATAAAACATAAAAATAAAACATCCTTATTATTGTACTCATTGAATGTGGCATGGGATAAAAGAAAAACCTGCATAATAACCCAAATGTATGACAAAAGAAAGGGCTTTATTAGTTTGGCATAAACTGACCTGCATTAATGTGAGTATTATATAATATTTTACAGTATACTTATTTACATAATAATACTATCGCTGTGCACTTGTCACAGGACAGTAAAGCCCTTTACTTCACTGACCAGCATCTTTCGAAGAAAGAAAAAAAAAAGAGCAAACAATAATGCTGACATGCAAAATCTGTCGGCAATTACATCACAAGTTCAGTTAATGACCAAACAACAATGGCCGTCTGTATAAATAATCATTGTCCAGAGGAAGGAATAAAGCATGGAGCCATTCCAGGACTTAGCTAAGGGCGTATAATCTCCTGTGTCCATGGTGTGCAAAGGTCTTCACTGAGGTAGTAAGATAACGGCACAGCAGGATGGACAGAGCGTCTGTGACTAACCCTCGTCTGAGTCTGCTGGGCATCTTTCTCATCTCGCAGCCGTTTGTTCATGTCCCTGATACGAAAAAAGAGAAAGTCGTGTCGAACCGGTGCACACTTTGAAGACAACGGCCGCTCATCAGGAGTGGTTTTTAAGGGGATTTTCTTGTCAGAACCACAACACTTTTAAATTTAAATGCAAAAGCAAACAACAGCAGTTGACTCACCTCAACAGCTCCAGTTGCCTTGAGAGGCTCTCCTTTTCTTTTTGAATATTCCTTGAGACCCTCATCACATTTCTACAGTGAAGCAAGCAAATGATAATGTATATAACTTTTTTATAATATATAAATCCCGTAAAACAAACAAGAAAATGCTCCCACTAAAAGTTGCCTATGTAGCATAAGAATGATATTAGCTCTTATTCCTCTGTGCAGTTGAGCTTCAGTGTTAACCAACTTCCACCTCCTCTCTCCAAAGAAAGCCGAGAAAAAAGTCAAATGTCTGTTTTGATAAAGTGTAGAAGTTTTATTCACTTCAGAGAAGAGCTATGACAAAATAACAAACAAAACATTCCAAACCTAATCTTGCCTCCAGTAAAGAACACGGAAAATAGATGACAAAAAAACTAAGCTCACAATTTAAGAACAGGGGAAAAGAAAGTTAATACAACAACTATATCACCTAATAATCTAACCTTTAAATTACATACAAACAATGACAATTTAGTTACACTACAGCAAGTATTATTTACCTTTGACTAACAAACAAAACATTTCTCACAAGAGCAAAAACAAAGTGTTTCAAAGTGAACGTCAATACCTTACATGAAAACAACTTGCTTAGCTAACCTTCACATATGACACTTACCTATAACTCAACTACTACTATTACTATCAACATCAGTTTCGATTACACGGACAAACTATTTATTTGGAAAGAGTGAGGAAGAAGCCCAGAGCGCACAACCACTCCATTCTGTCACTGTCCGTTCATGAGAATATTTAATTCAGTAAAGGTATTCCTATCATCATAGGGACAATATACAGAAGACCGTGTGACTCATTTTCAATGTTACTTGATTCATGTCTCATATTTAGTTAGTTCCAGTTAGTGACATAAGAAGATGAGGTTCTCATCGTGCCTAATCGAGACATTCGGGCAGCTACTGTATCTGTGCAGTTCTCTACTCACCTCTGTCTCTCTGACTGTTCCTGGGCATCGTTGACCTGCAGCAGGCTGAGTTGACCCCGAGCGACCTGCAGCTGCTGTCTGGTGGATTCCACGTGCTCCTGTAGCTGGATGTTGAGGCTCCGCAGCTGCTGGTTCTGCTCCTTAAAGTTTGCCTGCTCACAGGTCAGCTGCCTGATTCTGGTCTCCAGCTTAAGACAAAGACAGGTTCCGTGTGATTAACTCACGGAAGTATGACGCTTTTCAGACATAATAATATAGCCATTCGAACACCTACCTCTTTCTGTTTGTTCAGTGTAACGTCCAGCTCTTGTTCTCGCATGTTCAGCTCCTCCTGAAGATGCTGTCCTCTTTGAATATGTTTGATGTTGTCCTGGATTTCAAAAGAAAACATCAGTAAATGCTAATGCAACAATCGTTTGTTTAACAACACATGGTGTTGGATGGACTAAACGTATCAACCTGGGCCTGTTGTCTCTGTCTGTCCTCTCTGAGTTGATTTTCCATTTCTTCATATATGGTCCGAACAAATTGATCGTGTTCACGCTCTCGCCTAAAACAGAGAGAAAAAAAAAAATCTTAGTTAAATCTCATTATCTTAGAAATACATTTTTAAAAAATGGGCAGCAGACAGTCGGAGGAAGTTGGGACCTGCATAAAGCTTGCTCCAGACAGTCCCTCTCTCTGATCGCGTCCTGTAGGCGGGACACTGTGTGGACCAGGACACTCTCCAGGACACCCAGCAGCTCTGGTCTTTCTTTCTGGAGCTCACACCACAGAGAACAGAGCTCCTGCTGACTGACACACAACACACCACAAAACAGCAGTTAAAACACTGGGGATGTCTCACCATAAAAGGTGTTCATTGAAAAGTTCTAGAATTAAAAGCTGCTGTCAGTGACTCATGTGGTAAAGTTCATGTGTGGAACCTTTACTGCCCCTTGTGGACTTCAGGGTAATGACCAAAACAGTGCAGTCTCCATGACCTAGTTATGTCTCCCCTTGCCCCTCCCGACTCACACACTCAAACACATAAATGGAGCTTTCCCCGTTATACAGTTCTAACATCGATTATTGATTATGTATGATTATAAGTAATATATGAAGCAGTTTCTGAATTGTTTAAATGTTCTCTTACTCTTCCAACAATTTGTCAGCACCCAGCTCCATGAGTATGTTCACAAATCCACCTGCAGCAGCATCCTGGAACCAGTCCACCTGATCTGCAGCCTCCCCTGCTTCATCTTGACTCAAATCATTCGAGTCCTCCAGATCCACCAACTCCCCTGCAGAACAAGCCAATAAATGATTTATAGTGTGTCTATGAAATGCTTCTGAATGAACGGTAGTTTTACCCAGAGTTATCATAGTGAAGCATGGTTTGAAATCAGTCAAAAATACCACACTCACCAAGTACTGTGTTGAACTCGACAGGAGTAAGGAATCCATTGCTCTCTCTGTCCATACTATCAAACACTGTCTCCAGTTGTTCAGGTGACAGCGGCAGCTCCATTTGTAGTCTCTGATCGGAGGACAATGAAAAATTCAAACCCTCCATAATCAGCCTGAATGTTCTGATTCTACACTACACTAGATACTCACCTGCATATCCCGCTTTGTGATGAAGCCTTTCCCCTCTTTGTCACAAAGCAGAAACAGCTCCTTGGCCTTTCCCATGGTCTCTCCCTGCGGGCTCACTACCGTCGTCTCTCTGGACAAAGTCGGCGATTGGTGTCCCCGGCTCAGCCTGGGGCTCGCGGCTTGAAGACCCCGTAGTCTGGGGCTCATTGCTACAGTCTCACCACTGCCTTGACCGACCAACACTTCATCGTCATTCAGCCACCTAGACATTGCTGCACAGAGGAACATCACATACCACCGTAAGGTGAATAACTGTGGTTTTATACATTGACATACATCATTCATTGGTTAGATTAATATCTTTATAACCTGGAGCCAATCCTATTTGATATATAGGACTAAAGGCAGGATCACATTCTGGACAGGTCAACATTATATTGAACTTTTGTTGTTGAAAATAGCTGATACTTGTTGCCCTAATGAGAATTGACATGAGAGTGATTTATTTACCCGTTTATAACGTCATAGATGTTCTACTACTATTCGGACGTATTATGATTTAATGATATTTTAGGTCTTCTCTTTCAGTGGTCGAAAACACTGTGTCTGAGGCTGTCAAACATGAGGTGAAGAACAAAATAAGCTGCGACTGTGTGCATTATCTACAGCTGCTGCGATCGTGGGCTGGAGATTATTCTACACTCAATGAAGATGTTATTTCTGTCAAACACAATGGAAGTTATTTCAAACATTTTTATGTTTTTCCAAAATATTTCAGAGAAAACATATGACACAATCACCTGGCAGTCGTCACTGTGTATTGTCAAGAAGAAATACTAGATTGCATGTAAAGCAATGGAAATATCCCTTTGCCCACAGGAAAATGCATTATGAACCACCTTTCCAAATGTAATTGATTAAAAAAGTTGTAGAGACAAAACAGGTACGTGTGTTTGTACAGAGTATACATGTAAACACTGCAGTTTCAAATCACTTGTTTAACAAACGTGACGTGGAAGAGAAATCACATTTTATGAATTTTGGGCGCTTTTTCTCTATCAGCCTCAAAGCAGGAGTCTGCTCTTCTTTCTGTAATTCTCTACTTCATTTACTCATCATCCGGAAGTGTAAATAAAGTGGCAGAACTTCTGTTTGTTTTGACATCAAGGGAAGTCACATTTACAGACATCTCAGCTAGCCAGCAGACCAAAGGCAGAAATGTAGTAAGCAGGTGTAGTGGCTCATGTACATCACTACAACAGTAGTGTACAACCGTAAATCACTGAGAGAGCACAGTGTTAGAGGCAGAGTTATGCTAACTATGCATCATAGAGCTGAATTGAACAAAGCACTGGAGAGAAAGTGTTTTCAGTTGTAATTCGTTTCACATGTTCTCAGCCACTATTTTTTTTTTTTACATATAAAATGTGTGAATAGGGGAATTTTCTTTACATTGACTTTAAAACTTAAAACAAATGCTGTTTATTTGTGCTCTCTCTATATATATACATATATGGGCTATATAAATAAAACACGACTCGACTTGACTTTTATATGCTGGTTAAATAAATGTTATGAAGGGAGTGGAGTGCATGACTGTCACCAGGATATTCGGAAGGGTAAGAACCAGGATGGTGTCATGTGAGAAGAGTCACTGTGTGCTTGGGGAGGGAGGGTTGCTGCATTAGAAGAGATGCAAATACACACACAGACTTGTTTGCATTGTCAGAATTACCACCATTACAAAACAAATTTTTACCCCTCAAGAACGATGATGGGGAAACCGTGCATCAGTATCTTCGTGATTCGCAATTAAAAAACAGTGATTTGTGACAAACATTATGAGCATCGCTCACAATTATAATTTCTATTGCAACGTAAACTTCCAGTATCAACGTGAAAGACAAATAGAGCTGAGCAATAATTCAACAACAATATTCTGCACAATTTCCTTCAGTAGCAACACAATATCCATGCATGCAGCATAACACATGTAGTCACTTTGAATTATTCTCAACTGTGTGCATTGTTTAACAACTGTTTATCTTTTTTTTTTCATAAATAAGTTAGACAAAACATAATTTGACACTTATTATGACACTATCAATAACATTTTGAAATGTCTGAAACGCTCTGTCTTAGAATGAAATTAAATGCTGACTCTCCCTCATCTATGAATATATAAAGCCTCAAATTAAAGTATGTCTAGTAACGAAAAAGGCATTAAACATAAAGTTTCTGCAGATAAGATTCTTGTGTAAACATGTGTTGAGGAAAAGACACTTTTCACAGTATACAGGAGCCACGACAAAGGTCAAATAAACTTCAACACACCTTTATCTCACCATTTAACGCTGTGAAAGTGACTTCGGGGTAATAACAGTGTTTACACAGCATTTTACAACTAAAGCGTCAGTCTGTCAAAACGCCCCAAAGCGTCCACTTACAAACACGACTACACACAGTGCGACTGTACGAGTTTAATTGTAACATATGTTGCTTTTAAAAAACCATCTTTCATAATAAAACGGGAAGTGAAAACGGTGCGAAAGGACCAAAAAGTTCCCCCTTCTTCGAAATTCGGTCACAAACAATGACTGAAATGACTTAGACGCGACTGGTTAGCAAGACAGAAGAAGCAGAAACAGTGAACAGTGAACAGCAAGTGAGCCAGTTATTATTTTTGCCCAAACGGAAACATGGATACGCTCAGAATTACTCACGGTTTTGTGTTTTCTTGTCAGTTCAGCGAAGTCGAAGAACCTCTGACACTCTCCGACAAGTGTCCTGACAACAGGTGGCCACCACTACACCTTTGGTCACCTCAGTCATTCAGACTAGTACCGCCTTCAGGCGCTGGGTGGCGGTGGTACTACTGGAGAGGGTGACGAATGAATCCAGGGGGAGGCAGTAATGCAAAATGGCGGATTGCCAACTGCGGTAAAAGAGCGAAGAAGAAGAAGAAAAAAAGAACCACGTTTTATTGACGTATACCGTAATGTTTGGTATATCCCCACATTCTCCATCAACTCAGTGACACACACACACGTGAGGTTTTCATGACTTCAGGGGACTTTACGTTGACTTACATTCATTTCCTGTCGACGTACTCTTACCTTAACCATAAATACTACTGGCCCAATCCTAACCCTACCTTCAACCTAATCTTAAAATATATCTTCACCCTAAAATGTGCTAATTTACGTTATGGCGACTCGCTTTTTGTCCCCACAAGGAAGACAAGTCCCCATAATGTGACTGTGTAAACCGTTTTAGGTCACCATTCATACATCCATAATACATCCTTTCATTTGCCCTAACCAACATATCCACATTATCCACATTTTTTATTAAATAATTAATTTCACTTCCACTTCGCAACCTTCACAAAAAAAAACATGTAAGCAACTCCTTACACTTGGTGTAGTATTGAGAAATATCTCGAGAACATTTTAACCAGGCATTACGGTAAAAGGCAGCGTTACCATGGAATTTACGGAAATACATACATTACCGCGGCGAGAGAAGGCGGGGGGATGCAGTGATTCGAACAATAAAAAAATAAGCTCAAGCTTCTATCTGAAACAGCGTGGCTTATTTTCATCCTTCGTACATTCTTTGGTAAGTAAATGTAATTGTATTGGAAATGACGAAACGCGATTGTATAACAATGTTGTAACGGTGACGTCGAAAACGCAAGTAGAGGGAGAACCACTATATCAGAGCTGTGCTCCGTCTACCGAGTGTTTTGTTGTAGAGATAATAACAGTAGCAAATATTACCCTTATCTCCAGACAGGGTATAACAACAGACTGCTATGTTATTACTTGTATTTATCTTTTTTTTAATTGTATAGCTAGTAGATGTTGTGTGTTTACGTCTATCTATCTATCTATCTATCTATCTATCTATCTATCTATCTATCTATCTATCTATCTATCTATCTATCTATCTATCTATCTATCTATCTATCTATCTATCTATCTATCTATCTATCTCCAGACAGGGTATAACAACAGACTGCTATGTTATTACTTGTATTCATCTTTTTTTTATTGTATAGCTAGTAGATGTTGTGTGTTTACATCTATCTATCTATCTATCTATCTATCTATCTATCTATCTATCTATCTATCTATCTATCTATCTATCTATCTATCTCCAGACAGGGTATAACAACAGACTGCTATGTTATTACTTGTATTTATCTTTTTTTTAATTGTATAGCTCGTAGATGTTGTGTGTTTACGTCTATCTATCTATCTATCTATCTATCTATCTATCTATCTATCTATCTATCTATCTATCTATCTATCTATCTATAACCATGCTGCCCCAAGTAACTCACATTAAGGTTTTAATTGTTATTAAATATAACCATACCTCTTTTCTTTTTCACAGCATGTAGCCTCCCCCAGCAAAGATGCATTACTGGAAAAGGTCAAAAACATTTCATCTGACATTCTGGACAGTCTTCATCACATGAGAGTTGATCTTCCTGGACAAAATGAAGATACACAAAGCAATAGTACATTAGGGGGGGAAAGCCGTCACTTTCCGACTATATGAAAGGACAAGTTTGAACTCTGGAGTCAGTGTAAAAGACCAGATTAACTCGTCACCATCGGGTCCCAGCTTTAGGAAAAAAAAACACCCAGGAGAAAGGAGGAGAATAGACTGTGGATCTTGGTGGTTTTCACGCTCAGGCTGCTGAAGATGCTTCAGACCGGTAACTACTCACTGGTGCTGCTGATCCAGCTGACACTGCTGACCTATGACCTTTTAGTCAACTCCTTCAGTGAGCTTACAAGGGGAGAGCCTGTCGTCCAGCTAGTGCTTTTTATGTAAGTCATCCACATATCTTTAAACAGGAAATAAACACCCTTAACTAAATGTGTCCTTGTCAGTAAAAAATACAAAATACTGTTTGTTTACATAATAACACCTGTACATTTATGCCCACAGAATCCAGGACATTGCCATTTTATTCAACGTGATCATCATCCTGCTGATGATGTTCAACACGTACGTGTTCCAGGTTGGCCTGGTTTCTCTGTTGCTGGAGAGATTCAGGGCAATGTTGTTCTTCTCCGTCACTTACCTGACACTCAGCATCTGCCTCCACTCCTGGGTGTTGGTACGTTCTAAACTCATTTAAAGTCATTACGTTTTAGCAAGTTTTAAAAGTGAAATATTACTGAATGTACTGAATTGAAGTCAGTTGGTCCACATGAACTCTGATTGAAAAAAATACTTTCCTTACCTTTAGAACCTTCGATGGCTTACTTCCAACCAGTTTGTTTGGACAGATGGTCTTCAAGCTCTTTTTGTTTTTCAGAGAACAGGTAGGCAAATCAGTCATGCAATCTCCATCACAAATAATTAATTTTCTCTGGTCTCTTGTCGTTATTGAGAAATGTTTCTTTTTTTTATTTTAACAGGAGCAGTGTTGTATTACTACTTGTACAAACGCACAGCTGAGTATATGGGAGACCCCAGGCTGTATGAGGACTCGCTCTGGCTGCGTGACGCCTTTGCCAGAGCCCGTCAGTGAAGAGACAGTTTACTATCGAGGAGGACATAGTAGATCATTATAGTGTGCTTTTAATGAAAAGTGGACATTTTTTTTATTATTGTTTATATGCTTTGACATACGGACAGTCAAACACTAGGTTGATGTTGAACACTGATCGTGAAAAAAGGTGTTTCAGAGCGTGTGTTTATTGGCTCTTCATTGCCAAGTGGGCAGCTGGTAAAACGGTTTACCAGTTAAGATTACCATGGTATAATATGTTGTATCATTTTAATCTGGAATGAGTCTGTTAATCTGTGTGGCCTTTGTAAACAATTTGAGTTGTAATGGAAGACAAATAGATTTGTTGGAAAATGTATTATTTCCCTGCAAAGCAAGGAAGAGGTTGGTTTATTCTGTCTGTTGTGAGACAATGGTGTTGTTTACATGATGCATACGTTAACTTTCATGTGAATCTGGCCATCTTTATGCAGGGAAGTTTGAATTGCATTCCTACTGTTCGTAATAAATAACCTTTCTGTAATCCTGGTGTCAGTCTACATCAACGTGGTGCTCGGTATTATCCTGGAGACAAGGTAAAACAGATGGCTCTATTTTTAAACAGAGATTAATCAGGGATTGAGGTTCTTTTTAGGCATTACTAGTGAAACAAACTATAAATACCTGGGTACGACAAAAAAAACCTTCTATTCCTAGGCAGCCTACTGATCTCTGTAAAAGTGTTCAGTAACATTTTGTGAATAAGATGTGAATAATTACAATAATCGTAACCGTGAGGCTAAACAAATAAAGACAACAAACATTTGTACAAATACCCTTTACTTGAGAAAACAAAACCTGACTCCATTCATATGATCCCAAAATATTGTCAGTGCAGTCCAATTTAATCCAGAATCCAGTTAGGGTAGTCGGTGATGTTCTTTGTCCTGGAATGTGTCATATTTCTTTAAGCGTGTCTCTAGAAACAGCAGGAAAACAAGAAACAATGTCGTTACCAACTATATTGTTGATAATAATCAGATTTAAGAACCATTAGACATGAATAATATTCTAAACGTACCTTCATACGTAGATGCCGACCCAGAGTAATAAAAATAGCACCCCAAAGCCCATAAAAAGTGAAGCCACGAGGGAGATCAGCAGCTCTTTGTAGACGTCCCTGGTGTATTTTGTTGAAGTCACCTCATAACTGACAGAAAAGTTAAGGCAAATAGATTTAAAAAAAAAAAACATTGTCTACATTGTAATGATGTTTACTCAAGATTCACTTCTGGAAAAAAAAGCACTTTTTCTAATCCAGTGTTTGTGAGTAAAATCTACTTGTGTTTCTTATCTTACCGCAATAATTTTTTAGAAATGTCCACATGTTCCCAGCCACTGCAGTACTTGGTGAATAATATACAATATAAGTGTGGAGGCAGGCTTTCAGAGTTCAAAGATATCAAAAGCACATACTAATAGGGCTGCAACTAACGATTATTTTCACAATAGATTAATCTGTGGATTATTTTCACGATTAATCGGGTAATCGTTTGGTCCATAAAATGTAAGATAATGTTGATTGGTGTTTCTCAAACCGGGAAAGGACGATGTCCTCAAATGTCTCGTTTTGTCCACAAATCAAAAATTAATCAGTTGTAATGATTTCTTTGTTATTATGGAGTGAATAAAACAGAAACTATTAACATTCAAGACTCAAACAGATTATCAAAGCAGTTGAAAATGTATTTAGTCATCAATGAATTGTTTCAGCCCTACTTTTAAGTTTCCATGATCTACAGCTTAGCAGGAGAACATGCTTTAGAAACAGTGAACTGTGGGCCACACATTAACATTAAAACTACTGCCCTATTATGAAAGCAGCCCCCTGGGCTGTTTACATTTTAATAACCAAAAATAATCTTATTTTTGTTCTTTAGTTTGACACACTCTTCTCCATCTATTGCATAGGATTTAAATAGTATATTATTGATTGGATTTGTTTTACTATTTTCTATTCTTAAATGAGGTATAATGGCCTTCTGGGTTTGAACTGACCATATCATAATAGTATGTGTGCAAGTAGGTCAAAAATATGAACTTAATCATCTTTTTACATTTTTACTGGATGTGGTTGCTTAAACAATAATGTAGCCATTGCCAGCGAACAGGTCAGATAAAACTGATTGGTTGCAGATTTCTTTTTGGGACATCAAAGTTGAACTTATGTCAGCCTTTTGCTTAATATTCACAAATGTATACATTTTCAATAAAACATGCATAAAATGAAGCTATGATTGTGTCAAACACAACTCTTTGAATTAGCCCCCTTCAATAGTATATACGATATTTGCCTGAACATAAATTACTGGCTGGTGGTTTTATTATTTTTGAAGCAAATATTTACAGTACATTATTATTGTGTCCTAAATACTGTATTTTCACAATTAAACACTATTTTATGGTACGTTATTTCATCTCTTAATCCGTCCACTGCAGCTTCCCAGTAGTTATACTATATATTACCACATTCAAAGTGTGCAATGAAAAGGATACACGAAGAACCAGGCGGTGAAGAACATGCCGATGGCCAGCAGAACGACGGTCAGGTGGGGGAACACAGCCGGATTCACCGGGCTGGTGTACCTGGTCATAGCTTCGAGTTCCTGCAGGCAGAGCAGATAGAAATCCACGTTAGATTAGCCAAGCAGCATCACAACAACACCAAGAAACATACCATTGTAGTGTCCCCATTCTGTGGTTTCCGATAAATGCTGCATAATTATAAAACTTCGTCTAATTTAGTCTCCACAGAGCGGCAGAGTCGGTAGATTTTGACACAAGATGCTAACGATGCTCTGCTAGCCTGTATTATTTCGTGGGCAACGCTACAAAGCGCTGCTTCACCAGACCAGAAAGGACAACGGTTTACTTTAAAGACTGGAAATAACATGCAGATAAACAGTATGTCAATGTGTCGTAGATATTTAATCATATAAACCAAACCAAAATCACAAATCTTACCATGTTTTAATGATGTGCAGCTACTCCCGTAGACGACCAACATAAAAAGGCCACGTACTGATTATCACTTCCTGGTGACGTCCTGACGTACGAGTTACGTTGTGAATTGGGCGTTTGCTACCCATAGTTTAGATTGTCAGGCTTATCCTGCTTGGTAAATATTTTAAAAGTAAAAAAGTAAAACGTGGGACAACTCAACACTCCAATTTAAAACAGTAATACATCACGTGTAACCTTTTTCCTAAATACGTTTTTATTGTGAACTCTACATTGTTCCATATCATAGCAAACACTTTTATTTTCATATTCTGAGATATATCATCACAGATATTTTTGTGTGTGCAAAGTTGGAATGGACTGGCCCCCACCTGACCTGGCCCCACGATCTTATTTAAATTTGAGAACCCTGGTGTTGTATACTATATACATACTATACACTATATTTACATGCATGCTGAATATTAAGCTATCTATATCTATATTACATGTCCAAAGTGTAAAACTTAGAAGGGGCTTATTGGAAAAAAAATATAAATGTATAAAATCCTTTGATATTTTGTCGTCTTAAAATAATTTTTTCAGGCACAATTCAGGGCATTATTCTCCCCTCACACAATAACCATTTTATATATTTTCGACTCCATCTAGACTAGAGGACAAAATGTGGAACTGGTTCAGAGCCAAATACGTAATACTTAAACTACTACTGCTATTACTACTACTACTACTGCTACTAGTAATAATAATAATAATAATAATGATAATAAAACACAGGAGAAAGTTCAATCACAAATGGATTTACTGCATGCAATCATAGTATTAACAGTTTATTTATGGATGATATGTTTTGAAAATTTAATGATAAAATTGACTAAAAAAAAAAGGTAGTGATGTTAAAATACGCAACAACTTTTAGTGTTATGACATGTTCTTATAACAAACAGTGCTAAAATTAGAAATGCATTGTTGCAGTGTGTGTGTGTGTGTGTTTCCATAGTTCCAACAGCTAAAAGTTAATACACCATTGATATTACAGCAGCCAAAAATATCAACCAATAAAAACATTTTTTTCACAAAATACATCACATAAAATGAGCAGTGGTAGTAACAAAAATGAAGCTATACAGTTACATGTAAAGCAGTTCTACTGGAATATTTGAACCCAATGGGTGAACTAACTGGATAGAGAGTGAATGCAGTTCATACTGTATATACAGTGCAAAAAGTGCTACAGTGGTTTCATTATGCTAGCTGGTGCAGTATAAATAAGCAAAAACAGTACTTTACCCAGGTTAAGTCATAATAATTTTACTGAACAATGTGTTCAGCACATGAACACTGCACTCCATACATTTTGTCTGATAGTTGTTGCTGTTATGTCCCAGTAATATTTGAGACACATAATTGTGTTATTCCTGCTGGATAGAGACACATGGAATACATTTAATTTTGACAAAAGGGAAGTTGGTTAGAGTATGTGAGGAATGCTTTCAAAACAAGACGCAATAACAGAAAGGAAAACAATTTACAATTTACAGGTATATCGACAATTATACCTGGACAAATATTACTCACTGCATGGTCTAGGCACATGAAACGTATTCAGAACATCCAGAGAAATACACAAAATCATACCCAGTGTATCATACCCAATTTTATATCTGCAGTGTGCATACTTAAAATGCAATAACATTGAATTGCCTCTAAGCTAAGATGTATACTTTTAATAGAAATGATTGGGCATGCACCAGAAATAACATAATCTACTGCCATACCAGCATTCTGTCCAGTAAGCAAACGCAACATAAGCTATTCCAGTGTTTTTTGAAATATTGTCAGTGTTGGACTTGTGGCAGTTTCATTATCAGATGCAAAGAACTGTCAGTGTTTCAACATTTCCAGTGACTTGTTTACTTAATCCAGTCGTAACGCACGCGGTCCAGTGAACGTGTTGAAAAAAAGGACTCCTTCATTTAAAGAAATGTTCACGAGAATGTCTTTTTAGTTGGAGTCATTTGCATAAACGGCTAACACAACCATCTGGCGTCTCATTCTGCGCCACAGTTGAGATGGATATATATACGACACAGTATTTTCCTCTCTGTACAGTGTTTAGTCAGACGCAGCACGAGGAGACAGTAGACAGTGTAGTTGACTGGAGCAGTCTCAAACACAATGATCCACTGTAGAGACCCAGAGATTGCCAGTGAACACTAGTGAGGTATACTTTCAGTGAGTTGCAACCATTTACTGAGGCCTTCAGCAACCTTCTGCTCTCCAGTGTATAGAATTATTAAAAACTTGTTGTTTTTTTGTTGTCAGTTATGACTGGTTTCAGTGTACATACAAACTCTTCTATAAAACTCAACAAAAAAACCGATGCAGTGTCACCCAGATTATCTGCTGAAAAGAAATATGGCTTATATTAAGTATAGAAGACACAGTGATCAGTAATGACCTGAGCTACAAACTCACGGTTGTTGCTTTCAGTAAAGCAAGTGAACGCTGACACACACAAAAAAATGGTCAGTTACAGTTATCTAAACAGACAGAAATAAAAAGAAACGTCAATAGTGTTTGAAAATCCAGTCTTAATGCCTCTAGTGCACCTACACATGGAGGGAGGGGGTTATGGTGGAGACAGTGGTGTTTATAGTTGGTTCCATAATGAATCTCTTTAAATATAATATACAAGAACAAGACAAAACCACTTATTCAACATGACTGCACGTGTGTGTAAATGGTAGGAGAAATGTGGCTCATCTAAAGACACTTGAACACACCATCCTCTTCCTCACACGCAGCCGCTTTCAACGAGAAAATGGTAGTCAGAGTACGATGAGTTTTCTGCTTCGGTGGCACAACTCACTTCACCCTGTCAATGCAACAACACGAAGGACAACAATCAATAATCAGTTCAACGCGGTGCCTTCGCTTAAATAAATGAAAAGGATCGATGTTCACACTCACAGACAGGGAGACACGGAAGTGATAGGTTACGTCCTGGGAAGAGAGCGCAGGCACTGACCACAGGTGTCGAGTCCCCTGAGAGAAAAGAAGAAAGCGTGAAAACTCACTTGAACTGAGTGACACAAAATGACAAAAATAAGAAAATCTGTTTTAATTCTACGGGGGGGGGAATTATATAAAGTACCTTTGTTGACGTTCTCTGACCACCATACAGCTCTGCCTCTGTGTGGTTGGGGCATAAATGTCCCTTCGTGGCACCACATTGTTGTACCCACACAATGTTTGTGGACCTGAAATGAATTGTTATTTCATCACAACAGTAATAATTAAATAATCATTTTGTGAAATATATTCAGGAAATTAGACCCGTTAGTAGTGATAGTTTTTTATTGACTTGTTGTGTTCATTTATAATGACTGGCAATCTTTTTTTAGGTGAAACTTCCCAGAAAAACTTGCACTATATGTGTATATACAGTATAACAGTGTGTTGTATACTCACATCATGTATAAAGTTATTTGTGAGATGGAGGAATTTCTTTTTCCATGGAGTGATATTGTGTAGCTAGAATAAATGCAGAGAAAAGGAAGTTCAGCATACAAAGATCTGAATACAATATTTAACAGTAATTAAAATATGACAATACAACACAGACACTGTGACGTTATCACCTTCACCATCATCACATCTCAACCATATACCATGCAATAAAAAAGTGGATAAGTCCTTCTTTTACTCAGTGAGGCCAACCACGAAGTAAGAATATACTGAACAGCCACCAGGGGGCAACTCTCCATTTGCACGGGAGAGTATGGGAAAATTAGCCGACGTTGAGCCTAAAATTACAACAGCAGTTAACATTTTCCTGCGGCGTTAATGGTCTAAATCACTACTTTCAGGTCTCCTTCAACAGAACATGATGACAATGTTGTAAACTGAGTTCCCATGTAGAGGAAAATAGATGCGACTGAGGACCTTGTATTGTCCAATAGGTGCCATGTTGCAGATGACATCTGTAATCTTTCCGGTTGCAATACCTAAACACGCCACAGGTCAAATTGCTACTCTCCAGACTTCAAAATGGATGTTCATTTCCTTAAGTATGACCTCAACTGATCAGCTTCGACTGAGACAGAGACCACTCTCCCCCATCACATTCATAGAAACACTGAATGAAGGAATATCTCGTGACCTGTAGAACAATATACACTGAAAATATCAGGGGGCAACTCTAGATGTTTCCTTTAGTTTGTCACTAATCTGCCAAACACGATTGTGTATTTACCTGCAGCTCATGGGTGTTGCGCAACTCTGTGCTGTAATCTCTTGGTTTGTTTCCACGATATGTAGACTGGTCAGGGAGGGAGCTGCCCTTTCTCCTGCAGGAGGAAGAAAAAACTGCATTATGAGCCACTGTACCCGTAGCATTCCTTTGTACAGCATGTAGCGAGGCTTTATTTGCTGTAGTTAAACAAGTATTTTTGACAGTGTTTGCATACTACAGAAAGTTTGTGGATTTACCCTTCATGTGCAGGCTGCGTTGTCTACGTGGCACTGTCTGACCCCGGGGCAGACGGTTGGTAGCACCCGCGCCGTCCTGGTCTGTAGGGGCTGGCTTTTTGGACTTGGCGAAGTACAAAGGAGCTGATGTGTGACTCAGTCTGTTTCTGCCGTGGCCATCCTTGTCCATCATTCTAGACTTGGCCTTCTTATTGGTAATGCCAGGTGTTGGAGCGAGGCTTCCTAAATCTGGAAGAAGGAGGGAAATGAACCTGCCCTGACGACACAATAAATAACCCATGAATACACGTTCTGTACGTCTGCTGACATGCTTACCTGTTGTGGAGTGGTTTCTGCTCGGCGTTACGCCCGTAGTCGATTGGTTGTTTATGGTTGTAGTTGAACAGCACGCTGCAGGATTTGTAAGCAAATGTGTGAGAAGACTCAGCTCTGAGGAGATGTTTGTTTACAAACTCGTATTGACTGTGTGATTTGAAAGGTTTGACATCCACAGGTCACTGTCAACGAGATCTCCACTCACCAGGTGCGGGAGTGGTGGACAGTGGAATATATGAACTCTTGCGTGAAGCTCCCAGAGCAGCTTTGGACCTGCAAACGTATAAATAACACAGTAGAGCAGGAGCATTCCAACACTAATGTATCTCTGTGTATTGATGACTCGTGATCTTGACGTCATTTCAGAGAACAAGAAGTAGAAACGCCCAACTAAGCAATCACACACAAGACTGAAAGAGTAGATCAGAAAAACAAGTTGTGAGGAAAGGCAGATCTTGAAAGCGTACCATGGGCACACAGGTGGACAGAAAGATACAGTAGCAGTGAAGATGGGCATCCAAGTGATGTAGAGAACACAGGAAGGGACATAGCTATGGAAATCAGGGACAGACATCATTATTCTATTAAAGAAGAGAAGAACGGAAAGTCTGATTTTTTTTTTAAAGGAAAACATACCCATCTGTGGCGTCTCCTCTGTGGTGGAGAGTCAGCACATAAAGAATAGACATGGAAATGACACTGTATGGAGACAAACAATGATACAGTACATTAGTGTGATAGACTATACATATACTAAGACCTTGTCATACACATTTTCTCAGTCTCACCTGAAGGCCATGACGATGACAAGTGCCAGGATGGCGGCCTGCATGAACCTCTGACTGAGGCAGCCTTGATCTGGAGGTGAGTTCTGCAATAATAAAAAAAGAAAGGTTTGAAAATACAGATTACTTGCTCACTGGTGTATTTCATTCTTTTAAAATACACCAAGCATTATTACAGACCTTGCTCCCCGATTTGACAGTTTTCTTCTTGACTGGGCCACTTCCTGTCCGGCTAAAATAGCTCCCTGATTGGCTGAAGAAAAAAAGAGTAATAAATCAATTATTTTCTACTCAAACTATTTGCTTTCTCTCAACATTTGCAAACCAAACTGACGTCTTTCACGATCGGCCGTTGTTCTCACCTGACAGTGCTTCCGCTCACGGTGCTCTTCATACTGTCGAGACGACGCAGCTTGGCCAGTTTCCGACTCCAGCGCTCCAGTTCATCGATACGGGTTTCCAGGTTGTCCGTTAGCTTACACAGTTCTTTTACGGCCCCCACGTTCTCCATGAAGATACGATCCTTTGAAATTCAAGGTTGAGGTGTTGGTGAGCCCTGGGCATTTACATTTCGTCAATAGTTATCTAATCACATACAGTAGCGCCCAGTAGGACTGTTCACTGATCGCATGAAGGCTTCCCCTGCCCTTTATTCAAATACAACACTGTTGATTAGTGCAACAAAGCTCCAAAACTATCCCTGATCAGACAACATCGTCAGAGAAAGAGGGTTTGTGCAATTTCAGCAATTGCGTATTATTATTATTATATTAAAGCGGAACTAGACCGGAAGTTCCTATTATCGCTGTTTTTTTGGAGGTATCTGCGTCATTACCTTGTTTATGAAGCCATGACGGTTCTAAACAAACAGTTCAGCCATTGCTGAGAACGTTGTGTTTTATTGTAATCTCGGGGCTCAACGAGATCACTGAAAATCCTGTAATAGTTACGTAAGCAGCGGTTCTCCTGAACAACCGATCGTCCTGCTCCGGGCGGTAGTCCGGGCACATCCGGTTACGTACATTGAACCCTTAGAAGAAGAATAACGTCTGTTGTGGAGGTGTTTCACGAGTAACAGTGTCTTCTGACTCTGGGTCTGACTCCGGTTTAAAGTCATAAAAGGGACTGCGGCGGGGAGTCGTGACGAAGCTATTTTTAAACACTGTTTAAACAATGTTTTGATAATGAGGAGCAGTGCATCCACCGTTCCAGAGGGGGGCGCTGCGCTTCTGAGAACGGATGTGCTGGATTGTACTGGCCAATCACAAGACTCTGTCTTCTGGGGGTGAAAGTTCACTCTGAAATCTCGCAGCAGAAAAACACTGTCAGAAAAGAGGATTTCTATCGGCTAGTTCACAGCAACTAGGAGGTTTTTGACCATAAAAACAAGTTAATCTATGTAAGTAGACCTCCATAACTAACATTTATGTGCAACAGGACCACTCTATGTCACCTTTAAAGTAATTTTTTTTTTAGCCAGGGACGGGAGTTGCAAACGTCGATGTCGATCCATTCAGGATGCATTGTGAATGTTCAGACAGTGGCTTTCAGGGCCAGTTATTTATACATATATTATTACATAAATTCTGCAAAGAACTACTAGAACAAAGAAAACGTGCTAACTATGTAAACCTGAAATGCCATAATAGTGTTTTTATTTACAGCACATATGTACAAACGAAAATGGGCTATAACGCGGCGCAAATGACAAGCTACGTCTTCAAACTTTCCTCGCAAAATCCATATTCCAACAGAAAAAAAGTCTCTATATGTTTCTGCAATTCTATCAATCTGTCAAAACTGGTTCCGCCTTTCAGACAGTTCCTCCAATCATCATGCAGAAGCCCAGCGTCCGCGCACGCCCACTGCTCCGTTGACTCTGAAAGAAGCCGAGCTTCCCTGGAAGTGACACTTTTGCCCCATTTGTCCGATCACATTCAAGCTCATCACAGCGGGAAGAAAAAAAACAATACTGTGCCATCCCATAGAGAACAGTTGAAGCTGAGCTTCGAGTGGTTTTAACGCAGAGGCTGCTATGGGAATACGAAAATCACGTAAGACGATTCCGTTATCCGTGAGAAACAGCTGAACGCGGTACATGTCTGACGATATTTCAGAGGAGTAGAGCGCGTTTGTGTGTGTGTTACTTACTTTATTGACAACCAAAAGCTTGGGAATAGTTTCTCCATTGGCACACACGACATCACCGCCCTCCTTCACTGCCTCAGGCAGGATCTGCTGGACCTCCTGAGCGATCACTCCTACAGAAGGTAGCACCAAAAGCGTGAGAAAACACAGAAAAGCTGCATGACAGCATGCGTGGATATAGGAAACGGTTGCATAACGATGCACATGGAGCAAAAGACAAATATTAAGACATTAATTAATGAATTTGTGATGTACAGTGTAGAAAGACATGAGATGACGGAGCTAATCATTGATATTATTATATGTTGTTGTTACCGGTGTCTGCAGTGTTCTCTATGCCCACGGTGGCAGCGAACTCTGGCTTGTACTGATAATGGACCAGCCTCATCTGAGAAATCCGTTTCAAATTGTCTGTGGTGTCGACCTACACACGGGCAGAGTGACATGAATGACATCCATGCAGATGGTATGAAAACACAGCGCAGCCGCATATTATGACAACGCCCGGATCAAGTCAAATGAAATGACAAAAAAACCACCCAGTCAGGGAAAAACGTTGAGGCACGGGTGTTTTTTTGTATGACATGATTCTGGGTGACAAGCACATGAGACACACACCGACATGCACACACACATGCACACACACACACACACTGAGTGTCATCCTGACCTCCTGGACATTTTCTTTGGCCCTGATATCCGATGGGTGCACCAGGGAACCCATGATCTTCACGTTGCCGTTGACCACGAGGGCCTCGTCCGGCCGGTCGGTGTTGATGCCCACTCTGCCGTGGTGGTAGACGGAGTCCGGTAGTTGGCCGCGCTGCCACAGCACCTCATTGTCACTCTCAAACTGGCCTGGGTTGGACGCCTGTAACAGGCAGAAGACAGAGCACAGAGAAACTGTGATTCAGACAATTCTGGGGAAAACAGGTTAAAATTAACAAATGAATAAACCTGCAATATTATTATTATTATACTTGTAAAGTAGTAGTTTGAGGAGAAAAGGGTAGATTTAATGAGGGTATCATGTTAGTATGATCAATAACTGGTGATTCTGAGTAAGAGCAGTGGGATCTTCTGTTCTTGAGCATCAATGTATTGTGCCTGTATCTGAGATAAATGGATGTGAAAATAATTCCCTTAAATAAAGGAATAATTTATGTTTCCTTCTGAATAGAGAAATGCTGTGCTAAGCCAACATATGCTAGCGATTATACTCACTGATTGTACAGATAAGAGTAAAAAAAAATGCCCACCATTTCCCACCATAGAGTTTACAAGAACATTACAACAAGAACATTTATTAAATGGCTTTCAAATAGTTCTTCTGATATTCACAGTTATAAGTTTACGGAGTCAGTTGTTCATAGTAATGTCGTGTCGATACCATCGCTGTGCAGTTAAAACCACGCGTGTCCAATCTAGCTTCATACTTTTATACCTTTTGCAGACAACTTAATTTCGGAGTGTACGTGTGCGGAGAAAAGGATGTGAAAGAGTGTGGAAAGGTGTGTACAGTAAACTAAGAGAAAGATACACATTCACAAGGGATATGATTGTTGTAGGAGGCAGACAGACATGGCCAGACGTTACCCTGACGATGATCCTCTCAGACGCTTGAGCAGCCACAGTGTAGGTCTGACTGTGGGACTGAGCGTGCATCGCCACCACCAGCATAAAATACCTAACCCGGACAAGAAACATCGAAGAACATGTGGTTACTAAAGCTTTCACTGGACCGTTATTTGATCGTCATTCGCATAACGATGATGATGATGATATCTTGTACATGTGCATCACCTCTGGTCTGGGTTTGGTTTGCCCTTCTTCCTCATGTTATTTGCTGTGGTCTCACTGAAGTGGAGTCGCCCCACTGTGACTTTTGTGACCTGCTCTGAGGGCAAGGTGACGCTGTGAGAAACAAAATCACAGACATTGAACAAATGAATAACCTTTCTACAATAGCATACTGTTTGTACCTCAATTAAAAGTCAGATTACCAGGTCTGCAATCTGTGACGTGCCCATAAAAACAATGAAGCTCTGAAATTCCTGCCTGCACCCACAATTCCTTCTGTTCATTCTGACCATTAAAATATATTTCACTTTCAGTGTAACCCTAACCCAAGGAAAGACAATGCACATTCTAAAGGAATGTGAGTTTGTTAGACAATCTAAGTGAATATTTGTTGTTGTTTTTAGTTAGTACTGGTTCATTTTAAAAAGCTTACTACACAAATGAAAAAGAACTGGTACACAAAGTTGTAGGTCCTCCATTTTGTTGTTACAATCTGTAACGCACTGGACCTTAAATGTGCATAAGAGCCTTTGAATATCTATCGATAAAGCAACTTGCGTCCGTGTGCCTGTCTGTCCGTCTGTGACAGGCATATCTCACTGACCGTTAGCCAGATCACCCTCAGATTTTGGATATGGTTTGAGCGTGGCACGATGGTGTGCATCAGTGATTTTCACTTTTAATTTTCACTGATTTATCACGCTGCACCAGGCAGGCAGCGGCTCATCAGCAGCGGCTGTGCTGTCTGGAGTGGGGAAGTGGGAGACATTTTCACACGGTTCACTGCAGAACATGGTGTCATACTGAAATGACGAGGTGTCCATTCACCAATACGCGAGCATATTTTGCATTAGCATGCTACTACTTTTCGGCTAACTTGGAAAACCTGTTTCCAAAGGTAAGCTAGCATGGCTACGATTAGCATTAGTGTAGGGCTAACGTAATACAAACACTGTGCAACCTCATTAGGGCACAAGGCAAATGTTTTTATTTTCGATTAGCATTAGCGTAGCTAGCTGTTGTGACTGTCAGCCACGCCACTGCACAGTGTTTGTATTATGTTAGCCTTTACGTTCCTTATCATGAATTACCATAATTGAAAAATCTTCTTCAGCTCCCACTATAGGAATACATAGTTCCTACGGGCACTGCACTAGTTGTTTTTTTTAATGTTGTGCAGACTCACAGCACTGGCTTGAAGGGTCTCTTGCTGCGGTCAGACTGTGACTGCTCCACGCTGATGGACTGATTCACGGCCTCCACCTGGCAATAAAGAGATAAATAAAACACACATTGTTCTCCCATACTAACATATTAATAACGATTGTCTGTTTCTTTGGTCGTTTTGCCTTCACTCACCTTCACTCCGTGGAGTTTGAGATAGAAACAATCGATCGGCTGCAGGCCGTCACTTGTCTTGATGTACTTGGGATCGCCCAGCATGCCTACGTATACGGTGACCTGGAAGTGGTTCTTCTTCTGGCAAACAAAAGCGTCGTCGGACAGGGAGAAGTTGAAGCCTTTGTCGGCGTCGACGCGATAGGTTGGCATCGGCCTGAAGATAGGGAGACAGATAAGGAAACATTAATGATGCGAACGATGAAACGTGCGAACGCAGCTCTCCTGCGATGTACGCTATTTATTTGGCATCGTTAACTATCAGTGACATCGTTGTTTGTGAACCTGGAAACACTGTTTATTTTTTCATGACAATACTGAGATACTCAGTACTGTAGTGACAGACTTGAGTCTAATTTAGAGCAAATGAAAACCCTCTGTTCTATTACATAGGTGTGGTGTGCTGAAAGTTTGTGATGGGCAACCAGGTGGTTTTGATAACATAATCTAGAAGGTCTTGTGAGTTCATTCTAACCTCCCTCCCTATATACTTCATTCTTTTTTGGCATTAGAAAGCACAAGCAGACGTACACTAACTTATCCCTTTACCCCCTCCTTGCGTTGTCTTTCTTAGCCGAAACCCTGTGCTCGTTCACTCCCCCACACAGCTCACCTCTGAGGAATTCATAGACCTCGGCAACCCTGCTATTCCCTTTACCACTCCCACTGTAAACTGTGCCGAGTTATCCATCCAGCCAATTATAAATGTTTTATTTCTGTTTGATTTCGGCTCTTTTTTTTTTGTCCCAAAGTAAAGATCTCAAAGTGTACGGACGTGCCAAAAGTAAATTCCACCCACAGTTCTTTGCAGTTTGCGTCATAAAGCGGTGTCCACTTGTTCTGCTGGTGAGGTTGCCACTTGATGCACTGATAGTTTGGGTCCAAGTAGGAGTTGTCCGCGTCCTGCATTATACCTGTGACAAACACGTTTGAAAGAGCAGCGATTAAATAAAAAAATATAAGGCCAAAGAAAGTGCAAAGAAAATGTGCACACCTGCTCTGCAAAAGTCTGTATCTGTGTGAGAGTTAGAGGGGGTAGGTGAGAGCAGGTGAGCGTGGAGTAGATGGAGGTGAGGAAGAGAAGAAAGATGCCTGCCTACCTGGTTCTTGTTTGATGATACCTGTGATGATTTGTGAATTGAGGGTGCTGTTGGGAGAGTCTGAGTGCTTCCTCTTCTTGGCCTGGTGAGCAGGGATGCCTCTGCGTGAGGAAATTGAACAGTCAGAAGTTGTACATAACGTATGCTACCGTTCAAAAGTTTGGGCTCACTTAGAAATGTCCTTATTTTCTTTAAAGGTCACATAGAGTGGTCCTGTTGCACATATATGTGAGTTATGGAGGTCTACTTACATATATTAAGTTGTTTTTATGGTCAAAATCCTCCTAGTTGATGTAAACGAGCCGATTGAAATCTGTCCTTTTCGAAGCGCTTGTCAGTCGCGCTATTTCAGCCATAAATCTCGCCCGAGAAGACAGAGTGTGTTGTGATTGGCCAGCCAGCGTAGAGCCTTCCCACCTGTGTTGTGATTGGCCAGGTATCTGGAAGTGACGTAATCTATCACGTCAGCTCTCAGAAGCGCAGCTCCCTCTCTGGAGCGGTGGATGCACTGCTCCTCATTATCAAAACATTGTTTTAACAGTGTTTAAAAATAGCTTCTTCACGACTCCCCGCCGCAGTCCCTTTATGACTTTAAACCGGAGTAAGACCCAGAGTCAGAAGACACTGTTGCTCGTGAAACACCTCCACAACGGACGTTATTCTTCTTCTGCGGTTCAATGTACGTAACCGGATGTGCCCGGACTAGTGCCCGGAGCAGGACGATCGGTTGTTCAGGAGAACCGCTGCTTACTTAACTATTACGGGATTTTCAGTGATCTCATTGAGCCCCGAGATTACAATAAAACACAACGTTCTCAGCAATGGCTGAACTGTTTGTTTCAAACCGTCAGGCTTCATAAACAAGGTAATGACGCAGATACACACCAAAAAAAACAGCGATAATAGGAACTTCCGGTCTAGTTCCGCTTTAAGGAAAAGCACTTTTTTTCAATGAATATAAGATTAAATGAATCAGAAATACACTCTCTACATTGTTAATGTGGCAAACGACTATTCCAGCTGCAAACGTCTGGTTTTTAATGGAATATGTGCATAGGTGTATAGAGGCCCATTTCCAGTGTTCTAATGGTACATTGTGTTTGCTAATCGTGTTAGAAGGCTATTGGATGATTAGAAAACCCTTGAAAACCCTTGTGCAATGATGTTAGCACAGCTGAAAACAGTTTTGCTGGTTCTTTGACGAAAGGGCAAAATTATTATTTTGAATAAAAATCATTATTTCTTATGTTGTCAATTAGAGCTGCAACTAACGATTATTTTCGTAATCGATTTATCTGTCGATTATTTTCTCGATTAATCGATGAATTGGTTGTTCCAGAAAATGTCAGAAAATGTTAAAAAAAACATTGATCAGTGTTTGTCAAAGCTGGAAATGACGATGTTCTTGAATGTCTTGTTTTGTCCACAAACCAAAATGATTCAGTTTTAATGATTTCTTTATGTGGAGCAAAGAAACCAAGAAAATATTCACATTTAAGAAGCTAAAACAATCAGAAATCTTGTTTTAATCGTGAAAAAAGCTTCAAACCGATTAATCGATTATCAAAATAGTTGGCGATTAATTTAGTAATCGATTAATAATCGATTCATCGATTAATCGTTTCAGCTCTATTGTCAATGCTTTGACTATATTTTCTATTCATTTTGCAACTCTTTTGATGAATAAAAGTGTGACTTTTAATGGAAAAACACAAAAAAGTTGTACAGGTGAGCCCAAACTTTTTAAACGGTAGTCTATGACTCCTTCTCATAACTGCTTCTGTTCGATCCAAACTGGACAACACCACCCTCCCCCTCTTGTGTATATATTATCATCGTGACTCACTCCTGGCCCTGAGGATGCTGCAGCAGCTGATGGAGCATCTGCGTCTGCTGCATGTCTCCACTTCCACTTGTGGCGGGACCGACAGTGTACTGCGTTATCAGGGGCTCGGGCTTGAGGTACATGTCCCGGTGCATGGTGGAATAGTGGAGGGGTGGCGTCATGTGACACATGTTCTCTGGCGTCATGGTCCTGATCATGTGATGATCTAAGAGAGTGATGATAATATTTACATGACATGGTTACAGAGTGCATTTTTCTTCTCTCCTCAGGTTTGAACTTGACATTTCAATCCTGCCAGTTTCCTCTACTTCGCTACATAACCTTGGTGAAAAGTACTTCCCACTGTTTCAGCCTGGAGAGAAGCCCATCAGATTACACTAATCCACACCTGTTCTTACTAATGGGCAAGACCAACATAGCAGTGAGAAGAACATAATGACTAGGAGAGTGGTTGCTGTTGCTGAAACAAGCCAAACATTGTTTGATTAATTGCGAAAATTGAATCTACATCTTTTTTCCACCTGTAAAAATGTGATTCATAAATGACAATTGTTTGCACATACTTTTACCTCTAACCTTTACACTCTGGTCAAATACAATAAAATGATGAGTAACAGATATTGACTTTGGCTGTGACTTGCTGTGACCCACGTCCACCTTGAATATAATGCAGCCGACAGACCGCGGTACCGATTAGTTTCTCACATTGTAACTGCTACTTACCATTCACCTGCTGCGGAGAGTACGGCTCAGAGCTGGAGTCTGGGGGAGACTCTGGTAACGTCCTACAAAAAACAACAGTAAACCATAAAACCATAAGTGTTATTTTATCAAATACAAGTATGTCTTCCTTTCTAAAGCTGCTCAAATACACTCTTAGAAATAAAAGTGCTAACTTCGGCATAGGAGAACCCTTTTTGGCTCCAGGTAGAACCTTTTTCCACCTGGAACCCTTTTGGAGGGCTCCACCAAGAACCCTTTTAAAACCCTTTATTCGGGAAATGGGTTTCAAAGGGTTCTCTGGATCAAAATGGTTCTTACTGGAACCATTAGTGTTACCAAGAACCCTTGAAAAACCCTTTCTTTGGGAAAGGGTTTTTGAGAAGCAAATGGTTCCAGGTAGAACCTCAGCCCTTGTAGAAGAATCCTTTTAGAACCCTTATTTCTAAGAGTGCAGGACAATTAAACATTGTTTCTAAACTACCATAATCTTTCTGGGAGAAACTTTCCTTTGGGAGTAAAGGCCACATTATACTTCTCCGACTGCGTAATGCGTTATCCGACTGCGTCACCACACAGACGCCGCAAGCCTTTATACTTCTGCGTCGTGGTGACGGACACGCGCTGCAATTTCCCGCCCGACCAGTAGGGGTCGCTGCGCAAGGTTGTTGTGCTTCTGGCTACAGTGATCAATGGTGTCCGAGAGAGAAAGAGAGAGAAAGACTGTTGTTGGTGAAACAGTGGCCGTTTCTCACTTTTCTGTGTGACGGAACGCAGTTTTATGATAATTTGAGGCGAGAAATTGTCCATTTAGAGTCTAAACATGTGCTGTGTGTGTTAAGATATGACGTATTCATATAGTTTGGCAGCGGCGTTGTCGGCGGGGATCAGGTCCGCGTCTGTGGACGCTCGGTGCTCACTGTGAGCCGGCACAGAGCAGCTTCGCTCGGCCTGTCCTGAGGACCAATCGCAGCTCTTGCCGTCTCCGTTGTCCCTTGACGGAGTGACGGACACTTAAAAAATATTTCGTGCAGTCGGAGACGACGCAGAGGCTCTTCGACAGGCTCTGCGTCGACGCGGAGGACTCTGCGTAACCTACGCAGAGCACTTTACGCAGAAGTATAAATTGGGCTTAATAAGTGAAGACTTTCTTTACAAAAGCTTGTGTTTTTTGTCAGGACGTAATTTGACTCTCTCCCTCAGCCTGTTATCAATTCCCCTCCCCCTTCTTGACTAGCCAGTGCTTTATTGTACAAACCAAGTATTGATTGCAATACGGATCCAATGTATGGTGTGTGTCTGGTTTCGCTTGCACACTTTTACGAAAACATACTGCGTCACCTGTTTCGATTTCAGGCCTGATGTCAGATTTGGTGTTTAGTATCTTGAACATTTCTTCGGCATTCCTGAGTAGCAACTCATGTTATATTTTTCCTCCGTCCTTTACACCCATTCATCCTCCCCCTTGGTATTGTGCTCACCCTGGAGCGTAGTGGCCCCTGTGCTCAGGCTTGACGTGTGCCTGCTGCTGCTGCTGCTGCTGCTGCTGCTGCTGCTGCTGCTGCTGCTGCTGCTGCTGCTGCTGCTGCTGCTGCTGCTGCTGCTGCTGCTGCTGCTGCTGCTGCTGCTGCTGCTGCTGCTGCTGCTGCTGCTGCTGCTGCTGCTGCTGCTGCTGCTGCTGCTGCTGTCCCAGGCAGGGGTAGTTGTGTCGGAGGCCCAGGGACGGACCTGGGGGGTAGGTGTTCTGACAGCTAGGAGGCCCAGGCGGGAGGGCTCCTTGACGTAATGGAATAGGGGGGCTCACACCACACACCAACCCCCCAGAGGAGGACACTCCTGCCTGGGGAGATGAGTAATTTTGTCCAGGGGTGCTGTGGACCTCTGAGAAACAGCTGGGAGGAGAAAAAAAAGATTAAACCTTATCAGAAAAAAATAATTCCTGTGTAACGACATGATCTGATTCAGTTGGTGCATGTTGTTTTGACATTGCAATGGTTGGTGTGGAGTCCCCACTGACATGTCAGTGCTATCGTCCTCCTTGCTGATGTAGTCTTCCAGGATACTGGTGTCGATGTTGGTTGGCTCCAGAGAACTGGTAATATCATGACCTGTGACAAGGGGAGGGTTGGGAACAAAGGGGGGAGGGAGAGAGACGGAGAGAATCTGGGAATTAACAGCGGGAATCTTTCAGCAACTCCATACACTGTCACCGTAAGATCGAGTTTTATCTGAAAAACGTGTGGTTTTTACAGTCTAATCTAATTCTGACTTTACTGCAACTTTACTGCATATTTGAATGATGCATAGATGACGTTTATGCCGAAAATATCTTATTTTATACAATGACTGACTAACATTAGAATTTAAAGATTAAGGTTTAAGGGATGACCAACAGTCTAAATATGTTAGTAGCAGCTCACACACACACACACATATGGGGGGGATAGAGTGCAAAAGAGTGAGAGCCTTTTTCAGGGTCACTTTCACCCCTTTGATAGCCAAAGCCTCACAAATCCCAAACGCATGACCCCCATTTAATCTCTAAAACACCAACATGAAGAACAAGTGCTTGCCTATATTGCGTATATGTAGAAATGCGTGAATAACTTTTTACGTAAACCATTTTTTTTCGGATCGCTTATCTCAAAACGTTGCACTCAGTGAAGAAAGAGGTGGATTTTCTTTAAAAAACCTGTTGCTGATCACAGTCTCAAACCACAGAGTGTGAGAAATGAGAGGGGGCAGCAGGAGGGAGGGCATGAAGGTGAATAAGGACAAGGTATAAAGTCTGAAGGCAGACATACCCCAGTCTCTCTCTCTCTCACACGCACACACACATTAATTTTTTTTCCCCTCTCATAGATTAAGCAGTTACTCAGTTGGGAATGCAAAGAATTTTTGTGTTTGCATAAGTTTTTTTTACTCACTTTTTGCCCCCACTTTACATCAGAAACCCTAAATTGCTCACAGTATAAAGTGTTATTGTCACGGTTCCTCTCCTAACGCTCTCTCTGCACACTGCTACCGTTTAAATTATCAACCCATTATTAAAATTTTATTTTTTGATCAAGCATTTTCACAGCGCTGGAAGAAAACAGCTGGTTAATGTTTCTAAATACGTGCCAATGTGAGGGGAGAAAAGCTGGATGGTCCCCCCCTTTAAATAAGATCCAGATGTGCACCCCACCCAAATAGGCAGTAAATTTAAGTTGGCAGGCCTGATAACAAAAAAAAGTGGGAAAAAAAAAAAAAAAAAATAGAGCGATGCATGGTAGGAAAGGGGGGGGGGGCAGATACATGGAGGCTGAAGAGAGTGCAGGCAAAAAAGAGAGAGTTTGATGTCCAAGGATGGAAGTGAAGAAAATATGAAACAGGGCCGCAGTGGAAACCCTCTCTGTGTCCAAGAGCGATCTATCCAGGGTCTTTTTGGCCTAAACACATCAACACTGGAGATAACATGACATCCAAAACAGTTATTCAAATGACCTCACTGCATATATGGATATTTGGATAATAAACACTAATATTAATTTATGGTAACAGATTGTAGTTGATTTAGGTGTGTCGGCTTATACATCCAAAACTATACCAAAAAAGTTAACAGGACAATTTGCTGTCAAAAAAGGTTTTCATTATTAAAATGATCCCACAACTGGACTCTGAATGTCAAAGTTCTGGAGCACAAGACTGTTTAGCAACTTGAAATCTCAGTTGCCACCTTTTTTTAATCATCTACAAACACATGCTGCCATGTCACATTTCTACTCCACTGAGAAAGTTATGGTTACAGTAAACACTCAGTTAAGTTTAACTTGCCGTGAACTGGATGTGTACATTTCCCTGTTCTCTATGTTTTTTTTCTCTGTCCAGCTGTGTTCAACAAGAAACAGTGAAATGATTGTCAGTCCAACTTCGATACAGACCGGCCTTTTGAGAGATTAATGGCTGAGAGGGCAATGTGTGTGTGTGTGTGTGTGTGTGTGTGTGTGTGTGTGTAAGCAACTGTGCACATGGGAGTGTGTATACTTGTTGTGTGTGTGTATGAATGCCTGTGTGTGTGTGTGTGTGTGTACGTTATGCCACCATTTCAATGCCTGAGTTGTCAGCACAGTAATAATCTAACATGAACACAAACAGAGGCCTGAGTGTGTCAGTGCCCATTAACCACGGGTCGATTTATATCATTCAGTCAAACTGGATTAAATATTTCCTTTCCAAGTTTTTTTTAAAAATTATTTTAAATAACAATACACACTGCACTTGTCTCATTTTTAAAGCTTTCTCTATCAAATATACATGCAATAAATAAAATCATGAGGCAATAAAACTACACTAAACGTTAAAACTGAACAAAACAATTGATTTACCTTCTTAATTTCACACCTTACACTGATTGTTTTTTTGCCTCTGAATGAGATTCGTATTCATTCATGTGAGTGTTAATAATTAAACACAGTGTATTTCACTAAAGAGGAACAAAGTCCATGTGATTATCAAACAATTAGACCAGATTAAACTCGGCTGCACCCACAACACATACTGTGAACACATTTTCTTGCACACTAACAAACACTGTTTTTAAGAAAAATCTTACATTAAAAAAAAGAAGTTTGCATAATAATTTGAAATATTATATAACTGGTTATTTATAGTAGCCTTAGTCCTACACCTAACCTCTATTTATCTGTTTTCCTCAGCAGCACTTGGACTAGTCCATGACGCAACAACCTCCTAAAGACAATCCGTTGGATCTCACCAATGTCAATACAAGCACTGTATAGAGACAATGTCACCCACAGCCAGTCCAGAAACAAAATAATCTATATTAAACATTCAAATACACATTTACTGCAACAAGACACAAATGGTAAAAACGTGAAAGGAATAAAGCCTCAAATCTAGAGCGAGTAAAGGTGTAAGAGAATTCTGTCAAAGCCTTAGAGTTATAGCCCTTCTCCTTTGTTTACAAGACTGACAGAGGAGTGAAGAGCACTGCTATAGCTAATAAATTACAACTAATGAGAAGCAGAACATACAGAGCAGCAGAATACCTGCGCGTAGCCAAAGCATGTTGACGTCCTTGAGATGAAAGCACCTGAAACAGAAGATGAGAAGAGGAATGCCCCTCAATTTTTCACATGTTTCCCTACTCGGCTTAAAAGACTTTCTCCTGCAGAACTGAAAGTTTCAGATCAGGGTAACTTAGTGTGTGTGTGTGTGTCTGTGTCTGTGTCTGTGCGTGCGTGCCGATGTGCAACAGCATATTGCGCATGTGTGCGTGTGTGACAAAGGCTCGGAGAGCGTTATAATGAGGATTATTTTCCCCAGTCATGAGAAAGAGCTGTACCAGGCTACCACACACAGCCCTTGTCGCACACTGGTCGCACCGGTGGACCAGGCTCAGGAGGAGATTACTGGGGCGACGAGGCCGGGGACGGGGGACAAGGAGCTGGGAAAAAACTGTGAGTGTCGGAGTCTGACGGCCTGCGCTGAAGAATGAGACGGGAGAGACTCGACGTAAACGAAAAACAAATCAGGAGGAAGAAGAATGAAAAAGAAAGAAAATATAGATGATGAAAATGTACGAATGCAGCCACATTTGCATAGTTTTTAACCAGTGACGTTATCATGGCCAAGCAATACCTTCTGGCTAATATAATACAGTATATAACGACATGTAGAACATCTGCAAATCATCCCATAAGACTCTCTTTAAAGGTTCTATCATAAACAACATTTACTGAGTGCAGATTACTAAGTGCGGGCAGTTTGCACTGACGGGAGTGAGGCACAATGATGAAAAAATAAAGCAGACCTGTAAAGCCTGACTGCTCAAAAACAATATATTCTGCCAAGTGCAATTTACCAACCGCTTCAGTTTGTCGACCCCCCGTAAATCTCTGCAGCCACTGCTGATTTAAAAACCATCACGGGAGTATACGGTGGGACTTCGGAGGAATTCTATCGCGAGTCACGAAAGTTCATTCTTCAGAGGCAAATATTGAGCAAGAACACGACTCAGTGGCGAGGAGGTGAAAACGCTCCGAAAAAAGCTCGGCAGATGCAGTTCAATGACCATCATCTGCCCAACTGATTGTAGGGCTGTGGCGGTGGCTCTGTAAGTCAGTTGAGCAACAAGTCTGGCAAAACATCCCGATAAATCTCTCTATGTGCATCTGTGGTTCATGTACGATTACTCCTAAATGTTCTTCCTGCGCCAGCGTTAGCTCACATTCCCTCTTTTCCAGTGAAATTTCTCAACATCTGCTTACAGAATAATAAATTGAGATAACAATAATAATTGCATTAAAATAAATAGCAGTGTCTGCCCTGTACGCTCATAGGTTCACTGTGATTCACTCAAACCTCACAGATCCCTTAGCATGACTGTAGACTATGACTCAGGTCGAGTCCAAGGTTTAAAACCGCATATGTCAAACTCAAGGCCCCGGGGACCAGATGTGGCCCGCCACGTCATTTTATGTGGCCCATGCAACATGCGACAAATGAATAAGTAATAAACAATACATTATATTTGGTTACATTTAGTTACATTTATTCTGTATGACAGTAACATCTGGCCCTTTGAGCGTAACCATTATGCTGATGTGGCCCTCAGTGAACATGAGTTTGACACCCCTGGTTTAAACTATTAAAATGCTCATGTTAATTGGAATCTCCCACTTGCACACTTGCAAGTGTCCATTTGGGAATTGATGAAGGCTTGAGGCCAGGTATGTATGCATATGTATTTGTTTTTAAACCCTTTCACATGACCATGTCCAAACTTTTTCTTTTAACGAGGGCCAGATTTGATAATGTAAAGATTTCCCGGGACCAATGGTCCCTTCAGATACTAAAAGTTACACAAATACACCGTTTTATCATTTTTTAAAGGCAATGTAGCCAAATCTAAGTCACGCAGGAGTGAATTTTATTTCATTTTTTTTAATTTTTTTTAAATTACGCCTTTCTTTCACATGATGGAGTCAGATATCATGATAAAGGATCGATGGACGTCACGGCTGATTTTCAGACGCCGATTTTAATGCATAAATAATACATTATAAAACTGAAGCTGCAGCCCGGGACTTTGGACAAATAATTTAAAATAGAGTTTTCTTTGACTTTGTTTCTATGTGTTTCCCATCCAAAGAATATCTCCTACTGACCTAATGTCAGTCCAAGAAGTTCTGCACAGACTGTTTTATATCTCAGATCTGGACCCATCTTTGTCTCGGTGACAACAACAACTTCTTTGAGGGCAACATTTTTCTCTTGAAGGTTTCACCTTCCATGAGGACACGCTAAAAACGCGTGGGGTTCGGTAAAACCGAGCGTTTGGTCGGAACAACGCGTCGCAACCGCAACAAATGTGTGGCTCTGCGAGTGCGAGACAACTGTTTGTAGTTGAAGTGAGTCAGGGAGGAGAAGGTCAAGTTTTGAGGGGGGGTTGGTGGTTTCGCGCTGTGTTTCTCTCAACAGGCCAGTCTCCCTCCACACAGAGTCTGCTCTATCTCACCTCCTCACCACGTCTGCTCACTGTCATTCTAATGGAGTCAGAAGGAGGGAGAGACCAGAGAAGGGCCAAGCACCAGAGGAGAAACACCGAGTCTCTCCTCATTGTGTTTTTAACAGCCACCAAGGCTATGCCAGGAATGTACACCATGCATTAGCGTGAATGTATACATATTTCACTAATCCTATTAAAGCACAGTTTTACCACTGACACAATTCGTTACAGTGCTCTGTGCGTGTGCCTGCGTGTGTGTGTGTGTGTTAAACTGACTTTCTGACAAATGTGAAATACAAGAAAGACCTGCAACCCAAAGAAAACGTACATATGCACATAATTAGGGTTATTTATGGGGGAGGAGAAAGTTGAATTGGAAAAAAATCATCATTGATGGATGCACCTACTGTAAATTCTTAATGGCCAAGTTGACATTTTAGTCCAAGCAAGAATGGCCTGAAATAAAGCCAAAGCAAGAACATCGCTCCAACTCCCAAAGCAAGAATGTAAACACACTAAATTCCTTGTCAGAATGGCAAAGGAACCTCTGACAGTCACTGATGGTTGTGTATATTTAAGTCAACACTCTGTGTATACTCAAATAAAGTGTTAAGTCTCTCTAATGACAACTGATTACCACAACATGTGTTCGTTATTCACGCTGGACTTCACCTAAAACACTTAAAAACAACAACAACAACACAGGAGCTGAAGCTGAGTATGTTGGTGTGAATCCTGTGACAATAACAAAGTGGAAACTCGGAACTCGAACGTGGAATTTTTCCTGCAGGAAAATGGCAGAAACACTAAGTTTCATTAAGTCATTTTTGTTCAGTCAACATCCAGGTAATATTAGTTAGTGGTAAATATGATTCAGAAAAAAATAAATCTCATTTGTGGGAAACCTGATGAATGTTTTACAACCTTGTACCTCGGTTACATACTGTGATATTAAATGTTCTGATATGCAGAGCTAAGCTCGTCTCTATTCATGGTCTTTTACCTGATGATTTACACCACACCACTGTTTAAAAGCACACTGCTGCTCGTGCATGTCTGTCTCTAACTCACTCAGTGCCACAGTATCTTTGCAAAACACGCCATTTATCTTGACTTAAATTCCTGCACCCTTACAACCCCTCAACCCCACCCTCCTCCAGGTTTTTTCCTTTTCCTTTTTTTTTTTTTCCTGAGGATTCCCAGTTTTAACGTGATCTGTTACCCATCACCAGCACTTTTGCTGCCCACACCTGAATCCTTCCCTTTTTTTAGTTGTTTTGTTTTTAAAGATAACACTAAATATTGCACATTGATGTCTAAAAAAACCCCACATTTTTATCAGATCATATGATGTTAACCACCTGTCATGCGTGCAGGGAACAAAAAAACAACAACAATAAAGACAAAGTGGCAGCCACTTAAAACTCATTTAGTGGTTCTGAATGTAATTAAAACGACTTTTCTCTGTGCTGTGTGATATTAATGTTATTAATGAGATATTATTACCTTCAAAAAATCTCTGTAACGCTTCTGTTTCATCGACCACGTCCATCCTAGCGAGTCCCACATAAAAAATCCATCAAACGTCTCCCGTCGTCCGAACGACGGCAATTCGGATCCGGGAAACGTTCACACGCACATCACGGAATCCGGATTTAAATCGTGGTTTAATCGGTGTTTGATTATTTCATTTTCATTGATAGAACTTGATAAAGGACGTCTCTCCTGGCTCTGCGGTCCTTGTGGTCAAACGCGTCTCTTCAGGCTGCAAAAAAAATTAAATAATAGTAAATAAATGAAAATCAAGTTTACAATTTTAGTGTTAAAGCGCCGACCAAAGCGCACTGGAGAACATTAATGTTAGCTTTTTCCTCTAATAACAGTTAACAAACCTCCGTTTTCTACTCTCAGCGAAGTATCATCTGTCCGTGGGGAGGAGGGGGGAGTCAACGACGGGATTAAAAAAAAAAAAAAAAAAAAAAGTATAATAAAAGTCTAAAAAGTCGAGTTAAAGTAGTTTAAAAATGTTTGTCCTCGAGGCTGTGAAGTTGTTGCTCTTCCTCCTCCTCTGCCTCTCACGCGCAGACAGGATGTAGAGTCGGAGGAGAGCAGATGAAGCAGGTGAAGGGATGTGCGCGCGCTCCAGGCTACAGCCAAACAAAAAAGAAAGGAAAAGAGAGTTTGTCCGTGGGGACACAACAGTTTACAGTTAACTTATATACACTTTTTGCTACTTTTATTTCATCTCCCTTTGTCATTCATGACCCATTAATCGTTGCATAATTATTCCAGTTATGTCTAAATGTTCTAAATTACGTTCCTTCTTTTTTTGGCACCTCAGTTGTGCATTGTATTCGTTCTAATTCAAAAACAGGTAACGAAATATCGTCATCAATGTCGATAAATGAGTGTGAGTTCACAATTCATAAACATTACAATTCGAAATTCCATTGTGTAAAAATGTAGTTGAAATGATTTCCAACTGGCAGAAGTTAAATTAAATTGATTAATTGCTAATAAGTGTACATTCAGCTGGATTGTTTAATTTCCCCAAAATGAGCCTACAGAGGCAACCATTTTGGATCAACACGTTTTCACTATTAAAGGCTCACAAAGGACAAACTACACAGTTTTTTTTAAAAACTGTGGTAAATAATATCACAAGTAAGTTATGAGTTGCAGTCATTCTGCCTGAGTTTGAAATACAGTATGAGCCTCTATCACAAATATGACTTTTTGTCTTGCCTCTGTTGTCTCATAGAATTTAGCGCAAGCTAACTAGCACACTAATGAGCAAGATAGATAGATAGATAGATAGATAGATAGATAGATAGATAGATAGATAGATAGATAGATAGATAGATAGATAGATAGATAGATAGATAGATAGATAGATAGACAGATAGATTCTACCAAGTTATCTCGCAAGCTAACTAGCAAGATAGATAGATAGATAGATAGATAGATAGATAGATAGATAGATAGATAGATAGATAGATAGATAGATAGATAGATAGATTCTAGCATGTTATCTCGCAAGCTAACGAGCACCCTAATGGGGTCGTACCTATGTTCCCCGGGTCCTATGTTCCCCGTTGTTCCCAAAAAAGGTCCACTTTGTATGTGACAGGGGAACAAAGGACCCTTTTTTTGAAAAAGGGTAGGGTTAGGATTAGGGTTAGAGAAAGGGTCCTATGTTCCCCGGTCACATACAAAGCGGGGAACATAGGACCCGGGGAACATAGGTACGGTCCCGGTTAGGATTAGGGTAAGAGAAAGGGTCCTATGTTCCCCGGTCACATACAAAGCGGGGAACATATAGGACCCGGGGAACATAGGTACGGTCCCCACACTAACTAGCAAGATAGATAGATAGATAGATAGATAGATAGATAGATAGATAGATAGATAGATAGATAGATAGATAGATAGATAGATAGATAGATAGATAGATAGATAGATAGATAGATAGATAGATAGATTTTTGCATGTTAACTCGCAAGCTAACTAGCACACTAACTAGCAAGATAGATTGTTACATAGATAAATAGATTCTAGCATGTTATCTTGCAAGCTAACTAGCAGGATAGATAGATTCTACAATGTTAGCTCGCAAGCTTACTAGCACACAAACTGGCAAGATAGATAGATAGATAGATAGATAGATAGATAGATAGATAGATAGATAGATAGATAGATAGATAGATAGATAGATAGATAGATTTTTGCATGTTAACTCGCAAGCTAACTAGCACACTAACTAGCAAGATAGATAGATACATAGATAAATAGATTCTAGCATGTTATCTTGCAAGCAAACTAGCAAGATAGATAGATTCTACAATGTTAGCTCGCAAGCTTACGAGCACACAAACTCGCAAGATAGATAGATAGATAGATAGATAGATAGATAGATAGATAGATAGATAGATAGATAGATAGATAGATAGATAGATAGATAGATAGATAGATAGATAGAAATTTGTATTATTATATAGGCGGTAGAAACACAACCCACATTACACCCACATAATAAAGACAATTACCCAGGAGCTGGTGCAAATAACATATTGACAAGTGGCTAATCCTACATGATAACAGTGAAAGTTGTGTTTTTATAACGTGTCTGGGGACCTTTTTTTGATTTGTCCCTCTTAAACAAGCAGCAAAAGGAATGGTTTGTGTCAAGGCTTCCCAAAGGGGAGGATTTGAGGGAATGATCCATTTCTCTCACCCTTATCAGCCACATCCCACCCCCCCTTATAACAATGCCACTGTGTGCAGCCCCCACAGCCGGGACACCCCCTCACCCCTCACACCCCCCCCCCCCCCACAGCCCTCACCCACATGTGAGATGCTGTTGTGTTGTCTTGTCCACCCCACAGCTGGAGCATCTCCCTCTCCACTCCTCCACCCCATAGCTTTTCCTCCATTCAACCCAAACAATGCCTCCGCTCTTTTGGCCACACTATGCAGATTGTTTTCGGAGGACAAGCAAGAAAGAGAAACAGATAGACGCTACAGGGGACAATGAAACAGCTGGCTATGTTGAAACAGTTCATTTTGGTATTCTGTATTTCTTAACTCATATAGCCCTCATATATATGTGTGTACTTATGTATTTTTCACCTCTTAAATACATTTTCTGGCATAGACACTGACCTTGTCAGGAGCAGCAGTCCTCATGGAGACTGAGGCAGAACTGCACTTCTAAGATAATTGGTTATGTTTAGGGGTAAGATTTTAATTGTGGTTATAAGGTTAGGGATAATGCTTTGGTTATGGGTATGGTATTCCTTATGTTGTGGGGGCCTAAATCTGTTTACACAGTCACATTATGGGGACTTGTCTTCCTTATGAGGACACAAATCAAGTCTCCATAACATAAATTACTAGATTTTAAGGTGGATACATGGATTAAAGTTAGCCGGAGGTTAGAATAGGTGAAGGTTAGGGTCAGGATTAGGATTAGGCCATATGGGCGAGGTTAGAGTATGTCTCCAGGAAAGGAATGTATACTAACCCATGTCTCCTATTGTACACAGAGTGAATATAAACTGAATATAAATGTGGACACATTAATATGAACTCTATGAGGTTAATGGTCTTCTGCACAGCAGCCATTTTGCCTTGTTTTAGCAGGAAAACAGGTAACAGGTGATCACATTAACGGGCCGTCATTCACTTCATTACTGACACTGGTGGTTTTCCTGCTGTCAAAAGATTTTAAGATTAGAGTCTGTGTCAGGTGTGTAGGTTAAGTTTTAGATAACAAAGAATGAAAGTCAAGCAATGTCATTTTAAGCAACACAAATAATACATTCTATTTCTAATTACAATGCTAATATTGTAATAATGAGCCTTACTTTATCCGTTTGTAGCCCAATCTGATCATATACTTTAGCACTGTTGTTTACCATGAGATAAAGATCAAGTTTAAGTAATGGGCTGGAAAAACAACAACTCATCAACACCACTATCAACATATCGGTTATTATAACCAACATTTAATGACAATTACGTGTGATGCAAAGTCTGGTTATGTTAGTCATACATAAATTTTTAATAAAAATAATTAACTAAGATTTCAGTTAATGTAAATACAACTTCAACACAGCTAGTACAGAAAGCAGCCTTGATCATTACAGTATCTTGCCAAATAACAATTTAAGATTTTTGGCACTTTGACTATTCCAAGGTAAGACAATTCCAGTTTGACTTATAGATTTAATGCATTAGATTATTGCAAACAATCCAGGGATTCTTAAATGTTCTTATTTGATTTCATTTGTGAAATCTTTTTTTTTTTTTTTTTTTACAGTTAGACCACAATGATTAAGAGTAACCTGACATACAGTATATATACAGTCAAGACTTAACATAATTGTGATCAAAACAAATACTTCCTGCACATGTATGATCACCTGCATGGCTTTGGCTGCACTCCACAGGTTTATTCACTATAACATATTAAAGAAACCTTTATTATCTGTGTGATCATCACATATTTTCTTTTATCTGGCGTCAAACATGAACAGGTGTCTCTTCACATACACGCTCCATTTATCTTGACAGGTCAACGTAATCAGCACCCAAACCATATATTTGTTAATGGTTGCAGTGACCTCCTTTTTCCCCTTTAGATGCCGTTTAAATAATTGACATCTCAGGCATTCATAGACGTGATAATGTACACCTTCAACATACGTCATCATTTCCATCCCAGAATAGATTCAAAGAAAGTTTAGCATTGTTTCACCTATGTTTGGTGCAATATTTTCTTATTAAAGACGCCATATTTGTATATGTCCTCTGACTTTTTTGGTGTAATAAAGCCTGTTGAACTCTGAACTGTTTCATTTTTCCTCCAGTAGAGGGCAGACTCGTGTCAGTTGGTTTCTTACTACACAGGGATTTTCAACCTTGTCTAAAACATAACATCTGTTTAAGGTGTATGCTTTTGGGGGGAATGTTTTATTTAATATCAAATAAACAAAATGATGAACACGGTGCAGATTCTAACAACTGGACACTGACCCGACGAGCGGCACTAATATTTAAGTTTGGCTTCAACAGGACAAATGAATGTCTGCTCAGCAGTGAGCGTCAGCACTTCATTTATCCTGATCCTGTATTCATCACTCCCTTCCCCACATTGTTGAAATATGCTATTTCTCAGCACTGACAGCTTCAGTTAATGATCAAACCCAACGATAACGTTTCCAAAGGAACCACTTTCTAAACAAATCACATCTCAAAGGGAGAGCATGTGCTTGAGCAACAGCCGAAAACACACGAGAACACAAACATTTCAGTCACTGCAGCTCAGACACGGTGTGTGGTCAAATGTGTTTTTATGATTTGTATTTACGTTTCTGCTAAAAATGTGATTATTCTCGTGGGTGTGTGCTCTACAGAATATAACCTGGATTTATTTGAATGGGCAGCAAACTACAGCCAGAGTAAGAGTGGCCATATTAAGTAGCCAGTGACACTGGAACCTGGTCAATGTTCCACGCTGTTGCTCTGCTTTTATTCAACCTGGTGATTCCATCTAGTCGACACTAGTCACAAAGACGATGCCATGGTCTATGCTTTCCTACACCATCATGCTGTGGATACTGTGTAAAAAATTAAGTTATTATTATTTCTAAGAAGAATTAACTTCTATTGTGATTTTTTTATGACGTGAGGAGAGCAACGTAAACCAAGGCCTGAGGGGTCAGTATTTTTAATTTATTTATTTTAATTCTCAAATTCTATTATATTTTATTTATTTATTGCAGAAATAGGAAACAACTCCTGGTGATTTTATTCTCATTTGTGACATCAGCTAGCAACCAGGAAAGGAAAGGAAATAATGTGTGTCTATATTTTAAAGGCCATATCTTAAATTCTTAGAAATAAAAGTGCTAAGTAGAACCATATAAGGTTATTCAGCTTGTCCTCATAGGAGAACCCTTTTTGGCTCCAGGTAGAACCTTTTTTTTATAAAGATTCCACCTGGAACACTTTTGGAGGGTTCCACCAAGAACCCTTTTAAAACACTTTATTCAGGAAAGGGGCTTTAAAGGGTTCTCTGGATCAAAATGGTTCTTACTGAAACCATTAGTGTTACCAAGAATCCTTTCGGGAAAGGGTTTTTCAGAAGCAAATGGTTCCAGGTAGAACCTCAGCCCTTGTAGAAGGACCCTTATTTCTAAGAGTGTATCATAAGGGGTTCCAAGTATTATTTAAGTGGTTATTGCACAATTATGTAATTATTTTTTATTTGTGTAGCTTTTGTCACACAATCTATTTGTTTATTCCATGTTTCTCAGACTGTTTTGAGTGCAAGTTGCTGCTCCAGCCCAGACACACAAACACACACACACACACACACACTCCCACAGAGCATGTGTCTCCTCCCTCTCTCTGCTGCAGGTTGAGTTACCTGCCACCTATCACTCACCTGCTCCCCGCCTCACCTGTGCAGCGCTGCGCTCCTCTCTCTGCTGGAGGAAGGAACCTGTACTTTCACAGCAAGCTGTCGCAGCTCATAATAATAACAGAAGGTGGTTAAACTTACTGGTGACGTTCTATCTGCGGAGGTAATGTGTTGACAAGCTGATGCTCCAGGCGCCAACTCGCCCACGTTTTGTCACCATCAGCATCCTGTTCCACTGTGAGTTTGTTTCTTTTTGGTTATTTGTGTGTGTGTGTGTGTGTGTGTGTGTTTGTGTGTGTTATGTCATGCGTACTGGTGGGTAACATGGCCCTTTGCTCCATGTACTTGCTCTGCTTCCTCCCACGGTCCACAGACACACGCGCGGGTCTGGGTTTTTTTTTAAAACACGTTTGGGTAATGATCACTAACATGGATGCCATCCATCAGCAACTGGCTGTGACTCAAAAACCTCCAGGAATGCAGCGTCACCTAGAAAAGCAACATAATTAGGTTCCATTATGAAACTCATTGGTCTGTTGGATTATAGGTTATACTACTTATATACTTAAGTGTGTGTGTGTGTGTGTGTGTGGTTTGGGGGGGGGGGGGTCAAATGAATGTTATGTGAACAAACAGGGATCGTCCCTGAAATCTGACCTGATTTTGTCTTGCGTCGGGTTGGTGACACTCTCCACACTGCGCCTGTGTTCCCACAACAAACCTGTAACACCATCACCAGCTATATTGTAACAATGTAACGTGATTCAGAGCCATAACACTACATCTGATAAGCGCTATCTCCCTATGAAATGCTCAGCTGCTCAGCATCACACAAAGTGCTTGTTGTCAGACTTTTGCCTGTTCTTGCTCTTGATATTTTCCCCACCTGTGGAATGGGAAGACATAAAAGTGATGACAGTGCAGGTTTTTTTTGCCATATATTATATATTATTATATATCCTGTTAGAATATGCATGCATTGGAAGTACAGTATGGCACAGTGTTGTCCGTGTGTGGTGAGCTTATTGTGATGAGCTGTGATGCAAACAGACACATGACAACTCTGCAGAGACCTGTGTTCACTGAGGCTCCATAGTTGATGCCACAACGCATTCATTTCAAGTTTCAGTCCAAGGTGAAGACGAACACTATGAAAAAAACTAAACAACAGAGATCACATGACCGATACTACGAGTCTGTAAATGGGTGTAGTGCTTCATCGGGACTGGAGTTTGGCTCACTGTCGCAGAAGCGAGACTTTCAAGTGACAAGGAAAATAAGAACAGGCAGATATGATCAGTCACTCTGAAAACAAGGCCAGCTTTTTTTGAGTGAGGCTAAGATAAACTTCCTCCACACACAGTTTCATTACCTTGTCTGTGTTGTTTTAGCACCCTGTAATTACTACTGAATAAGTGATTTTCTTTTATTTTGAAAAAAATAAGCACTTACATTGAAGACAAAGACGTGGTGTTTTGAGAGACGGTTGCCATGAAGGGGACAACACTTTCCGCCCAGTCTGTTCTGGTCTGTTCCGCCTTCACCTTCTTCTTCGTGAAACCTGGCGTCCATCCAGCGCAGGAAACAATAGCTTGGAAAGAAGATGACCACAGACATAGGGACAGAAAGAGGAAGTGCAGACTCACACTTAATAAAACATTTTCTCTTTTTCCTAGGATTTTGTTGCAGCAGACAATGTGGAATTAACTCGTACTAATTGTGGAAGCCCATGTTTATCCTCTGAAGTTCTGGGGACAGTATCTGAGGGAGAGATCTGAGTTGTATTTATGATCAGCCTTGAGATAAGACCGAGTGACTGCACCTGGAGCTTACAACTGTCATACATTGCGTTTATTTTGTGTATCGTGCAATGTGCTGCTGCTTGTTATGTTAAGGCAGCTTTAAACATCTATAGGTGGGTCAGATGAGGAGACAGCACTTGCTCATAGTGTCGTAGAAAGCGGCCCCAGCACTTTAAAAAATGACTTAAGGTCAGTGTCTTTTAGATGGGACTTGCTCTCGGTGAACACTTAACATGCTCGCTGGAGACACAGGATCCTGACCTCTTGCCACAGATAAATAATACAGACTGAGTCGGTTTGCCTAAAGCGATACATTGTTCCTCGGAGTCTAAAAGTCCCGTGTAAAAGGTAATTATTGGATCCACTGTTGGACACGGCTCAGTGTGGCCGATTAATCGAGGAACATTCACACCGTATAAAATCTATAAAATGACGTAAAAGAACAACAAACCCTGTGTTTTGCAATAACACTTTGAGGTCCACAGTTTATGTAATGATACTGTATGTGCTGTATGTGTGTGTGTGTGTGTGTGTGTGTGTGGGATAGGTGAGATATAGAGTGTGTTACATAACCTTGTCAGTGCATGCCTTGACAGACAAGTTAGAGACTCAAGGATTAGAGCAAAAAGGTGTGGGAGATTTTTTCCTTCTCTTATTTCCTGCCTCCATTTATCCGTCAGATTTACTTTTGACACTCGTCTCCTTATTTACGGCTTTGCAAGCAGTCACATCAAATGAAATGATCACGCATTGCGCATTGGCAGAAGGGCTGGGCAATAATCCTATAACAATGTGTACTGTATATTTTTAATATTAACATAGCAAAGGTTCAATCTATATCAAAATGGTGTGAATTTGCTATGACATTTTACCGGTTTTCTTTTACTCAGGAGCAAACGGTCGTCTTTAAACTATCTGAATAAGACAATTGTTTGAAACCTTTTAATTAATGTAATAGATGTGGCTATATCACCCAGCCCTACATGATGATGGTGTTAAACCCAAACATATTAAATAATTGCAGCGATTCAGTCGCCACGAGTTTAGATCTAATTACACACTACATATCAGCCTGCTGTCTTCCTTTGTCCCAGTGCAGTCCCTTGACCAGCAGCAGTGCAGGCCCAACACCTGGCTCTCCACTCTCGAAGAGCAGGCTGTTCAGTGGACTACACACCTCAACTTTACATGCATCTGCAACCTAAGCTTTTTGAGTTAAAACAATCAGGGTCTGGAGTTGTAAAGGACACTTAACTATAGAATGGGGGGGATAAACATGAAAAATAAACACGATGCATCAGTTATTCACAAGGTATTTTAGGTAAAGTAATGATGAATGTTTGGATGGAACTTCACTTCTCTCTCATGCTCATGTTGCCTGTTTTCCTCCTCAGGTCGATGCCTTAAATCATGAGTGTCCCAGGACCTCAGTCGAGGCAAAGCAAGTGAGTGTCACGCACATTTCTGCCACCCTCTTGTATATTTACCTTTCTGCGTGTTAGCGAGTCACATCATGCTGCGTTACTGTCACACAGTCGAAAAAAAGGGAATCACTAATCCAGTGAGTGGAAGGTGGTGCTGGTCAGGGACTTTGGGCATAAAGCAGCTCTGTTGAAAAATTGTTTGCTTTGCCTGGGTTCCTGCCTCCATCCTTCCTCCGCACGCCCTCCCTCTCTCCCTTTTCCATTCTAGCCCCTCTTTCAGTGGCTCTTGCTGCTCCATATGCTCAATATCTCAGGCTAATCTCATCTAATGTTGGCCAGGCTTTTCTCCCTTTATGCCTGCGTGACAGTGTAGGAGATTTAAGGGGGTTTGTGACGCAGTCACAGAGAGGTGCCGGGCGAGAAAATGAAGGGTGCACAGCGTAACCCCGTCTCTTCCTCTTGTCACTGCAGTGGAGTGGCCAGATCGGACAGCAAAATCAGCGCCAAGGCCCTCTATGGTAAGTGCGGCTGTTTTTTTGTATGGGCAGTATTTGTCAGTAGGAATATTTAATTGTTTGATTGTTGTCAGGGCTTTGCCTTAACATGCCTTAATTTCTGTAGCATGACTCACTACAGAGTATTTGCCTTGTCTTACAGTTTGTGATTAAGGAGATTGCACATGTCAAACGGCCAATTTGCTTACTTTTTATTATTATTATTAATTAGCTTATTCACCTTTTGTCTAAAACTAGTAAAAAATTGCACTCACGTGTGTTTCTTTTTTTTATCATAAACAAGAAAATGTTACTATTTATTGCGTTTGTCCCACATTCACCGCCCTGTCCCTATGTCCTCTAGTTTGAGGTGCTACATCTGTAGCAGGAACAAATGTTGTATATCTATCAATACTTTTCCAATATTCAGCTATCGGTGCAAAAGTCTTGTTAGGAAATGTAGTTCTCTCAGCCCCTGCTGCAGCTCCACTAGCCTCGCTGCACTATCACAATCCTCACAATCCACACGTGGGCACACACACACAGATAAGAAGAGGGCAAGGTCCATTTGTGGGGCCTCATCACGCTCGGCCTGCTGACTTCTCTGTTTGCCATTGAGGGATATGGGAGGGAGGCGGCGTTCCTCAATGGAATGTTAGTTTTCAGAGCTGTGCCGGGGCCTAAAATGCACGTATCAGTGTAAACATCTCGTCGTCTTATCTGTTGCATTTCGTGCATATTGTAAATTGAAGGATGTGATCGCGTTGCTTCAGGTATTCGTTTACATCTGCGTTTGTCTCGCTGCTTCGCTGACGGTTGATGATTAATAGGCTCGCGTTGGGATGAGTTGACATTTTTTTAGTTCGACAGTTGCATACTTGTGCGAGGGTGTGTTTCTGTGACTGAAACGTGCTATGCTACGTTAGCTGGAAGTGCAGGGTGTGCCTGTTTTTAGTGTGCGGCTGGAACAGGGTGGGGATGCCTTATGTCTCGCAGGTGAATAAAGGGCACATTGAAAAGAGGCAGACTCTGCCTACTCACTGGCTTCTGGCGCTGCCCTCGCTGCCTCAGACATTAGCTCACTGGCTTGTTACCTTACTGGACGACACAGAGGAACACTGTAGTATAAATAACATATCAGAGGCTGACAGAAACCTGCACAGATAGAGGTATGACAACACCACAACCGGTCGTCGTGCATGGCTGCACTGTTTCAAATATAGAACAGCTTCAAATGGCACATGATGGCACGAGATGTTCCCACGCACTTTGCCGCGCAAGAAGCCATCCAAACATCCACAGGAGGCCTTGTTGTCCTCTGTGAAATAACCCACTCTGTGTGGCTGTTTTTAATCTTGCGGCAGATGGTTCGCCACTACCTTCTCACTGCAGGAGGACACCAGCGTGTACGCGAGAGCAGGATAGCGCACAGTGTTGTGCCGCGTCCCCAACAGCAGTAGATATTTGTGTAGATATACTGCACAGTGGGTCTGCAGTTCAAAACAGATTCACCTTCACTGTACGCAAACATCTCTGTCATTCACACAGTGCAGGGCAGCGCACAAGTGATGCAACTCATTTATCAGCAGCTTTAGGGGTATAGAGCACAGAGACTCGTCACCCCCCAGCGCTTTCAGACCATTAAAGACTTTGTTTGGGGTTGAGGACAATGTCTCTGTCAGGTAAGATCTTTAGAATGAGTAGAAATGGCTGTAGAAACGCACATCACTTTAAATTGTGTGTTCAGTTTGAAAGTGTAATTATTTCCTCGCAGTGTCTTGATTTTGGTATTGATAGTATGACTTTGATTTCTTACGTTTCTCAATTAAAATCCACAATATAAATATGTAGTGATTTCTCCAGTGAGCTCTGTGATAATCACTGGCAACATTATGATCAAACACAGCAGTATCTGTATCCAAATAGTGGCCTGCAGTCAGAGCAGGAAAAATCATGTATTAATCACGTGTTGTTTCAGTTATATTTGTTTTAGCATGATACTGGATACTGTTCTCTTTACAAATTAAACCAGATAAAAACTAGTTGCGCCTGGGTCAGACAGCGAGTGTTGTAACCAACGATGGCGTCTACGGATCACGCCCCAAAACCTAATCACTTGTTCCTGGTCACGTTGCGGACATTTCCTCGAAAATGTCATCCAAATCTGTCTTTGACTTTTGGAGTTATGTTGCTAACAGACAGACAGACAGACAGACAAACAAACCCCAGCGAAAACATTGGCAGAGGTCAAAAAGCAAGTTTTAATGACATTACACCATAGAAATGGTTGAGCTGGGGTTCAAGTGTGTTTACAGAGCAGCTGTTTGGACGCCTGGATCGTCTGATTGAGCTGGTGCCATGTATTGGTTTGAGAAGCTGAAAGGCAGCCATGTTTTCTCACTGATCATTGACTCTGGAGAGTCTTGAGGATCTGCCCATCTGCCTGCTAAGTGGTTCTTATTGCAAACTGTCACAGCGACGTGACTCGACTGGCATGCATGTTAGTCATTAATAAGACATGGGCCAAGCATCGGCTGTCAGAACGACACCCGATGCTTGTGTTTCACCTGTCGGGAAGTAAGCGGGCTGGAAATTGCAGGAATAGGAATGACAAACGCTCGCGTCGTTTGAACAGTGACTGCAGTGTGAAGGGTTCCTCCTAGAAATAGTTGTTGTCGGTGCTGCAAAAAATACAGAGCCAAAGCACCTGCGGAACACACGAGGACATGTTGTTTTCACCCCGGTGAATCATCACACAGAGATCGAATAACTGGCAATATTCAATAAACTGTAAAACCTCGACACACATGTTGCTACAAGTGTACAAACAGTGGGGCTTTTGTGTCACTATAAGGCACACAAAGCAAAGTGTGCGAGAGAAAAGCAGAGCTATGTTGACTCTGTTGGGTTGGGGACAGAAAGAGGTCTGATACGAGATCTGATAGTTGAGTTTATAAAGACACGCTCTCATTGTTACCGACCGGGTATTCATTTGATAACAAGGTTAGCGAGCGACAACATGGCAACAGCAAACAAATAATGCTGTGAGTCTCTGGATGTGGATATTAAAAAATCATAAAATAGGTCACGGCATTTTCAGAAATGGAAGTATGGTTTTAATAGCTGTATCGATATCGAAATAAAGGGGATTGGTGATTAACTGTCATCACATTTGTGTTTTATAGTCACGGAAGAAATGGCTGTGAGTCAGTCAGCTGGGTCTCAACAACAAATGTGAAAAATGCAGCCTCACAGAGCCACGAGTATGGAATGTGGTTTTTGTTTTTAGTCCTCTTTGGTGAAATAGCTCCAAGTAAAAGTGATTCGACGTGTCGACAAATATAACTCTCCACCTTGCCGCCTTGTTGTTTTTCAAGTCGAGCGCGACACATTTTTCAACCAGCGAGAAGGTTAAAAGTCATTCGTCGGTGACGAATAACCCCCCCCAAAAAAATGCCACATATGAGGAAGTCGGCGTGACGGGCGTGAAGACGTACCACTGACTTTGACAGAGTGAATCTGACTCTTGCCCTGGGGTGAAGTGAGTTTTAAAGCCACGCTGTAACGCTGTAAATATAGAACTGGAGCAAATCACATAGACCCATTGATATGAAAATGAATAATTAACAGCTTTGATAGGACTGTTGCCGTTTAAAGTGCTCCGTGGTGAGACACTGTCGTACACGACCAAGACTGAATAGAGCACAATCTCACATAGGTTTCATTTCTTACAAAAGCGATACCCGAGGATGTACAAATACACGTGTTTCCCATATTATGTTCTGTATGTGTTTCAATACAGTGCTGGAGAAATAATTATACCATATGATCATTATAGTATTGTTAAAATAAAAACTGACACACTAGCATATATATACATATGTATATTTATATATGTATATATATTAGAGCTGAAACGATTAATAGATGAATCGATTATTAATCGATTACTAAATTAATCGGCAACTATTTTGATAACCGATAATCGGTTTGAAGCTTTTTTTCATGATTAAAACAAGATTTCTGATTGTTTTAGCTTCTTAAATGTGAATATTTCCTTGGTTTCTTCGCTCCACATAACAAAGAAATCATTAAAACTGAATCATTTTGGTTTGTGGACAAAATAAGACATTCGGGAACATCATAATTTCCAGGTTTGACAAACAGTGATCAATGTTTTTTTACATTTTCTGACATTTTCTGAACCAAACGATTCATCGATTAATCGAGAAAATAATCGACAGATTAATCGATTACGAAAATAATCGTTAGTTGCAGCTCTAATATATATATATATATATATATATATATATATATATACAACTAGAAAGTAGTTCTAAGCATAAGGGTGAGTTGTTGTGGGCGGATAATGGCAATGCCCATAACACCATAAAGAAAACAATCCCTTGCTTCCTTATTGCCCTGCTGCTCTGTTCCAGCGTGAACATTTTGCCTTCGGTCTCATTTGCTTCATTTGCTCAAACGTTCAACATGTGGACTTGAGGTCAGTGTAACTAAAGTCTCTGCTACATTGAAACACTGTCGGCAGATTGTGTTTTCTCAGTGTCTCTCTTTTTTTTTTTTTTTAATGATTTTGTTTCTCGTCAACAGAACAGAGGAAAAAGTATTCCAACTCCAATTTTATCATGCAGGAGACGTCGCAGTATCACGTCGAGGTGAGTCCTGTTGGGTTTCTTTTATAATGAATGTCTAAGATGATTAAAGTCACTTCCACTTTGGCTCTGGATGTAAATTGATTTTTGTGAGACACTGAAAATGTAATTAAATACCCTTACATTTGAAAATGTTAATAAGCATGCATTACAGTTGAAGTTGTTTTTGTATCTGTAGTATTTTTTTTTATTATACTGTAGTTGCAGTTTTTTTTTTAGTACCTGTTCACCTGACTGTTGACTCTCTTTCATACACACTCCTGCACTTTCTCCTCCTGTGGCCCCGTCTTGTGCCATTTGTACCTTTATGGTTTTATTATGGAGGCTTAGTCTCCTTAGTTGCCTGTTACTGTTGTATTGTTTTGTTCTTGTTGTTCGTGTTGTTGCTGTTTTGTTTCGTTCTTTGCTGTCGGCTCTCATACGCTCTTTCTCTTGTTATATCCCTTTCCTGCTATTTATTTTTACTTTAACATATTTTTTTACTTTCCTTGTTACTCCTTCTCCCCCCCCCCCCCCCCCCTCCCCTATATCTCTTTCGCCCCAACCTGCCGAGGCAGATGCTGCTAGTGTTTGCTCATCGCGTGATCTGTTGGGCTTCTTTCTTCAGGCAAAACGCCTTGTAATATTTGATTAGACTGTTAAGTGCTAGTGTAGCATTGGTTATGATATACACTACCGTTCAAAAGTTTTGGGTCACCTAGATCGTTTTTTGTGTTTTCCATTAAAAGTCACACTTTTATTCATCAAAAGAGTTGCAAAATGAATAGAAAATATAGTCAAGACATTGACAATATTTGAAATAATGATTTTTATTCAAAATAATAATTTTGCCCCTTTCGTCAAAGAACCAGCAAAACTGTTTTCAGCTGTGCTAACATCATTGCACAAGGGTTTTCAAGGGTTTTCTAATCATCCAATAGCCTTCTAACGCGATTAGCAAACGGGCCTCTATACACCTATGTACATATTCCAATAGTCGTTTACCACATTAACAATGTATAGAGTGAGTTTCTGATTCATTTAATCTTATATTCATTGAAAAAGGTGCTTTTCCTTAAAAGAAAATAAGGACATTTCTAAGTGACCCCAAACTCTTGAACAGTAGTGTATAAGATGTTTATTACTATTATTAATTTAAAAAAAAGGTCTGTAAGACTCGTATGAAAAGCAAGAAAAAAAACAAATACTTAATTCGTAGTATGATACGTGCCAGAAGTTTTCTTTTCCCAGAAGGAAAAGCTGCTTCATTATTTAATGTCTTGATAACATCTCATCTTTATCGCGATACAATCACAATAAAGCAATAAGGCAGCGGCAGCACTGACCTGATTTTGCCATGACCAGATCAGGGATGTGATGAACTCTGTCCTGTGTCCTGAGTTCTGGACAATTTTTGTTTCCGTTTCCCCGATGATGGGCTATGAAAAAAATGTAGAGAAGAAAATGAAAATACAAATAATACAGTATATTACTGGATAAATGTGTTTCCAGTCCAGTCTTGATTCTGGAAATATGCAGCCAGTTTGCCTGAGAATCCTAAGATTAAAATAATTCCCCGATAGCAGCACTTATTTGTACAAACTCACAGTATCCATGGCAACATTATACTTTGCGTTTCCAGTTAACGCGTTCTCCCAAGAGAAGACGACGAATGTGCCATTTCCTGTCTCTCATCCTTTCGCAAATTCTTAACAGTCCTAAATCTCAACATCTCTTGACTTTACCTTTGCCTCCTCCCTCATGCATACAGACTGTGTGTGTGTGCACCATTTACAACACTATCATTTACTACTAGATACTAATTTAGTAAGAATAAGTCAAATAAATGTGCAGGTAAAAGTTTAGAAAACAGACCCAGAGTCTAATGAGTTACAGATAAAGAAACTGTTTGACATAATTATGACAAAATATTACTTTTTTTGCAACAGGGGGTGTTCAAATTAAAATTGAAAACCTGATGCCAGGGACAAATGCGATATATTTGCTTAGCTTATCAGCAAGAATTAAAAACAGGATGAATCACATAAACCAAATCAGCCCATGAAAGCTACATTTAGCTTAAGAACATGTTATTTATGTCATTTATTTTGACTCTTTTTCAAGTGCAACATGATGAGTTGTGCAAAGATTGCAAGTAACCGTATGTTGATTTAATGTCAGAAGAAATATTTCCCCCTATTTTCAGTATTTTTTTTACTTACTTTACCTATCGAACTCTCAGCAAGAAAGGGGAAAAGACTTTTATGTTTTGACTTTTTTTGCTTTTCACATATAGCGACAACAATTAATCAATTATTATTCTTTTACTTAGTTAACATTTTTTATAATTGGTTAATCAGTTTGAGTGTTGAGTAATGGAAACAAACTGTGTGTCAACCACAGAGTGAATATTTTTTATTTTAAATGTGAACATTTGTCGTTTCTTTGCTCCATATAACATATATAAGGCCATATATAACATATATAAGAAATCATTAAAACTAAATAATTTTGGTTTGTGGACAAAACAAGACATTTGACATCTTCAATTTCTAAGTTTGGGAACTGATCTGTGTACATTTTATGGACCGAGCAACTCATTGATTAATGAAGAAAATAATCGACAGCTCAATCAGTTATGATATAATAATGTAATAATATTGTAATATTAATAATATAATTTTTAATACACCTTTTCTTCTGCAGCATCTCTCGACGTTCATCATGGACAAGAGAGATGCCATTACCACGGTAGACGATGCCATTAAGAAACTGGCTCTTCTAGACTCAAAGGACAAAATATGGACACAAGAGATGCTCCTTCAGGTCACCGACAAGGCGGTCAGACTGCTGGACTGTGACACACAGGTAACAGCTCCACACCTCGTCAACAACACATTCAAAACAAAAATTCACTTTCAATAGACCGTGTTCTTAATATTTTTTATCTCAATCCCCTGCAGGAAGAGTTGGAGAACTTTCCTCTCCCCACCATTCAAATGTGTCAGGCCGTGCTGAACCAGACACGTTACCCCTCTGTGCTGCTGCTTGTGTGCCAGGACAATGAGCAGCACAAGCCTGACATCCACTTCTTCCACTGTGACGAGGTAGAGGTACGTCTCGGTTCTGAGCGTCACAGGGCTTGGCTCACTCTGCATCCTTTATTGTTCATGCACGATTGGCCTGCTTTGTGTTTATGCCATTCATAAAACCAAGGGGCTGTTGTCGCAGCACTGGGTCAGATTTCAATGCTGCTCAAGGGTGTGTGTGTGTGTGTGTGTGTTCTTGTACTTGCGGCATACTGAGGACCAGTGAGGGTTTTTAACCAACACAGTGAGGTCATTTTTACAGAGTGAGGACATTTTGGCTGGTCCTCACTTTGTTTTCATTAAAATCACTTCCCTAGGTTGCTATAACATGCTATACTCAATTTGTCCAATTTTTTTTCCACATTTTGGTAGACATAGTATAGTATGACGTTTTTGTCAAATTTTGGACCAAAGATTTTGGACCAAAATGTTTTTGGTCAAATTTTGGACCAAAATGTTTTTGGTCAAATTTTGGACCAAAATGTTTTTTGTCAAATTTTGGACCAAAATGTTTTTTGTCAAATTTTGGACCAAAATGTTTTTGGTCAAATTTGGGGCCAAAATGTTTTTGGTCAAATTTTGGACCAAAATGTTTTTTGTCAAATTTTGGACCAAAATGTTTTTTGTCAAATTTTGGACCAAAATGTTTTTGGTCAAATTTGGGGCCAAAATGTTTTTGGTCAAATTTTGGACCAACATTTTTTTTGTCAAATTTTGGACCATTTTTTTGTCAAATTTTGGACCAATTTTTTTTTTGTCAAATTTTGGACCAAAATGTTTTTTGTCAAATTTTGGACACATTTTTTTGTCAAATTTTGGACCAAAATGTTTTTGGTCAAATTTTGGACCAAAATGTTTTTGGTCAAATTTTGGACCAAAATGTTTTTGGTCAAATTTTGGACCAAAATGTTTTTGGTCAAATTTTGGACCAACATTTCTTTTGTCAAATTTTGGACCAATTTTTTTTGGTCAAATTTTGGACCAACATTTTTTTGTCAAAGATTTGTTAAAATTTTGGTCGACATTGTATAAGTATGATGTTTTTGTTAAATTTTGGACCAAAAACTTTTGGTCAAATTTTGGACCAAAAACCTTTGGTCAAATTTTGGACCAAAATCTTTTGGTCAAATTTTTTTTTTGATTTTGGTCGACATGTTTTTGTAAAATTTTGGATCAAAAAATAATAATAATAAAAAAAAATGTTTTCCAGCCCTTGTTGCTCTGGGGCTTTACCTGCAGACATTTTATGGTACTGCAACCAGTAGTTCTTTATAGATGTCATTCATGAAGTAGATATTTGTAATTGTGTTGATTTATAAAGTGGAAATGCTGGTCCACACTTTGCCAGCAACCCAGCCCTCAGTATGCAGCAAGTACAAGAATGTGTGTGTGTGTGTGTGTGTGTGTGTTTGCGTGTATCCTTTTACATTTTCTCCTGCTTGTCCAGAGATTTTTGTGAAAGGACAAATTTATAATTGTGCCGTGTACTTGTAATTGTATATCACTCGCTATAGTTCAGTTCCTAAGGTCCTTAAAAGACTAAATATTGGACAAGCATCACAGCATGAGCAAACAAATTAGCCATATGCATTTGTGCAACGATAGCAAAAAGCAATGTCTGTTTATTTTTGGCAGTGGTCGGGGCTTTGTCATCATAGGAAGATAGAAAAAGATCAATATTCTCTTGTTTGTGAACAAAAAACCCTGCTGACTAGAAATATAACTCTTAATATATTTCACCCTATTCCTCAAAAATAGTCTTTTTAAGAAATGATGGTAAGACCTATGGTGGAGACAGATAAGCAAAATGCTGTGTAACACGGGGACATTTGAAATGGTTTCATTCTCAGCATATAAATCGTTTATTGTATTTATTTGTGTGGATCAGGAACTATTTCATATTCTTGCTCTGTTATATTATGGTTTAGATAGTAGAGTCATATAATGAGAGATTAAGACAGGCTTTAAAGGTACAATATGTAGTATTTATGGGTTTATATGACCCAAAATCCACTTTTTTTATACATATTATGTGCTCCTGCATTGTCTAGTCGCTGTATAATAGTTTTTGTTTCATTTTCGTAGTGTTTCAAAAAGTCATGTAAAATAACATGGTCGCGGACCGCGGTTGCATAGCCACTGTTAGCAGAGAGACGCCATGTTTCTACCGGAGCCTGTAAGGACAAACGCGAGAGAACAAATCAAGCGTCTCTTTACTTGTAGCGGAAGTCCCGCCTCCTCTCTCTCCGCTTCGTCTGCTACGGCCGCGGTAGCTCCGCCCTCTCCCTCGCCTCACGAACCTCATCTGCTGACACGGAGAAAGACGACGAGGACGACATTTGACCAGCTGAGGATACCGTAGCGCTCAGGGAAGGGAGGGGGTGAGCAGAGCAGCAGGTCTTTGTTGTAAATTTCAGCCTCTCCTCTAGATGGCATTATAAACTACTTATTTCCCCTTTAAAGTACTCTCTGACTAACAATGAAGAAGCTCTCACCCACAACTCACCAATTTGAATTTAGTGACAACCAATCAATAGGTAACCCTTTGAAAACACAGTATTACATTAGCTATTGTAGAGAAACTGTTTTAGAATTGTAAAGGAACACACTTTGACTCCCTGTGTTTCACTCTGTCCTCAGGCTGAGATGGTTCATGAAGATATAGACAGTGCCATTGGGGACAACAAGCATGGAAAGAAAATGAGGCTTCAGACTCTGAGGTGAGAACAAATATATTGAAAAGTGAGCTGACTTAACTTCAGGATGCTGAAAGTCTTCATGCCTTCGTTCCTTCTGATCTTTCAGGGTAAATCAGGAGAAAATGAAGCGCCACAGGGAAACCATTCTCCCCGCATCGTCCCATCCGGCCCCTTCGGCCACTTCGGCCACTTCGGCCCCATCACCTGCTCCGAAAGGACGCGTGGCTGCGCCGGACACACGGAGTGAGTGTCGTCTCACGTTCCGCCGGCACTGCAGAAAAAAAAAGCTATTTAAATATCAGCATCCATGTTTTTATTATACGCTTTTGTGTGTCTGACTGTAGACAGACAAGCCTCCGGACAACACGACACAGAGTCGCATGAAAAACTGGCCCAGCGCATCGAGAGGGACGTGGTGAGTTGGTTTTATCCATTATGTTCCCCACCTGTGTCGTTTACACTTCACAGCTCATCTTACGGCTCCGTTCTTGATACTAAATCCCAGGATTTTTTGTCTCCTTCAGCAAATTCTAAACTGCGCCCTGGACGACATAGAGATCTTTGTGGCACGGCTGCAAAAGGCGGCAGAGGCCTTTTCCCAGCTCAACCAGCGCAACAAGAGTAAGAAGAACAAGAAGAAAGGACCAGCAGGTCTGTCTCCCTTTCTTCTGATGTGGTGGCACGAATGCAGTGACAATATATTCATATTGTTCACCTTGTTGTGTTTATGTCTCTTTGTGTCCCGTGTCCTGGGGACATCATGTATGTGTGGTAGTATAATATGCATTTTAGGATGCAATATTACTATTCATTCCCATAGAGTGTGTGTATTTGTGCTGTTACTTTGTCATTTTATCCCCACACTCACCTGTTTGAATGACTTACTTTTACCTGACTGTCATTAACTAATGGCAGGTAAACTTTAATTGTGCACGGTGTGACCTACGTTTGTATGTGTGTGTTCACTATGTGTGGGGAAAACACATGTGCAGTGAAAGTGTTATTTGTCCAGAAACGTGCACTTCTTCTGTTTAGAGAATACATTTCTCAACTTTGGATTCAGAATCCTATATACACTCAAGTGTACAGTGTAATATAGAACAGACTTTTGTTATTTTTTTATCGCATATTTACAAGAAAAGAGCCAATTGGTAGGAGATATTTCATTTCTTTTACAGTATATAAAGTATATAATTGTTTTTTTTTTGTGAGTCTTGTGAACATTGGGAACTTCTGAGTCACAGGTTGAGAAACCCTGATGGAACACATCTTTTCTTGAGCTTTTACTTTCTGGCTGTGGTGAAAAATGTATCTTACAACTAATAACTAACTGTGAGTTTTATTTTTTGACAACCTTTGTTTCATAGGCAACAGTAAAGATGAAACACCTACACTTAGGGCTATGATTTTGAACTTTGGCCTGAAAGTAAAGCCTGTGTTCTTTCTATAATTATTCTGTGTGTTGGGGGTTGGTAACTGAGGACCCGTGCGTGTGGTCATTGTTGGTCTGGGTGTTTGCAGTGGGCATGCTGACCCTGCGAGCCAAACCCCCCAGTGAAGCAGAGTTCATTGACAGCCTGCAGAAACTGAAGCTGGCCTTGAACCTCTTGGTGAGATATCACAGCACAGATCTCCTGTCTATGTCGCTAGCTGTCTTCATCAGCTGCAGCCCCCCTCTCTATGGTACATTCTCTCAGTGTGTCTCTTTCACTGCTCCCCCTGCAGGCCAAATTGAAGAAACACATACAGAATCCAAGTGCGTCTGAGCTGGTTCGTTTCCTCTTTGGTCCTCTGGAGCTGGTAAGACCTAAACTCCTGTCCTGCTCTATTTGATGTCAAGTGGATTCATTTAGTGTTGACACAGCACCACATGGGAATATGTGATAATAACAGCTTGTTTTTTTTTTGTTTTTTAATTGACATAAATAGGAAAGCCTACAGTTTGCTTTGGTGTATCAGACGTACCCTCTTGTTGTTTTCATGTTCCTTTTTTATGGCACCACATCTACTCCACCACATCTAACCTCTAACCTCGACTGGAGCAACACGGCTTTCAGGCCTGACATAACTGAAGGTGCAGCTGCACTTACATAACGCTGGCTTTTCCAAGCCGCAATGTGCCACAGCCACACCTTCGATACTGCTCGGAGTGGTGATTAAGCTCTGCGTTGAGATGGCGCAGTAACCTCTGGACACGTTAGATTTGCCTGATAAGGTGTAGATATAACTAATACTGCAATATACTATAAATGGACATCACCTGTCCTCAACAGCAGGTAGAAATGTGGAGCAGCGACAGCCGACATCTGTCCTCAGTGTCTTGTTTTTTTATAGATCAAATTATCGATTATGTCGATTATCATATATTTAACTGTTAATGTAATATTATTAGCCTTTTTATTTGATAATGTATACAGTTTAATTTCCTAGATTAAATCGAGAGCTGACGATGGACTTCAAATGATATTGTGGCTTCAAGCATCAAAAACTGTCAAGTATTGATATTGGTATAAGATGCATGTTTGGTTTTGTTTACTTACTCCTTATGGAAAATTCCTACTAAAACCAACTAAAACCCAGGCATCATTGAGTGCGTTTACATGCACACCAAAAAAAACGATTACTGGCAATAATCGGTGACTGGAATAAACCATTTAAGGTGTATACACGTCTCTAAGAAATCAGATTATTGACAGAAACCTAGGTGTGTTAAACAGGTTTTTCCAAAAACCGATAACGGCAATGATATCGGTCTATTCCGTTTACATGAGCACTTGAATAACCAGATAAATACAGAAACCTGATAACAGTCGTTTATTTAGTGTGCATCTAAACGCACCCGTTGTGTCTCGAGTATAGAATGTTTTGAAAATAAATATATGAAGAAATACAACTACCTGTAGGTAATGCATGCATCTATGAATGATTGCACAGGTGCTGCAGAGCTGTGGGAGTCCTGAACTGGCACGTTCAGTCGTCTCTCCTCACCTTTCCAGAGACGCTGTTGACTTCCTGCACGGACACCTCACCCCCAAAGAAATGACCATGTTTGAGCTGCTGGGGGAAGGATGGACCAAACCCAGGTACACGCGCATTACTGTGGGCTCAGACTATATACGTACGTTCAGCTTCAAAGTAATCTTTTCGAAAAAAATACCTTACACTCCTTCTGTTCCTACAGAGCAGAGTGGCCCAGGGATCAGTGTGCTCCTCCTTACTACCCAAAGTTTCGTAATGGCTGGGAGCCACCGGCTGAGTTCTTCCAGACGGCGCCGTGGGAAACAGAGGACTCCATGGGGCCGCTGCGTTCCCCCACCAGCCCTGATTACAGGAAGCACACAGCAGAGGAGGTGAGAGTTCTATGGAAGTAAATCTGTGCCATCTGAGTTTGAATTCGAATTTCTAACACTGAATTTTTTTGCATCGAAATTAGACTTTGGATTTTAAAAACCATCAAATTTCAAGCACTGTTTTTTTTTTCATCATGCTGATAACCCTGTCATCACAAACAGCACAAAAAAATGAGAATATTACAAACCAGTAGCAAAAAGATGATGTTTTAAACAGATAAAAGTTACTGGACTTTAATTAGGACGACCATATTTAGAAAGGAGATCACTTGGCTCTGCTTCGAGATACTTAAATTATACTTGGATGAATTGAGACAGGGATCGATTGCTTCTCTCTGGTGACCCGGATATTGACTGATGTTTTTGCAAGTGAATTTTTTGCGACTGAATTTTTGCAAGTGAATTTTTTGCAAGTGAATTTTTGCAACTGAATTTTTTGAGACATCGAATTTTTTGCAACTGAATTTTTTGAGACATCACATTTTTTGCAACTGAATTTTTTGAGACATCACATTTTTTGCAACTGAATTTTTTGAGACATCGAATTTTTTTACACCGAATTTATTTCAACGTTGAAAAAAAAAATTAATGGCAAAAAAAAAACCGTGCTTGAAACTTGATGGTTTTTAAAATTCAAAGTCTAATTTCGATGCAAAAAAATTCAGTGTTAGAAATTCGAATTCAAACTCAGATGGCACAGATTTACTTCCATAGAGTTCGGTTAAATCGGAACGGTTTCAACTGAACATGAAATCACTCATCATTACAGAACATTTTCAATAACTGTACAAAATGTCTTTTTTTACAGTTCTATGGAACTCATTCGTCCAGCTCATCAAACGGGTGTGTACGTCTTTCGCGCGCTTTCCAATCTCTGTCACGCCACAACCAATCACGTCACGCTGTGCTGTCTTCACAGGTCTTACAATGGGAGGCCGAAATATGCCAAAATTCGCTACCACTTTGTAGCCAGAAATGCCAGCGAGCTGTCAGTGCTGCAGGATGAAATCCTCGAGGTATTTGCCTTTCATATCCCTCCTTCTCTCACCTTTAATCCTTAAGAGTTCCTTTAAAGCGGAACTAGACCGGAAGTTCCTATTATCGCTGTTTTTTTTGGTGTATATCTGCGTCATTACCTTGTTTATGAAGCCTGACGGTTCGAAACAAACAGTTCAGCCACTGCTGAGAACGTTGTGTTTTATTGTAATCTCGGGGCTCAACGAGATCACTGAAAATCCCGTAATAGTTACGTAAGCAGCGGTTCTCCTGAACAACCGATCGTCCTGCTCCGGGGGGTAGTCCGGGCACATCCGGTTACGTACATTGAACGGCAGAATAAGAATAACGTCCGTTGTGGAGGTGTTTCACGAGCAACAGTGTCTTGAAGTCGTGAAGAAGCTATTTTTAAACACTGTTAAAACAATGTTTTGATAATGAGGAGCAGTGCATCCGCCGTTCCAGAGGGGGGCGCTGCGCTTCTGAGAACGGATGTGCTGGATAGTACTGGCCAATCACAAGACTCTGTCTTCTGGGGGTGAAAGTTCACTCTGAAATCTAGCAGCAGAAAAACACTGTCAGAAAAGAGGATTTCTATCGGCTAGTTTACAGCAACTAGGAGGTTTTTGACCATAAAAACAAGTTAATATATGTAAGTAGACCTCCATAACTAACATTTATGTGCAACAGGACCACTCTATGTGACCTTTAAAGAAAAATTGTCCTGATTAAATTAGAGTTCCTCATGGCAGAAAACACCAGAAACAGCTGTAATCCATCCATCCATCCATTTTCTACCACTTTATCCTCGCGGGGGGGGGGGGGGGGGGACATAGGGCGATAGGCGGGTTACACACTGGACAGTTCGCCAGTCCATCACATATAGAGAAGAACAACCATTCACTCACACTCTCACACACAAATATGCATATCAAATTGTAATAATATTTTTGAAATTATAACTCTTTAAATTAAATTATTTTTACACAACTCTGCTGTTTTCTATCGGGGGAAAAACAAAAAAAATCTACAATCATTTGCGAAAAATACATTTCAATGAGAATTTTATAAAAAAATTATTATTAGACCCTAGAATGGGTCAATGATTGGCAGAAACACGGAGATGACAGTTCTAAAGTTTACCAAAAATGACTATCCTCTGGAAAATTTGAGCTATGTTCATTCAACACCGCCAAAATGGCTTAACAATTAAAAACGGAATAGCAGGAAATGGTCCAAAGGGTTAACCATATCTGCGTGTTTTAAAGTGATTGTGTCTGGTGTAAATAAACTCAATGTAAATAAGCATGTATCACTCACTGAGAGAGAATTTTAGGCTGTGATTGAGTTAAAGGTGAAGTAAGTAGTTTATAGTGCCATCTAGAGGAGAGGCTGAAATTTACAACAAAGACCTGCTGCTCTGCTCACCCCCTCCCTTCCCTGAGCGCTACGGTATCCGCAGCCGGTCAAATGTCGTCCTCGTCGTCTTTCTCCGTGTCAGCAGATGAGGTTCGTGAGGCGAGGGAGAGGGCGGAGCTACCGCGGCCGTAGCAGACGAAGCGGAGAGAGAGGAGGCGGGACTTCCTGCTACAAGTAAAGAGACGCTTGATTTGTTCTCTCGCGTTTGTCCTTACAGGCTTCGGTAGAAACATGGCGTCTCGCTGCTAACAGTGGCTATGCAACCGCGGCCCGCGACCATGTTATTTTACATGACTTTTTGAAACACTACGAAAATGAAACAAAAACTATTATACAGCGACTAGACAATGCAGGAGCACATAATATGTATAAAAAAGTGGATTTTGGGTTATATAAACCCATAAATACTACACAGTGTCCCTTTAAGTCATCTTTGTCGGTGCTGTGGAGTGAGATCAGAGAGATCAGTGAGGTCAAGTCTCTCTCACAGGTGATCGAGGATGACAAACAGTGGTGGAAGCTAAGGAATCGCAGTGGGCAGGCCGGCTACGTGCCCTATAACCTCCTGGATGTGGTGAAGATCGAGGAGCCAGAAGGCAACTTCAGCCAGGTAACCTTTACATTCAATTCTTGATGATCACCTATGTAACTAAATTATGGTCTATGATGATGATGATGATGATGATGATGCCTCCCTGCTTGTGCCCATAAGGATGAATCCTTTCTCTCTGTTCAGTGTTACATTCTGCATATTTTGTCGCAAGTGTGGTGTATTTTTTTCCCCTCAGGCAAACCACTCAAACCAAAACGACACGATGTCAGGACTGACATTAAAGTGTCAGAAAACATTTCAGATTCCCCACTCTCAAGTAATTACGCAGACACCAGTTTGTCTGCTCTCATGAGAACGAGTCGATTAGAATGCAATTCAGCCGAAGGATGTGTTTGTCGTTTAGCTGTGTTACAAACCTGATTTCTTGTCATTATCGTTATCTCTGCAACTCAAACGAGGACATACTGCTTGAAATGAATTCTGGTAAAGATAAACAGTCGCTAATTATACCCTGCGAAAAATGTTAACAGGAAAAACAGGATATTATGGAATCGTCGTCCGCGTCCGCAGATTTTAGCCGTTAACGCGATAACTGGAAAGGCGTTTGAGATTACATTTTCTTATTTTTTTTTAATGGGTCACATACCCCCTGTAGATGATCCCTATTGATTTTGAGCTGTCTACCATTATTATTAATTAGTTCATTAATTAATTAATTAATTTATTAATTATATAAAAAAACATATTTTCGCCTGTATCTTCCAAAGTATTGCAGGTATTGGCTTCAAATTTTGCATGGGCATCACATACCACCTGAGAATTATCCCTATCTTTGTAGCTTTATTATTAATTAGCAAATTAATTAATTTATTATGCTAAAAACACATTTTTTGGCTTTATCTTCCAGACTGATGGAGATATTGCGTTCAAATTTTGTACAATGATTCGTGTAACAACTATCTACAAGTACAATCATTATTACTTTGGCTATGATTGGTAATAGTTACATAATAATTTAACTGGTTAACTTATTAGTGAACACAGAAAAAATAGTTAAGGCATTTTTTCTTTATTATTGAGCTCATTTGGACACATTGAGGATATCATGGGTTTATTTAGCACTTATTCATAATATTTATTACATTATAATATACATTTATTAATCATCATATAAAAAATAGTTAAGCCTCCATTTCTTTATTAATGCATTGAATGGAAAGTTTGAACATATTGTAGCTTTTTCATGAAATTTAATAAACATAGTGTATGCTTTTTCATGACATTTGGACACTTTGAAGATATGGCAGGTGTGGTTAGCATTTTAATATTCATAATATTTAACAAGGTATAATAGGTTAACTAGTTTTATTAAAAACTTGAGAGAAATCTATGAGTTCAGGTATTCTGTGTTCAATATGGAGTTTATATGGATACTTTGAACATGTATAAAGTGTAGTCAGCATTATATCATAATATTTAACAGTTATTTTTTTGAATTTATTAATAATTAATTAAAACAGTTAGTGGCAGGTGCGAGTGCGTATACTTTGGGTATATTGGAAAGTTGAGGATTGGACAAGTTTGCGGATATACCCCTTATAATGTTTGTATAATGTAAAGAGAGGTAAAATAGATTATAGTGCATTTGCAGATATAGAGATCATGTACTGAAATAAGTAACTGTTAGGAATTAGCAAATAAAATGAATAATAATGAAAATGATTTGAAAATAATGATTACTAACCTTTAATAATGTTTAAAACTATAAAAAATATATCATAAACTCATAGATAATTGCAGCTTTGTGTATTAAAAACTTCCTGGTTGTTGATTATTCACACATTCTCACTGAAAAAACACAATACTCTACGATAGTTTTACTGCATCTAGTACTGCATATAGCGTCTCCTCCTGGTGTGATAATACCTTCACGCACACGTTTTCCTTTTGGCTCTTGGGCAAAAATGTATCAGACAGAATGAGAATTAAAGACAGACCTGTTTTTGGTATAAAATCAGTAATAATTATTGTGTTTATGTCTCCGTGTGTACAACAGGACTACAGGATGTCCCCTCCTGGTTCTATGAGCCCCGTGGACGGTTTTAACCACGGCATACACAAAGACAAATGTGAGTCGAACAAAGGATTTTAGATTCAGGAATCACAGATTCACGTCTGCTCTGGTTTCTGACGCTGCTGTTTCTAAACCCCGCAGTGATGGACGAAGTAAACAGCGAGTTATTGACAAAGATCACCGCTAACAAAAGCCAACCGCCGGCGAGGAAATTCCGCGTGGAGCGAGCGTCCGGCAGCCAAGTGCCGCTCACCTTTGACTCTAAGCCAGAGCAGGTGATCGCGTGGCTCAGCTCGAAGGGTTTCACAAAACCGTAAGTCAACCATGACAATCGTCAGTCCAGCGAATCAAAGACACCTTAAAGAGGAACTTCACCGAGAACTTTAGATTTCCCCCTTCCTGAAGAGACATTCAGGTGCACGCCGTGATCCTGTGTCATTACTGTAGGGTGTGGTCACAAGCGCGGCGTAGTAGGCAGGCTTTAAACTTTAAATTGAGCCACATGTTTCCTTTTACACTACACTTAAAGGTCCTTCCTTTCTGAAAAATGTAGGAGAAACTATGGCGTCATTAAAACTCCCCCCAAAAATGTTTTAAAGTTTCATTTTAAAGGGACAATGTGTAGTATTTATGGGTTTATATAACCCAAAATCCACTTTTTTATACATATTATGTGCTCCTGCATTGTCTAGTCGCTGTATAATAGTTTTTGTTTCATTTTCGTAGTGTTTCAAAAAGTCATGTAAAATAACATGGTCGCGGGCCGCGGTTGCATAGCCACTGTTAGCAGAGAGACGCCATGTTTCTACCGGAGCCTGTAACCAGCCTCTCCTCTAGATGGCACTATAAACTACTTACTTCACCTTTAAGTGTTAAGTTTGCTCCTAGTGTAAAATAAGGCTCATTCTGTGGTATTGAAAATAATAATTAATATATTGAGATGATAGTTTACTTGATGATGATGATGATACAGTATTATACCCATGCTATACATCTCCCACACTAGACCTATAAAAAGGCTTTATTACACTGTGTTTTATACATTGTTTATGTACCGTCGGTCTCTAGCTGCTTCTTCTGATCATTATTATCCTTATTGTTATTGTTATCATGACTATCGTAAGGAAGTTAGCAATATAATTACAATTGTGTCAGTATATTTTAAATTATTCATATCGGATACTCTTTTGGTTCAGTCTCTGTCCAATTTCAATTATAGAGCTATTCAACAGATGTTATTTGCTGGAAGAACAAATAACATGATTTGCTATGTTATCTTTAAAGATGCCGGGGTGATCAAAAAGTAAAGCACAACAAGGAAAGCTGTGATATTATGTCCCTCTGCTTTTTGTCCTCCTGTTAAATGTCATGCCGCCTCCACCTCTCCACTGATTTCCAGTGCTTGTCTTACATATAAAATGCGCTATGAACATCCCTCTCTATAGTCAGTGTTTAATTCGTCCATTCTGGGCTTCTGTACATACATTAGAGAATCATATAAGGCCAAAATTCTCTTGTTTTTTGTTGTTTTTTTTCCCCCCTGTAGGACGGTTGACTGTTTGGGGATCCTAACTGGAGCCCAACTGTTTTCCCTCAACAAAGATGAACTGAGGGCGGTGTGTGGAGACGAAGGTGGACGTGTCTACAGTCAAGTCTCTGTGCAGAAAACACAGCTAGAGGTTGGTCATGGACTCACACGCACGCATGCACGCGAACACGTGCACGTGCACACACACACACACACACACACGCACCCCACTTTTTGCCCTCTGTCAGTTAGGTTTGGCTCCAGCTCCCCTCACACAGTAGAATAAAACGGTAGAAAATGGATCTATGTACTTATCTTTATCTGAACATGTTAACAGATGTGAATATCCATCCATCCATCCATCCATCCATCCATCCATACATCCATCCATCCATCCATCCATCCATCCATCCATCCATCCATCCATCCATCCATACATCCATACATCCATCCATCCATACATCCATACCTCCTCCACATGAGGGTCGCGTGGGGTGCTGGGCCAATCTCAGCTCACACAGGGCGATAGTCGGGCTACATCCTGGACACGTGGCCAGTCCATTGCAGGTCCACATAGAGAACATGTGAATAAACACAGGGATCTTAAGTTATTTACTTATTTATTTAAGGAGGGACATTGCACATTAACGAACAGCAACATGTAAACATACCTGATGATTATTTACCTCCATAATCCTGATCAGATTAATATTATTACTCAATTATTTTGTTATTACTCCACTTACGCACTTAATGTGTTAGTCTTACGTGTTTTGCTTTTTATCATTTTAAATGATATGTATTTTATGTACAAAATAGTTTTTTTTAAAGCGGAACTAGACCGGAAGTTCCTATTATCGCTGTTTTTTTGGTGTGTATCTGCGTCATTACCTTGTTTATGAAGCCCTGACGGTTCGAAAAAAACAAACAGTTCAGCCACTCCTGAGAACGTTGTGTTTTATTGTAATCTCGGGGCTCAACGAGATCACTGAAAATCCCGTAATAGTTACGTAAGCAGCGGTTCTCCTGAACAACCGATCGTCCTGCTCCGGGCGGTAGTCCGGGCACATCCGGCTACGTACGTTGAACCGCAGAAGAAGAATAACGTCCGTTGTGGAGGTGTTTCACGAGCAACAGTGTCTTCTGACTCTGGGTCTGACTCCGGTTTAAAGTCATAAAAGGGACTGCCGTGAAGAAGCTATTTTTAAACACTGTTAAAACAATGTTTTGATAATGAGGAGCAGTGCATCCGCCGTTCCAGAGGGGGGCGCTGCGCTTCTGAGAACGGATGTGCTGGATAGTACTGGCCAATCACAAGACTCTGTCTTCTGGGGGTGAAAGTTCACTCTGAAATCTCGCAGCAGAAAAACACTGTCAGAAAAGAGGATTTCTATCGGCTAGTTTACAGCAACTAGGAGGTTTTTGACCATAAAAACAAGTTAATATATGTAAGTAGACCTCCATAACTAACATTTATGTGCAACAGGACCACTCTATGTCACCTTTAAAGCATATTATTTTTAGAACGTACGGGTTTTCTCAAAAAGAGAGTTCATTAAAACACATTACATTGAGCATACACAATTTACCCAGGTTTAGAGTAAACCTGGGTCGAACATAAACTGGTTTAAATAATATTTGGTTTAATTCTGGTTTTCTCAAGTGATTTACAATTAGTAACAGGAGAATCTTTTAACTGTTTAACTTAAAGTGAGTAGGACATTATAATAAACAGACCTACTGTACATCCTCATCACAGAAAAGCAATGGAGACTCAGAGCTGCAGGAGGTGATGAAGAGGAGGCAGGAGAGGATCGACTCTGGCAGCAAAGACTGAACCTGTCGACCTGTGTCACTCATTCAGATTCAGTTTCCTAACAGCTTTTTAAAAAAATGCAGCAGCAGCTTCTTAAATCAGTGTGCTGTACATTACCACCTACAGTGCATTATACTGATATGCTGTATAAATTTGAATCTTATATTTATTTTGTATCATGCAATGTGTTATGTATTCATGTGTTTTCTTATCTAATTACGTCGCTTCACGTTTTAATTGTCTCGCGAGTATTTTTTTTGTCCTTGAAGAGATGTTTGTGCATGGAAAAAAAAAAAAAGAGGAGATGTACAGTTTGGTGTCTGTGGACGTGCGAGCGTGGACGACGTGTATGTGAGCCGCGTAGTTAATGTTCATGCTCAATGTTATAATTGCAGCTGTTTATTCAATGAGGTGGTAAATTTTAAATAGATTTTAGCGATTGCATTTTTTTTTTTTTTTTTTTTTTGAAAATCTGTGCCAGAATTAGGGCTGAACAATTTGGAGGAATTACATTTACTGATATTGCTGTTGCGTTTTGCAATACATTTTTTTTTTTAAATTCAGTTCAATATTGACTGTGTAACACATAGAAAACGTGATTTGCATATAAATCAAAATATGAACTATTCCATATTCTAATGCAAGGGAAGTTAAAGGTGCATTATGTAATAAATCTAAAGCAACTGGCCATAAAATCCTCCTTATGTGTCACAGAGACTCAGGAATAATGTTCATATAACAAACTGAACTCACCAACAACAACTGTACAGACAAAATATTTGCATTAAAAAAAATCTTTTGCAGACCGCAAATCATGTCTTGGCATGTGGCGCCACCTACCGCCGTCTACCAATCATTGCAGTCAGTAGAGTCTCAGCTGCCTAAAATAATTGAATTTGAATGTAGTCACCGTTTTCGGCCACATTCTTACATATGGCACCTTTAAAGATATTGTTTCCAATATCTATTGCATGTGCATTGAATATAGAACAATTAAAAAAAAAAAAATGAATTGCAACCCCTGTGATCAAATTGTGATTTCGATTTGAAAACACTTAATTGTTCAGCCCTAGCCAGAATGTGTGACACATTTTCTGATACACAGCCAATTATTGTCATATTACTGTATACAACTATACCATAGTCGATGCTAGTGCTCATATTCTATGCAGTCCAGTCCTCATCATGGTCCACATAGCTAATAATTTGCAGTAGGTATTCATGTAAATAATAATATTGCCGTTTTGAGTTCAGATTCTTCTGGCAAGCTTGCACTACAGAGAAACTCACAATAATCCTGCATGAAGTCATTGTCGGTATCAGTGAAATGCTGTCATTAATATGTTCTTTTGTTGTTGTTGCTTCGCGGTATTTTGCAGTGTAAACAACACTGAAAATGAAGAAGTATGCGCAGGAGAGTGTGTTGCTCTGCTGTTAATTAAAGGAGGGTTTTTTTGGGGGGGGAAACAATGTTCAGTAATTCAAATAAAACTTGGTAAACATTTGACGCTGACTTTCTGTGTGTAACTCCACCAGAGGTAAAGAAACAGTTAACACACTTCATCGTCAGGAGATAAGGGGGAAAATATGTCGGCGATAAAAGAGAGTTTTAGTTCTGTTCGGAGACAAATGTTGAACATTCAAACTCACCCGAGTTTTCATTTATCACTGGAATTGTCATTTTTTTTTATTGATCAATCAGTATCATATAATAGATACAGGAAAACACTGCTTCACATAACTCCCTATATCATTTGACTGCTTGTTTTTATTACACCATGATACTAAGTCTGAAGGCTATGAAAACTAAAAAAAAAAAAAAGAAAGAAAAGACTAACATCAACAGAGAAAAGAAGAATGATTATTTCAACATTTCACCGGATCATAAAACAAAACAATCAATCAATTCATAGTGCGTAAGAAAACATTACATGTGCATGTGTGTGCGTGGGAGGGAAATATCATTTATGGAGATATGCATCCAGCCAGAGGTCTCCAGAGGTTTTCAGTGATCTGAAAAACAAAGACGGGAGAAGAAACACCAGTTAATAAACTTTATCAAGGAAGTGATGCACTGTAAGAAAAAAAAAAAAAATAGATAGATAGATTCTAGTTATCTCGCAAGCTAACTAGCACACTAACTAGCAAGACAGATAAATAGATAGATATATAGATAAATAGATTCTAGTATGTTATCTTGCAAGCTAACTAGCACACTAACTCACAAGATAGATAGATAGATAGATAGATAGATAGATAGATAGATAGATAGATAGATAGATAGATAGATAGATAGATAGATAGATAGATAGATAGATAGATAGATTCTAGTTATCTCGCAAGCTAACTAGCACACTAACTAGCAAGACAGATAAATAGATAAATAGATTCTAGTATGTTATCTTGCAAGCTAACTAGCACACTAACTCACAAGATAGATAGATAGATAGATAGATAGATAGATAGATAGATAGATAGATAGATAGATAGATAGATTTTAGTTATCTCGCAAGCTAACTAGCACACTAACTAGCAAGACAGATAAATAGATAGATAAATAGATTCTAGTATGTTATCTTGCAAGCTAACTAGCACACTAACTCACAAGATAGATAGATAGATAGATTCTAGTTATCTCGCAAGCTAACTAGCACACTAACTAGCAAGACAGATAAATAGATAGATAAATAGATTCTAGTATGTTATCTTGCAAGCTAACTAGCACACTAACTCACAAGATAGATAGATAGATTCTAGTTATCTCGCAAGCTAACTAGCACACTAACTAGCAAGACAGATAAATAGATAGATAGATAAATAGATTCTAGTATGTTATCTTGCAAGCTAACTAGCACACTAACTTACAAGATAGATAGATAGATAGATAGATAGATAGATAGATAGATAGATAGATAGATAGATAGATAGATAGATAGATAGATAGATAGATAGATAGATAGATAGATAGCAATAAACAGGACTTACTTGACTATGTCAGCGAAGCCTTGCCACATTGTTTTGACCTGGTAGGTCATACCATGTTTTTCACAGAGTGCACGGACCTGCGGGGCCGCCCGTGCATAGTTGTGGCGGGGCATCCTAGGAAACAGACTTCAGAGACAAAAGAAAGACTGTTTTCAACAGATCGTGTTTCACACATTTGTTTTTTGTTTTTTTAAGCAGTCAAACTTCTATTAAATAGAGTCAACACTTTTACACATCACTTTTTTTACAGGTTACTTTTACATTCACACGTGTGTCCGTTTGTTTTAGGGTCAAGACTTGAGTGCAAATCATATTTTTTATTTTATTATTTAACCAGGTAGAGGCCATTGATATTGGTATCTCTTTTCCAAGGGTGACCTGGCCAAGAGGAAAAACAGGGCACATTATAGCTAATATTAGAAATATATAAATGTATATTGATAATTTCATAAAAAAACCAAACCAAATATTGAGTGGTGGACACACAGCTGATTAAAGCCTATTGTTTCTGTAGAATGGTTGAATTAAATTGAATGTCAGACTCCTGACATTGCACATTGTTTTTGTTTGACCTTTAGCTCACAATTCCACTTTCAAGACCCTTTTGAATGTGACATACTGATGTTCGATTTGAAAGTTGAGGTGTCCGCTGAACCAGTCGTTGAAGGAGGACTGCTCGACGTTGCAGGTGGCTTGCAGCTAAAGGAAGAAAAAGAGTGCAGATAAGATGATACATGAGCAGCACCTGCAGGTCACAGCAAGTTAAGCAGCAGGTTTCCTTTAAAAAAAACAAAACAAAAACAAAAAAACAGTTACCTGCATGGTTAACCAGTCCTGGTGCTTCTCGTAGTCAATGTCCATCGGCAGATGATTCATCTGAGTAACCCACACGAACCAGTGACTCTCCAGAAACCTAAAATACATGTATTTGAAAGTTTTTTTTCAAAAGTTTTTTTTGACGTGACATTGTTTTGTGTAAAAAATGTACAATAACAGTGTAAAGGCAACATATCTGGTGACTTGAATCATTACAAATTCTAATATTTCACAAAGATAGCGCAAAAACATTTAAAGTAATCCGACGTTTTTTACCTGACAAAGGTCATGAGAGCCAGTGAACCAAACACACCAAACAGGGGTACGTAACAGTAGAAGTAGCGGAGATAATACGTCATGGCCCAAGACAGATCCTTCACAAAGACGAGCAAGTTATTATGATACTCATATTTGCACGTGTCAACTCAATTCTGCTTCAATTATTTGTCTTTAAATTATATTTAGCATAGATGTAGAGATGAAGAACCTCCAGAGCAGGGGTCTGCAACCTGCAGCTCTAGAGCCACATGTGGCTCTTCGACCACTCTGCAGTGGCTCCTTGTAGCTTTAGAGAACAAGGCGACAAAAATAAATCCAACGTCGACGTAAAATGCAATATTAACTACACATTTGGATGTCCTGTCCATCTTTGGATCCACGTACCTTTTTCTATGAACGATCCACAATCCAAATGTTGGCTTCATTTAATTTTAATTTCGATCATTTGTCGCAAACAATGAAACAATGGAAGAACAAGGTCTACATCATTATGTGTTTTATTTTTGCTCCACTTTATAAGAGGTTGGGTATACACTGAACATTTGGTAGTTCTTAAAGTTCATAAATGAAACTATTGTTTTTTTATGTATTATATCTGCATAAAAACGTTTATTCGTGATATGATCTTCATTTTGTGGGTTGTTTTGCGGCTCCAAATGGATTTTAATTGGGTGGAGAGGCGACAAAAATGGCTCTTTTCATCCTAAAGGTTGCAGACCCCTGCTCTAGAGAAACATAAATGAGACACGGTCTTACCACCCAGTCACGGCGGGAGAGCATGGTGTACATGATGTTAAAGTTGTAGAACACTGGAATGAGCAGAGGAGGTCCCACTACGAGAGATAACAGATGGCAAACGTTGCTGTAAAGTTTGGCGTCATGGTTTCATTCATTCAATTTTTAAATGACTTGTGCAAAACATACCCAGAAAGAAGTACTGGTGTTGATGCTGGTAGGGCATGTTTTTAATCTTTTTTACACCGTACTGGAACAGAGAAGAAGAGAAGCGAATCACATTTCAGACATCACTGTCCATGACTGACAAAAAGAATTCAACGTTTAAATTGTTAAATGTGAAATTGATTGTTTATGTCATTTTAGAGTTCCTATTTTAATATAAACTCCTTCAAACTGTTGTTGCACAGTCAAAACACAGTAATATTGAAAAACTGCCAGATATTGAAAGAACAAATCTTCATAATTATAATAATAATAATAATGCATTATATTTAAGGCGCCTTTCAAGACACTCAAGGTCGCCGTACAACAACAAAGTAAAAAAAATAAAATAACAAAAGGTAAGAACAACGGATAGAGAGTTAGAGAGTTAAAGAAAATGTGGGTTTTCAGATGGGATTCAAAGATGGCGAATGAGACAATGTTCCTGATGCCGGGGGGGGGGGGGGGGGGGGGGGTCGAAACTGCTGTTGGAAACTGTGTTGTGCTACTTGCCTCGACTGGCTGTGTGGTACCGAGTACAAAGACGTCCATCAAGTTGATATCGGGGTCCTTTTTGAAGACGTTGGGTTTAGCGTGGTGCTGGAAATGTCGATGATTCCACCAGTTGGCAGAAGCTCCCTAAGAAAAACCAACTTTTAATATCTATGTTTAAAGAAAGGAAACAGTGTAAAGCATGGGTGTCAAACTCTGGCCCGCGGGCAAAATTTGGCCCGCCGTGTAATTTCATTTGGCCCTTGAGGCAATATCAAATTAACATTAGAGCTGGCCCGCCGGTATTATACACGGCACCGCCGCTGCCTCAGCTCCGCACCCAAGCTGCTCAATTGCTCTCCATGTTCGGCAGCACTTATCTATGTGAGCAACTTTTCTCCTCAATGAAGATGACGAAAACGTCTCACAGGATAAGTCTGACTGATGAACACCTTCGTTCGATAATGAAGGTTGCCTCAGCTCAAAGCCTGAACCCCGACATTAATGAACTAGCATCCAAGAAAAGATGCCAGGTATCTGTCTTGGGCACATCAGATTAGATCAGTGTGTCGCAAACTGAGCAGTAAAAAGGCCTGAATGGTTGATTTATTCATTGTTATTTTATTTTCAAATTTATTAGCTTGTGGAAAAAGTGAATGTTGATATTTACCTCAGAAGGCTGCAAATAGAAAAGAGGCATTAAATGTTTTATTTAAATTTTATTTAATATGCCATTGATGTTTTTTCGTTTGTTTTTTGAAAGTTGATTTTGCACTATTAAGTTATATAAGCGTTGCTTGTTCCATATTCAGTGTTAAAGCAAATCAGTGTAGCAAACTGAGCAATAATTAACATTTTATTCATGCACTTTCTCTTTCTACTTCAAGGCTTGAATGTTTGATTCATTCATTATTGTTATTTTATTTTCAAATGTATTATAAGCCTGTGGAAAAAGTTTATTTTGATATTTACCTCAGAAGGCTGCAAATAGAAAAGAGGCATTACATTTTTATCCATCCATTATCTACCGCTTATCCTGTATTTAGGGGTGCATTCAATTTTTATTAAAATTTTATTTGATATGCCATTGATATTTTTTAATTATTATCATTATTATTTGAAACTCGATTTTGCATGTCACTATAAAGTTATATAAGCCTTGCTTGTTCAATATTCAATGCAAAACTTGTTTGGGTCCCTATTAAAAGGTTAATTTGTTCAACCTTGGCCCCGCGGCTTTGTTCAGTTTTAAATTTTGGCCCACTCTGTATTTGAGTTTGACACCCCTGGTGTAAAGGATCAATATCCGTCACCTTTAAAGGACCGATGACAACCTTGTGCACGAGATGATTCCAGCGGGGCTTCTTGAAGACGGACAGGTGGCCAAAGTCATGCTGCAGCCACCCAGCCTGTGCCTACAGGACAAGCATAAGACAGTTAGCATTTTAACATTTCTTTGTCGTACGACTGTTGGAGCAGGAGACGATGACGTCGGAGCAACCTGAGCGGTTGCCAGTAAGACTGCGCAGAGGATGGTCAGTATCCAGTTGCTTCCCCAAAGCCATATCATCAGCCAGGCGACGGCCTCCAGCAGCACAATGTGACCGAGGTGGAGGAAGAAGAACAAAGGCTGAGCTTGAAACAGACCCTGGCTCTCCACCTGAGCACGTAAAGCGCGGAAGTCCTGTATTAATCCTGCCTGACAACAAAGAAGAGGAGGATAAGGTGACACGGACACATCCCATAAAGCTCACACAGTCAAGAAGCGCACTGTCATTTTGCTCTTAGGAGGCACAGTATTGAGGTTTTTTGTTAAAAATGTGAAACACAAAGGCAGCTGTAGGAGCACGAGTGTCCAGGATGTCCACGTCTGACCGTCTTATTGTCCTCAGGTGTCTCTGAGACTAAAGCGGCCACTTGAATAAAAGAGTGCTGGGTTTTATCTTCAACAATGGGGACCGAGCCAATCACAGAGGGTTTACAGGACAATAGGGGAAAGTATCTGGTGAGATGGCAGGTTCAACTAAGCAACATGAAACAAAAAGCCTTAACTGTAACCATCTTAACTTAATATTTGATGTGAATTTTTCCTTAAAATGATCACTATGATATTTCAGGGATAATAATGGTCAAAAGTATCTGAACTTCAGATAGAGCAGGTCGTTCAGTCGGGGGCAGGCGATATGACCTTAACATTATATTACGATAACAATATTAGTGACAACATTTCACAGAATTTCAAAATAAAAGTGTTTGTTTTGATACGGAACAATATTATATAGCTCATAATAAAAACTTATTTATGAAGCAAAGTTGGAAAAAACGAGGGCTGCAGGCTGGATTATCCACAGGATAATCAAAAACTAACCCTTGCTTACTTATCCAATTTTCAAATGAACAATGTTTTGTTTCAGTTTTTAGGATGAAGAACTGATGCATTGACGGCTCTCACATTTTTGTTTCCGTCATGGCTGGGCTCTGACGGTGCCAGCTCTCCAATCAGCAGAGGCTTCAGAAACTTATGCACATATTTGGGATCTGGATGAAAAGCAGCAAACGCCTCCTGGAAAACAGAGATGACAAATGACTTCTGTGAAGAAGAAGAAGAAGAAGAAGAAGAAGAAGAAGAAGGACGACGTCTCCCACTGACAGTGACAGATGTGTTTCAAAGGAAATAAACATTTACCGTGGCGTCCTGTCCAGCGTAGTGAGTGATGACACGAAACCCTCCTGGATGTCTCTTTGCCCACTGCGTGGTGTTGTAAACCTTTCGATCTATCACCAGCCACTGGTCGTTCTTGCTGCTGTGGCTCTGCACCTCCTTCCAGGTGTACACAGCTCCAGCTTGTCCGTTGCACACCTCCCCAGGCTTTGTCAGCGGGCCTCCGTTCCTCATCCTCTCCTCCCTGCTGTTCCCGTGTTGATCCACGTGTTTGGCGCCGAAGAGCCTCCGGTTGTGTTCAAGTTCTTCCACAGAGTCTGAAAGCCTGGATGTTAAAAAAAAGAAGCGTTTAACACTTTTCTGCCAGACAGACGGCGACAGACCGAGCAGAGGTAACAGCGGTCAGTGGAGGTGACGCTTTCTTTGTCTGTTTGTTTTTAATCTCTTTAGTTTGAGTGAAAACAATAGGGTTTGCGTCTATTCACTAATAATTGATGATGAAATCCGACATTGAGGAGGCTTTGGTGGTCAGGTCAGGTGGGTCTCACAGGACTCTGAATAAACATCAAACATTCATCTATTCTACAACGACCACCCAATGTAAGGTTTATTTTCACATTTAAATAAAATAAATAAATAAATAGCAATAAAACAATATTATTTCTTGATTTGAAGATGTCAAATTATAGTAATTTACTTGCATTCCTGAAGAGATAAAAAAAATAGTTTGAGTAGTCCCAGTCTGAAATGTGGCTATAAAAAGGTGCATTCAGTTTGTTATTTGCCAAATAAATAACATTTACAACACTTTTAGTTTTAAACCAAGTTTTAAAAGATTTGCAAAAAAAAATGTATGTTCTCTAATACATTTTGTTCAGCACTGTACTGAATGGTGGATTTATAATCCGCACTTGACCTCTGCATAACTTTGTTGGGACTCCAGGAAACCCGAGAACCCGAGAATTGTGCAAACTCCACATAATAAAGTCGAACCGGTATTCGAACCGGCGATCTTCTTGCTGTGAGGCAACAACAGAGCAAGCCGCTACACGCCTGGTTCTTATTATCACTATTTCTTCAACCGTTTTTACAAACAACGTAAAAACAAAGGAAACTCCTTTTAATCCCGTGATTAAAACAAAGCTGTGCGTAACAAAGGCGCAGTCAGATGTCCCGTGTTACTATAGCAGCAGCGCGTGCATATTATGGTCTGTAGCACATGCGATCATGATAAAGACACTTTGACTACAGACGATCTAAAAAACCGGGACCACGTTGATTCATTTCGACAGTAATAATGTGTGTATACAGTGAAACAGGCTGTTTCAGCAGCAGCCTCAGGCCCAGCATCATCCATCCATCACACACACACACACACACACACACACACAGAGAAAAGGACATTCCATACTCACAACCTGCAGATCTGTGCATCCACGTCCACGAACCGTGTTTTGACTGAGGCTCAAATTTTAATAGAGCGCACATCCACACGCTTCGAGTCCCTGCGCGTGCACCCCCCCCCCCCTCCTTGATAAGAGGCTCGTTCAACCCTCTAAATTCAGTATAAAGTCCGAGCCGATCATTCGAGCGGTTCTGGGCCAATCGGCGCACAGCACATCCAGAGAGACGAGGTCATTGTGTGCAGTGAGTTCACACAGCGGAAGAGAAAAAAAAAAAAAAAAAAAAAAAAAACCTCTTTGTTCTGTGGCCCCGCACAGAGCTCCCATGACAGGGTCATCAGCACACTGCTGGAAGTCAGTGTGACATTACATATGCTGGATTATAATCCACATTTACGCGTAAAGTCAACACGTTAAGCTCCGTCTATACCGTCTATACCGTCTGTGACTGTAAAACAATCAGCATCTCTGCTTTCTATGGACCAAATGCCCGAATTTAACCCCTGACAGGTGTCACTCCTGCTATGGTCGACAGAGGGCAGCAGAGCAACGACGTTTTTTTACATTATGTTGAACGATCATTGCATTTACAACATGTGCCAACGAGACTTCACCTAATGAACTTTACCTCATATTAGAAAGGAATGTCGACACGTTTTATAAGGTAATAAGTTGGAATAAAGTTGACTGATAAGTTGGAAACACAGAAGTGGTTTAGAAACAGCATCCTCACTAAACTATTAATGATGATGATTTTATTTATTTTTACTCAAAAACTTCTAAATGGAAAAAATAAAAGGTGTTAATGTTATTTGAATGAAGTTGGCATTAATACAGAATTGGCAGAATGGCTCATTTTGACACCATAGGAAAACTCTCACTAACCTTTGACATATAAAACTCAAATAAGTCAAATAGTCAAAATAATCCATTGTTTCACTTTCATTTAACTCAAAAACAGGGTATACATTTATGCAAATGAGGTATATTTTACCTAAAATCAAAAAAGAAGGTAAAAAAAAAAATGGTGGTAATGGGTTGGACAAGGACATGTACATACGACTTTACATTAGGTTTTATTACTGATTGACAATTTATATACTGTATGTTTTAAATTATAAGGCATGTGTTAATCAGTAGGACATTGCGATGGTCAATATAATATTATATTTTTGCATATTTAATATATGCAATAAAAACAGTCGATTCGTTGCACTGCATGTGATAAGATAAATGCACAATAGATTTATTTAGTCAATATTACGTGCAGTAAATGTCTAACCTCAGGGAAATAAATACTGAGATAAACACGTACAGTTGCAGCGCTATATCGTCTTGATTTTCTTCAACTTTTGCTCTGCTGGGTTTGCAGGTAATAGAATATTGATTTGTCTTTTTTTTGATCTCTGTTTCTCAGAAAAAAAATGTGTACTTTGGGGGTAAAGTGAATTTAATATATGTTTATTTTAATTACATTTTAGGGGCAGAGTAGGCAGATAACATGTAACATGTGAGGCCATGCAGACAGAGGTGATCCTAGGCAAAGAAACTAATTGGGGCCCTTCACTATTCCTCCCCACCGTCATCACCTGTGCAGCCTAAGCCCTCGTAAAAAATGTTCTCTATACCACAAACGGCTAAAACCCTGTCGCTGATCACAAACTGTGGATCTAAATGTGCTGCAGAAAAATCTGCCCACAAATCTCCAAAGGTGCAAAGGTCTTGTGACCCCCCCCCCCCCCCCCCCGTTCATAGAGATTTCAGCCAGTCCTCTGAGAGTCTTTCCTGGCAAACGGTAGACCTTTAGGTAAGTCTTCATAAGCTCCTCAGAAACAGTGAGAGGCTTTTTCTCACGGTCCTCCTACCAGTGAGTGAGGGCCCCGTTAAGGGGGTTTTGATGGCGCAGTGGTGAGCTGCACACTAGTGAGGCTTTAGGAGCTTTGCGGACGTCACTGCAAAATATACCATTAGGACCGGGCTCTCTGGAGCCCACTTGTTACTTGTGTTTTTTTTTTCAGGGGCCCCAGAAGTGCCAATAAGGGTGTTTGGACGTAACCATAGTGAGCTGCATATCAGGGGGGTTTTAAGGCTGTCACTGAAAAACGTACCTCCCTTTCTTTTTGGGGTCCTGTCAGTGTGCTTCTGTCTGCAGAGTTAGGTTTGATCGCTGCCCGTTCTGCCTGTACAAAAATACAGAGAGACATGAATTTTATCAGTGAAGCATGAACTTTAAAGACAACGTTTGACCAAAACTAGTAAAAAAAAAGAAGCAGCAACAGACTACATTCATTCATTTATCCCAAAGTAAAATGAGATGCACACACATCAAACAGTTGTAAACCATAAAGCAGTAAGCACAACATTTGACTGAAAAGATACTGTTATCATACCTTCATGTAACATTCTATAAACTGCCAGCTACTGTCAGTAGGGAGAGTTCAATCCTTTAGATTGCACACGTGTACCTAATAAAGTAGTGGTTTAGTGTATATTATAATCAAGTTACACGTCTATGCTTTAAAGTATCAGAATGAAGTAAACGTTCACTGCACAACGTACTGTAATAGATGTAGGAAAATTAAACATTGCCGTTTACACTGGTTGCTATCACTTATCACCATCACTATCAGTGACTTCCACGTGTGACCACAGCCACTGAACTCATTTAAAGGTTGTCCTTTTTTTAGAACTGCGCCACGCCGTCAGCGAAACTGTGGTTAAGGTGAAACCAAACTTGTGACCATCTTTGGAATTAAGTGCAATGTGCAATAAGTTCATGTATAATTCCACCAGAGTTCAATAATTCAAGGGGACAGGTGCAATCGAGCAATTGTGCAACGGAGCACTTCATATCGTCTGTGCTACAGGGAATTTGTGCAATAATTGACCCGTCTTTCTATATTAAGCACGTTACTATCATCTGATAACACTTGCACTTTATTATCAGTTGTAGTTTTTTTTTTTTTTTTTTTAAATGTACAGTATTTGTACTCTAATAACCCCCAGCTTTCATCTTCATGTAACTGTATATTTCTGTGATCTCTTAAATCCCTATGTTTTTGCTTTTTTTACAGGCAGCAGGAATCAGGCATGGTCCCTTTCTTAAAAAACAACAACAACTACAACAACTAAGAAAAATAGAACATTATAAATAAAAGTCATAGTTAAATGATGCACATGACTCTCTCACTGTGATTAGATGTGTCTGGACCACTGTTGCTGCTGTCCAGACAGAGACTAAGACTTAAACCCATAACAACAAGGAACCAGAGCTGGTACTTGGAGGAGAAATCCTGCCAAACTCCAGTGGAACCATTAACAGTCAGGTCACCTCAAGTCCTGCCCAGACAAAATGTTTTGCCCCCTTTTTGTGGAGCAATGTTCACAGTGACTTTCTGCCAGTCGTATATGCCTCCATGCATATAACCGTTTGACTTATGGTGTTAATATATGATGATGATTTTTCCTATGAGACATTTGTGTTAAAGGGGAAATAAGTAGTTTATAGTGCCATCTAGAGGAGAGGCTGAAATTTACAACAAAGACCTGCTGCTCTGCTCACCCCCTCCCTTCCCTGAGCGCTACGGTAGCCGCAGCCGGTCAAATGTCGTCCTCGTCGTCTTTCTCCGTGTCAGCAGATGAGGTTTCGTGAGGCGAGGGAGAGGGCGGAGCTACCGCGGCCGTAGAAGACGAAGCGGAGAGAGAGGAGGCGGGACTTCCGCTACAAGTAAAGAGACGCTTGTTTTGTTCTCTCGCGTTTGTCCTTACAGGCTCCGGTAGAAACATGGCGTCTCGCTGCTAACAGTGGCTATGCAACCGCGGTCCGCGGTCATGTTATTTTACATGACTTTTTGAAACACTACAAAAATGAAACAAAAACTATTATACAGCGACTAGACAATGCAGGAGCACATAATATGTATAAAAAAGTGGATTTTGGGTTATATAAACCTATAAATACTACACAGTGTCCCTTTAAAGTTGTCATAGCATAGAGTAATGACCCCCAAAAAAAAAAAAACGTCATGCGAAATTCCTTGACTGTATTTCTGAGATAATGGTGTTAAAGATAATGACGCACCATGAGGTTACAGTGACCTTTACTTCTGACATATGACTATTGTTTGTTCAGAGGCATAAAATGATAAAGGTAAAGGCAAATATTGCCACAGCCGAGAGTAGTAGGTTACTGTTGGACAAGCGAGTGTAAATAGTTTGTCGTCTAAATTTAGAGTGTTTGAGTTTCCTGTGTGTGTGCGTGCGGCCATGTCATTGAAATCATCCTCTCATTTATAAAACAAGTGATTCAAACCATGAGTAATAGGTTATATAAGCCAGGGTAAATATGCAAGCTAACTATAAGCGCTATTGTTCTTTTCTACTTTTTTTTCCCCCAGGATTAGTTTTCATTTCTAATATATTGAAAAATAAAACAGTGTCATCGTATTTGGTGTGAAGACATTTGGTTGTTTGCATATTAAAAGTCATATGGAATCCAAGTGTGGGAGGAACCACATCCTACATTGTATTACTGTAAAATGTCTATATAACTCTATATAGTATCATCAATAATGTATACTGTATATGTCCAAAAGACATGAGGTGACCATGAAACAATTCTGCAATAAGTCATTTGTTTTGTACCTTATTTCTGTTGTTACGGTCAGCACAAACTGTTTTGCTCAGCCCACTTGGAACCTCGCCAGAGCAGGTACTAAAAATAGTACCTGGTTCCAGGGTCCATCTACAAGGGCTGAGGTTCTACCTGGAACCATTTGCTTCTGAAAAGGGTTCTTGGTAACACTAATGGTTCCAGTTAGAACCATTTTGATCCAAATAACCATTTAAAACCCCTTTCCTGAATAAAGGGTTTTAAAAGTGTTCTTGGTGGAACCCTCCAAAAGGGTTCTCCTATGAGGACAAGCCGAAGAACCTTATATGGTTCTACTTAGGACTTTTATTTCTAAGAGTGTGTTGTAAAACTGATTTAAAGGTCACATAGAGTGGTCCTGTTGCACATAAATGTTAGTTATGGAGGTCTACTTACATATATTAATTTGTTTTTATGGTCAAAAACCTCCTAGTTGCTGTAAACTAGCCGATAGAAATCCTCTTTTCTGACAGTGATTTTCAGCCGCGATGTTTCAGGGTGAACTTTCACCCCCAGAAGACAGAGTCTTGTGATTGGCCAGTACTATCCAGCACATCCGTTCTCAGAAGCGCAGCGCCCCCCTCTGGAACGGCGGATGCACTGCTCCTCATTATCAAAACATTGTTTTAACAGTGTTTAAAAATAGCTTCGTCACGACTCCCCGCCGCAGTCCCTTTTATGACTTTAAACCGGAGTCAGACCCAGAGTCAGAAGACACTGTTGCTCGTGAAACACCTCCACAACGGACGTTATTCTTCTTCTGCGGTTCAATGTACGTAACCGGATGTGCCCGGACTACCGCCCGGAGCAGGACGATCGGTTGTTCAGGAGAACCGCTGCTTACGTAACTATTACGGGATTTTCAGTGATCTCGTTGAGCCCCGAGATTACAATTAAACACAACGTTCTCAGCAATGGCTGAACTGTTTGTTTCGAACCGTCAGGGCTTCATAAACAAGGTAATGACGCAGATACACACCAAAAAAAACAGCGATAATAGGAACTTCCGGTCTAGTTCCGCTTTAATATGTATTATTTGTTGTGTTTAAGAGTTACGGTGGTGGTGGGGGGAAGTGAAATCCTTCACATCCTCATATTTGTTCGGCTACTTTCAATCTGGACAAAGGCTGGAGAAAGGCCGACGTGATTTTCTGTGTGCACTGTAACACTGACAACATCATTTAGATCACCGTGGTTTACACAGAGCTCAATTAACCTTTTTGTTTGAGGGCATTTCTTTCTCTGATGGTGGTGTTGTGCTGCTGTAAATTTTTTGCACAGATTTGTCAGTGTCAAATAAAGAAAAATACTGTATGTCATGGTGATATCTATTTGAGTTTTTTGTTTTTTTTCTTAACTTACTGTTTAATTTCTGGTTCATGCGTCACATGACTGGCCGTGTCATGCGTTGCTTTATGCACATTCAGAACATTCGCCTCAGCAGCGACGCCCACTCACCCCCTCTGAGGTCTGCGTCTGTCCGTCTCTCTCTGTGTCTGTTGCTCTCAAACTATTGTGTCATTTAAGGGTCGTTTCAATGTGACGCAGAAATGTGCAAATCAGCTCTTTTGGTCCTCGGCCTATCAGACGGGGTTATCCTCAAGCGGAGTCTCCCTCATTTGTCTGACTCCTCTGCCACAGTTCATCAGACTGACAGAAGCACTGTGCTGACCCCCAGAAGCATTTCAAGGCTTTCCTTCAATAATAACCATCAACGAAATATGATGGCGTCTTTGAAATATGAGCAAATATTAGCCTAAAATACCATGACGCTGCATAAGACATTCAAAACGTAATCTTATACGAATTCTGTCTAGTTCTTGGATTTGGTTCAAGTTGAACATTGTGAGTGTTGGCAGCAGTTTTTTTCGTGTCTGTTCTGCGTCAAAAGCAGAAGTCACATGAAGGCTGTCATCACAGCGTTTTAACTGGTCTATAAAAACCTGCTGAAACAGAAGTCTGCAGCTGCAGCATTTGATACAACCCAGTGCTCCAATTACCATCTTTGGAGGTTGAAGAGAGTCTGGGATGATGACTGAGCTTTTACTGTCTATTTGTGTTGTTGTTTAATCGCGTATTTAAAGTCTTAAAGTAGACGTATTTGTTCACTTGCACAAAATAAAAGTCCAGGTGCTTATTATTAGTGGTATTGTGATTTTTGTCATAACTGAATCAAGACCGTACATGGCGGGACAAAACATTCAGTACACCACTGACAAAATAATGACAGGAGTTTTCTTCAACATGACATCTTTACATGTAACTACTGACTGATTGTTGGGGTTACCACAGTTCAACACTGGTCTTTGAATGTGATAATACAAAGATACTAGAGAGCAACATCTCTCAGTTATTGTGGTCATAATCTATAACAGTGCATCATATTTAAAAAACTGTTGTCGTATGTAGTCTAAAGCCTTAAAAGTAACATTTAATATTAATGTTAAACCCCGATAGTGATGCCATTTTTCCTGAAAGATGGGCGATGGACTACTGCTGAAACTCCCGTGCGCACTCACACGCACAGCTGACCATGTGATGTGGATGCCCTTGGCTCCTGTTACAGAGGAGGGAGGCAGCAATCAGTCGAAAGTAAACCTTCACACTGTGTCGCGGTCCATCTACAGTCAGCCTGCAGTTTCTCTCTCCAGCTCGGATTGTAACTTTTTGGCCTCTTAACGTGGAGCAGCCGCAGTCACTTTCACGGACAGACAGACTTTCTGGCTTCTCTCTGCCACTGGTCAGGTCACTGAGCTGGAGGCAGAGACTATCTGAAGTGGCACACTTTTTTTTTCTGATCTGATAGAAAAAACCAGACGAGTGCACAGATGACTTTAAAGCTGAGTTTTTCTCTTAAAAAGCCTCAAGGTGGTTAAAGAGCAGAGAGAAGGGTAAGGACTGCAAGAATTAATTGAAGTTTAAAATTCAGCTGTACTTTGTTGAGCGTGACTACCAGCAATATTATTATAACTATTACTATTACTACTACCACTACTATTATTACTACTATTATTATTATTATCACTATTATTACTCCCGCCATTGTTAGATATTTGCCTCTGCTGTTGTCACGGTGAGGCACAAGATGAAGGGACAAAAAGAAACCTGACCAACTGCTATAAAATGGCTGCAAGACTTTTCATTGGACTGGATTATGATGCTGTTTTGCAGGCAGCTGGTTCAACCGCAAAAACAACAGCAGCCGCCAGTCGAAGGGTTAACCTGTCACAGACACCACCTCATCATATGACTCTGTCCTGGCTCACATAACAGCCGAGGGCTGCAGGCCTCCAGCATGGGCAACTCCTCGGGAAAGGGCGAGGGCGAGGAAGAGGAGGAAGGGGGCAAGGATGGCGAGGAGGCAGAGATCAAGGAGGAGAAGAAGAAAGAGGACGAGGTCGAGGTCGAGGAAGAGCTCCCTCTGGGGGTGGAGGAGTTGTTCGAGAGCGGAGATCCTGTGCTGGACTTGAGCTACCGCAAATTCAAGCGCTTGCCGTCGCGCGTCTGTCAACTGATGCACCTCGAGAAGCTGTACGTCTGCGGGAACAGATTGCGCACGCTGCCGAGCAGCGTCTCCGAGCTGCACGGCCTGCGCATACTCGCTCTGGACTTCAACAAGATGGAGGATGTCCCCGAGGCCATATGCCAGCTTACTAACCTCACTCGACTCTACCTGGGCAGCAACCGGCTGATGAGCCTTCCACCTGAGCTCAGGAACCTGCAGAGCCTGCGCTGCTTGTGGGTGGAGAGCAACTACTTTCAGAGATTCCCACGGGAGCTCTATGACCTACCCAACCTCAAGTCCCTTCAGATTGGGGACAACCGGATGAAGACGCTGCCCCCTGACCTGCCACGTATGGAGGCTCTAAGGGGATTATGGCTCTATGGGAACCGCTTTGATACTTTTCCCAAAGTCCTGCTGCACATGAAAAACTTAGAGATCTTAGACCTTGACCGGAACAAGATATCAGAGTTTCCCAGCCTGAAGCGCCTCAAAGCGTTGAGCTTGTTCTCCTACGACCACAACCCAGTCAAGGAGCCTCCCAGAGTGGGCGAGGAGGTGCTGGTGGTCGGGGAAGGAGCTGCAGAATTCTTGGAGGCACGTGAGGCCAGAAAGGAGAGGCTAAGAAAGGCACAGAAAGAGGCAGAGGAGTTGGCTCTGGCAGGCGAGGAGCCGGTGATTCATGGCATCTTGAAGAACAGCAGCTCAAAACAGACAAGTGAAGTGACAAGTGAGGATGCTGATGCTAAAGAGGAAGAGCTCCTGGCTAACGAGGAGGAGGAGGAGGAGGAAGGGGAAGGGGAAGGGGAAGGGGAAGGGGAAGGGGAGCTGCCTTTCACAGAGTACGATGAAGCCGAGCTTGAATATGACGAAGAGGGTGTTGAATATGAAACAGAGGAGCTCATATGTGAAGGAGAGGGATTTGAGTATGAGGGCGATGAGCTGGAGTATGAAAGGTCTCAGATGGACTACGAGTATGAAGAAGGGGAGACAAGCTGAGGGGGCATTAAAAACCCCTCATACGTCTGAATGATCTGCTGGCAGGTGCACGTGGATGGCAGAAAATCCACATATGAAGTTTGTTTTTTTATGAAGCAAGGACTTTCCTTGCAGTGCTGCTATATATATATATATATATATATTTAACTGTGAAAAAATAAAGTTGGGCATTATGATCCTCGAAAAACCGACAAATAGCACCTGTGACATCTCAATCAGCTGAAAATAACCGAATCAGAGCAGGACTCAGATAAAAGTGAGTGTGTTGTTTATCCGTGTCTATGGCTACCTGTCGTTAAGTTTGTTCATCGAGTGCACGCAGAGAAAGTCTTCCATTATTATTAAAGGTTAACTCCTTTGATGAAGTCATTGTCAATCATTTACAGAAATGTATTTCTGGATTTCAGAACTGTGAAAGCACAAGCTTCCATTTACTCAGCTGACACAGCGAAGTACTTTTCTCACATTTTCATCAGTGTCTGTTTCATGTATTCATGCCAGTGCAACTCTTGCTTAACTCACTGCTATTTTTATAACCAGGTCCTTGTCCTTATGTAAATGTGTGTATTGGATTTAGTCGAACAAACTATTTATTACATGCTAAACACCCTTTCCCGAAAACGTTGTCAGGGTTGTGTAAGCAGTCCTGTGAGTGTCAGTGCCAAGACAGAGACAGAGACGAGCGGGATTATTATAGCGATGAATAGCTGCGGTGCCTCACCATAAAAGGTAAGTCCATAGGGAAGTGTTAAACTAACGCATGGGCAAAAAAAGTGTTTAATTAAGACGAGAAAACTCTGCAGGTCAGAGACACAGGTCCACCGTGACCCGAGTATACTTATTTCTGTTGATGACAGCATCTTTCATATCGTTATCTCCATCATGAGATGATGGCCTTGTTCTCCCTCTCATCTCTGCACTCATTATTCATGTGCAGGCTTCACATGTAATCCAATTCTCTCCTTCTCTCCACATATCCCTTTCTCACATCTCACTGAAAGAGTGAAATATTTATTCCAGCGCTGAAATATTCATGCCCCGTTCTTGTGCGGCGCTACGTCGACGTCTGTGCTGAGGAAACATTTGCAGAACACGCTCATATCGATTAGATCGTTCCTATAAACAGATGTGTTTAAAGGGACACTATGTAGTATTTATGGGTTTATATAACCCAAAATCCACTTTTTTATACATATTATGTGCTCCTGCATTGTCTAGTCGCTGTATAATATTTTTTGTTTCATTTTCATAGTGTTTCAAAAAGTAATGTAAAATAACATGGTCGCGGGCCGCGGTTGCATAGCCACTGTTAGCAGCGAGACGCCATGTTTCTACCGGAGCCTGTAAGGACAAACGCGAGAGAACAAATCAAGCGTCTCTTTACTTGTAGCGGAAGTCCCGCCTCCTCTCTCTCCGCTTCGTCTGCTACAGTCGCGGTAGCTCCGCCCTCTCCCTCGCCTCACGAACCTCATCTGCTGACACGGAGAAAGACGACGAGGACGACATTTGACCTGCTGCGGACACCGTAGCGCTCAGGGAAGGGAGGGGGTGAGCAGAGGAGCAGTTCTTTGTTGTAAAATTTCAGCCTCTACTCTAGATGGCACTATAAACTACTTACTTCACCTTTAACATATAAAAACATCGATTTATGACATGTACACGTTGACATCTTTAGAAGTGCAAGTGAATGCTATTTTTCATTATTGCCTCATTGTTTGTCCAGAAAATGTAGAAAGTGACCATTCGAGGCATCAAAGTTATAAGGGTTCATCCTCTGGGGACCATTAATGTTGTACAAAATATTTCCACCGTAAGAAGCGGACTGCAACGCAGGGCATTGTGGGTAAACACAACCAAAACATACGCGCGTGTAGAACGATAGCTGGGAGAAATGGCCGAGCCCATTGTTGCATTGTACACGTGTCGTATGTCCACATAAAAACAAAATAAAATCAAATGTGATGCAGCTCAATGTTAAGGAACTGCATTAAAGGGGAAATAAGTAGTTTATAGTGCCATCTAGAGGAGAGGCTGAAATTTACAACAAAGACCTGCTGCTCTGCTCACCCCCTCCCTTCCCTGAGCACTACGGTATCCGCAGCTGGTCAAATGTCGTCTTTCTCCATGTCAGCAGATGAGGTTCGTGAGGTGAGGGAGAGGGCGAGCTACCGCGGCCGTAGCAGATGAAGCGGAGAGAGTGGAGGCGGGACTTCCGCTACAAGTAAAGAGACGCTTGATTTGTTCTCTCGCGTTTGTCCTTACAGGCTCCGGTAGAAACATGGCGTCTTGCTGCTAACAGTGGCTATGCAACCGCGGTCCGCGACCATGTTATTTAACATGACTTTTTGAAACACTACGAAAATGAAACAAAAACTATTATACAGCGACTAGACAATGCAGGAGCACATAATATGTATAAAAAAGTGGATTTTGGGTTATATAAACCCATAAATACTACATATTGTACCTTTAACCAATAGATTTCTTGTTAATTGTTGTCTTGTCTTTTCCTTCCGCCTCAGACGAGGAGGGGAATATACTCAAAAGGTTCGGTTCGTTTCGCGAAAGTGCGAAAGCTAACTCGGACCGGCTGAATGTTGCAACCACCAATTGAACCGAGTCCCCAATCGGAACCGGACTATTGTGAAAAACGACCTCAGGGATGTTTGTGGGTCGCGTATGACATATTTTTGGTCTTATTTCAAATAGAAAAAAAATGCTAGTATTGTAATTGTACTGTTTGATTTTATGCACTTTATGCACCTGCCAACTGTCCAACTGAAAGTATTACTTCAGAGTGGTTTCAAGAGGAATTTAGTTGATTTGAATTGTGTCGATAACGCAAAGCCACTCCAGTTCCCTGACAAGTGGTCCACGCCATGTGTTACATATGTGGAGCTGTAGAGCATTAATTCCCTCCTCCTCCTCCTCCTCCTCCTCCTCCTCCTCGGTCCGTACTCTTGCAGCTCATTCCAAACACGGCGGGTGGCAAAGAGTCTGACACACTGCAGATGTCTATGGGAATCAGTGCCATACTCTGTCTGAGGGTAATTATTTTTGCTCATTGGTTTACACTCCCTCTCATTCTCTGTAGGTCAGTGAGAGGGAGGCAGTCAGAGACAATGCATCATCTCCCTCTTTGGCTTTCACACAAAAGTCTGACTGGCAGATTGTCAATTCAAATAAAAAGGATTTCACCAAGAGATAAAAAAAAAAAAAAAAACTGCCATTTTTTTTGACAGGGCACATTGTGAAACACGACTAATGTGGTAGTCATTAAGCTTTTAAGGATTTGATTATAGGGTAATGCAATACTTCATGCAAGTTTTATTCCTCCACAAGCTATCAGAGAAAAATAAATACACAGATCATTGTTCGATGACCGGGTTAGTTATTACCCTCTAACGTTGGGCGACGTCAACCCTTAATGATGAACCTGTGAAATAAGAAGGGGCTCTGTAAGTCAAAGTAAACATAAACATAATATTAACATAATAAACGGTTATAAATGTTCATTTTTGCATGTGCACCTGTCCGTGTCCCGACGATTGTAGGCATTTTCCATTTTTGCACTGATGACTCCTGCTCCTCCGCGGCTAGATCTCAACTGTTCTAAACCAGCATCAGGAGAGAACCTGGAAAATAAGAGGGGTTTTTTTTTTGTGTCAAATTCAAAGTAATATGAATGGTTTCTACAATGCAGCATATAGTCCTGGCAGAACATCAGAGGTAGAAACTTATTTAACCATTTACTCAAGTAAATACAAATATGAGGTATAATTGTATACTTATTTATACCCCGCTGTCAGCACTGGTGTGAATTATAATTAGTGTGAATTTATAGATTATCTATAAATGTGTAAATTGGTCAAATTAGCTCCCCCTCAACTACGATAATAGTAATAATCAATTCCAGTGACATCAAGTGGAGTAGAACAACATAATCAACATTTTCTGCTCTACAGTTTGTTTTAATACAAAGGTTGTTTTGCTTTTTAAAAATAAGACTTGAATTTATTAATTCAGACATTTTAATGGAGTTTTTTTCACCGTTTGTTTTTTGTGCCTCTCACTAAACTAAAGTATCTGAACACTTAGAGAAATTGCCAAACCCACTTACTTGCTCTTATAATGTGTAGTGAAGTGAAAACAATCAAAGGCTTTATTGGGGAACACCTGATTGTTTGGAGCATTTAGTAGAAACCCAGTGGGCTCCTAAAAACACACACACACCACATAAGAAACACAACTGAGTAAAAAAAAAACACAAAACAGCTCCAAATGCAGAGGTTTTACTTCTGAAAGGAAAACGCTCCACCTTTTTTCCAATGATCCTCACAGTCGGTGCATTAGTTTTACGCAGAGGTGGCGACGACGAGGTCTAGAAGTGCAGATGGAGGAGTGTTCGTTTGATAAAATCACAATCTACTGCAGCCGATCTTCATGAGGGTGGTCAGTACTCACCGGAGAGGCCAAGGGAGCGATGGCACCACGACTAAATCCTGTTTCTTGACAAGAATGTTTGCACAGGTTCGGCATCGCCTCAGTGCCCTCAAACACACACACGCACACACACATTCTTGTACTTGCTGCATACTGACGACCAGAATTTCCACTTTATAAATCAACACAATTACAAATATCGACTCCATGAACGACATCTACAAAGAACTACTGGTTGCAGTACCATAAAATGTCTGCAGGTGGAGCCCCAGAGCAGAAAGGGGAGCTGGAAAAAAATTTGGATTTTTTTTTTTTGGTCCAAAATTTGACAAAAACGTCATACTATACTTTGTCGACTAAAATTTTAAAAAAAATTTGGCCAAAAATTTTTGGTCCAAAATTTGACGAAACCACCATACAATATTATGTCGTTCAAAATTAAAAAAAAAAAAAATTGACCCCAAATTTTTGATCCAAAATTTGAAAAAAACGTCATACTATACTATGTCGTCCAAAATTTGAAAAAATCTTTGACAAAAAATGTTTGGTCCAAATTTTGACAAAAACTCATGCTATACTATGTCGTCCAAAATTTGAAAAAAAAAAATTTAACAAAATTTTTTAGTCCAAAATTTGACAAAACCATCATATATACTATGTCGTTCAAAAATTTGAAAAAAAACATTTGACCCAAAATTTTTGGTCCAAAATTTGACAAAAACGTCATACTATACTGTCGTCCAAAATAAAAAAATAAAAATTTGACCAACAATTTTTCGTCCAAAATTTGACAAAACCATCATACTATACTATGTCGTTCAAAATTTGAAAAAAAACATTTGACCCAAAATTTGAAAAAAACGTCATACTATACTATGTCGACCAAAATTTTTAAAAACATTTGACCCAAAATTTTTGGTCCAAAAACAAAGTGAGGACCGGCCAAAATGTCCTCACTTTGTAAAAATGACCTCACTTTGTTGGTTAAAAACCCTCACTGGTCCTCAGTATGCCGCAAGTACAAGAACACACACGCGCACACACACACACACACACGCACACACACACACAGAGTGAGATCGTGTCAACCATCACACATTATAGAACACCTGCTTTTTCAACATCAGTGTCAGTGAGTGATGTGCACCAACCTGCAGAAATGATGTAGGTAGGAAATCATTTTTCATCACTGAGGTGTGAGTCTGGTGACGATCAAGCCAAGCCTGAGGTTTTGCAGAAAAACAATAGACAACAACAGACAAGTGTTGATATAAAGTCAGTCTTAAATGAATCCGCCTGCCTTTAAACAGCTCTGTGAAGAACATTTCACCCCGTGCATTAATGGGGCCTATTTGTTTTATTGCTAATGATTTTTTGACAAGCAACACAAAAGAAGAAGATGATGAATTATTGACAATATTGTGAGCGACTCACAGTAACAGAACTCACCCTGCAGCTGTTTTTCTCCTGAAAGGTGTTGTAGTGAAGATCTGCTGCTGCAGTAAAACCAGTCCCTGCTTTGGAACCTATATTCACGAGCTTCTGGGAAACTGGAGCAAGAGTTAAATCCAATATTTGTGCTGTCAGTTTTATTTGTAATATCTATTATTTGCACAAAACTGTGATCTTGCAGTTTCAGTTTGTCTTTAAACATTGTAACCTTTTGTCTTTGGACTTATATTTACCTGTTGATGTGAGATGATGAGGCACAAACAACCGCTGATACTCTGTCTGAAACGCATGCATAAAAACATATCATTAATGTTTACAATTACATGTTGTTAATGTAATATCTCAGGTGTATCTATCTTGTCATGAAGTCTCAGGGCCGGCCCAAGCCTCCATGGGGCCTTAAGCAAAATTTGATTTTGGGGCCCTCTGTTACTGCCAATAATAATGATTATTGATCATTCACACACCTACTATACTAAAGGTATTCTACTTATTCTATTCTGTCACAAATACGCTTGTAAAACTAAATTTGAGAACTTTTTTTGAGAACCAGATTTGCAAATTTACCGAAAAATCGTTCAATTAATATTTGGCAAAATCAGCAACACCCTCTACTGGCGACACAGAGAATCAATACATAAAACCAAAACGGTTTATAAATAAAATATTAAGATATTAAAGTCTGAAAATCTAAAAATGTGCACAATCTTTTACACAATTTGACTTGTATATGTAAAAAAACACAGCATTAAATAAAATAATCAAATCAATATCAAACAAGTACTTAAATTAATAATGTAAATCAACAGAGGCACAAGGTAATAAAAATGGTTTATAAATAAAATATAAAGTTAAATAATCACATGTGACAACTATGTAAAAACTGTGAAAAAGCTTTGGTAAAAATGGGGAGAAAAATTCAAACAATCCAAACTTTTCCCTCGTTTTTTGAGTTTAATGCTCTAGGGGGCCCTCTAGTGGTCACGGCTTAGTGAAGTCTGTACCTTCTCCACGTCGCTCTCTGTTTTCTGATGAGTCCTCAGCTGATGGAAGCCGCTGTGCCTCCGTTTGTCGGTTAGGTTTGGCAAAAACTTTGAACAATCCGAGTGGACGTTAGGCCGATAATGTTGTTTGGTTTGAGACGTGAAACTGTCAGATAACAGGAGTCTGCAGACAGACACAACACAACACACAGGGGTCGATGACAATAAGGCGGTTTGCCGCCATCACACTTCTGCTGTACCATAGTGGACATGGTTGCAATCCTTTTGGCCAATTAGATCTTTTCTTACAAACCTCTCGAGCGTTTCCTGTTTGTGAGACATGGAACATTTTTGTGATGTGACAAATTATTGACTGACTTCTCATTTTAACTTCAAGGAGTCTGGTGGAACCACCTGATTATTGCCATGTTCACCATGAGGGGAACAAGGTGCATCGGTTGTTTACGCAATGCAATGTTCTAATCAGCAGGTCATCATTTGGTAATAAAGGTTAATCATTAACTAATGATTAGTTAACCTTTTGTTACCAATGTGGGTTATCACAAAATAAAAGTGGTTTGCATCAGACACATGATCTCATGCAGAGACCTCATGTTTAAAGGGACAATGTGTAGTATTTATGGGTTTATATGACCCAAAATCCACTTTTTTATACATATTATGTGCTCCTGCATTGTCTAGTCACTGTATAATAGTTTTTGTTTCATTTTCGTAGTGTTTCAAAAAGTCATGTTAAATAACATGACCGCGGACCGCGGTTGCATAGCCACCGTTAGCAGCGAGACGCCATGTTTCTACCGGAGCCTGTAAGGACAAACGCGAGAGAACAAAACAAGCGTCTCTTTATTTGTTGCTACGGCCGCGGTAGCTCCGCCCTCTCCCTCGCCTCACGAACCTCATCTGCTGACACGGAGAAAGACAACGAGGACGACATTTGACCAGCTGCGGATACCGTAGCGCTTAGGGAAGGGAGGGGGTGAGCAGAGCAGCAGGTCTTTGTTGTAAATTTCAGCCTCTCCTCTAGATGGCACTATAAACTACTTATTTCCCCTTTAAATGATGAGGCTGCTCTATTTAACTGAATAAACTGACAATAGTGTTTGTAGGAAAATCCCACCCTGTATAATAATCCCACCTGAAGTGGTAAGAGTAACACAAGTTTTCAGGATAAATCTACAGCTGAAACAAAACTGATGACTCTTACCCAAACTGAGGGTTGTCCGCGTGGTCCAAAGTGGGCGTGTAATATAAAGCCGGCCTCTGGTTGGCTGTGAAGCCGGTCTCATTGGGATGTTTGAGATGAAGTGAAGAAGTGAAGTTGACTCGGCCTGGACCTAAGAGAGACGTTCACACACTGACCATCAGAAAACTTCATCTCCAACTGTGAAAAAAAAACCACACTGTTTTTTGTGAAATAAAAGTTTCCCATCTCACCATGAAAGACCTTGAGTGCATCACTGGTCAGTGTTCCCCTGTGGCTGCCTGTTGTTCTCCACGACTCAGCCGTCTGTGACATTTGTAATGGAAACCTTCACCAACAACAGTGATGGATAGGAAGAATCCTTGTGGCATGTGCAGCACTGCTCAAAACGAAAGCAGCAAACAGAGTGTTACTCCCTTTGTTTTACTTTTCTTCACCTCTCTGCACGTCTTGTCGTGGTAATTGCAGGTAAACAGGTCTGCGTTGCTAGGCGATATGGACGCGAGAGCAGAGCGTCACAGCTGAAACAATGTGTCCGGAGTGAAAGAATGGCTGCTCAGAGACACAGTGTTTCAGCCGCGTGTCGAGGTCTGTGCTTCATTGTTGTTGTGCGTTTAAAGATATTTTGTATTGACAAAAAAAAGAGCCTGGAGTTTGTTTCCATCCCCTTCATTTACTCCGAGTAACTTTTAATGAAATGAGAACAAGTCCGATCCTTAAAACATATCCTTATTCACCATTCACCATTAACTAGGTGCTTACTTACATGTATAGAAGTTGCATACTAGCCCTTTACTAGTAATCCTTATTAACACCTTATACTATCACTATTATGACACAAATTAAGATTTTTCCTACATAAATTGTCAAAACATGCTTAATATTTACTAATAAAGGGTTGGTATTCTACGTAAGCACCTAGTTAATGATGAATATGTGTTCCCTAATCTAAAGTCTTTGTTAAGTTGCATTATGTTATATATTTATATTAAAAATGTTCCTATCCTGCTGTTAGAAACAATATATATTGCACACGTTTTTACATACAAGTTGCAACTCCCCAATAAGTCACTAAATAAGTAGTTTGGAGTTTCACAACTGGACTCTGGATTATGTCTGTTAACGTATATAATCTGAACCACAACATAGCGACTTCTGACACTATATTGGTTTAATTATTTAGTCTGTTCGATCATTTTACCTGTTTTTTTTTTTAAATTATTTCCACACCCTGAAAACCAGTGAGGTCCACAGCTTCAACCTCAACAGTTGCTCCAGTTGTCCACTGGATGGCAGTGTGAAGCCATTGTGGCCCTAACTATGGTCCAGCCCCAGAAAAAAAAAAAAGTAAGGTTATGTAAAAAAAAAATGATGGATGGCTTGAAATCTGCATGGCATCTCAATAACAACCTATGTGCTTGAGAAAGGGAGAAACCACCCACCTCTGATAGAGCGGGAGAAAATACACACATCTGCATTTAGACAAGACACCAGCAAGAGCAGCTTGGTATTAAATGGAAAACACTGCAGTCTTTATGTCAGTATAAATCCCTAAATAACAATAATTATCAGTTCTGGATGTTACTAAATCTATAGTGTATAATTGCTCAATTTTTAGATCACTAAACGTGATGATTCATATACTCACGTCAATCCCACCTCCTTTTCTTTTAATTCTCACCTCTACCGATTCCTCGTTTTTTCCATCTAATTTCTTTGGTCTCACTTCCTTCCCTTCACCTGTCCACCACTGGCAGCCAGCGGCTTTTTCCGAGCCGTTGCTCGTGTTGATGTTCCACGCCGTCGTTCTTGCCCGACACAGTCCTGTGTCAAAGCCAGAGGCTGTTCATTATCTTCTGCAAAATAAAATAAATAAATAAACTGCAGGGAAACGCCTGCATCATTGAAACTGACAGTATAATTTCCTGGCTCCTTTCTCTTAAACACAAAGTGCACATTATTGGCATTTCTAATTATGATTTCACTGGGTTCCATAGAACCAGAAATAGAACAGGCGCAGATTTTCTAGCCAAAGATTACAGTAGATGATTTCACTTATTAGAAGAACTTCATCCTGAGTGACAGCAGAGGAGAGGAACGGATCAGTGGAAGCACCTGCTGTACTTGGGGTTTGAAATGGAAACCTGCAGACTCGCATCTCTCCTCATGGTTGATCATCTCTGTCGTGCTTGTTCTGCCTCATTTGCATAAAACACGACTTTGCTGAGAGGCCAGATTTCTCTTCACAAAATGTCAACAAAATATGTAGGAAAATAATGCAACCAGTGAAGCAATTTGAGGTCAGAGGGAGTGTAAAATATGGAAAAAAAAAAAAAAAAAAGGAGGGTGCAGTGGTTCTAAAAATAGATATGATGCAATTGAGGGTCTCCCGTGGTGTTGATGCTCTTGGCTTGTTTACAGATGTCTGTTGTAGTTCAGGGAGGGACAGGAACCTTGGCCCTTGTCTGCAGGAGCTCTGCTGGCTCAGTTGACGTTCTGTGTGTGTGTGTGTGTGTGTGTGTGTGCTGGGGGGCAGGATCTCAACTGTTTTTCTGTTTATTTAATAAGCAGTTTTTATGTCAGGCCACACAAAAGCATTAAATCAATACTTGGAGAGACAAAGGGATAGTTCAGGCGCTAAGACCCCTCTTTTCGTGACAGGCCTCAGAGTTTCCGTCTCTCCGCTTCACTGCCTCACCGTCTTATCTCCTCCCTGCTTCTTTTTTTCGACTTCTCTACTTAATAGGCACATCTTGCATGGAAGGTTTGGAGTAAATTGCATTGTCATCTTTTCCTCCATTTAAGTTTCGGTACGCGTCGTTGTGGTTGTGTGCAACGTCTCGGGAGGCACACGGTGATGAGCAGAGCAAATTCAGGTGTAAAATAAGCCCTTTTCAAGTCAAGAGGCACATGTTGCTGAACGGGTTATTCTGTAACATGATGAGGAAGAGACGAAGAAAAACAACCTACTTTACTATCATTTTTGCAAGACTGTACCTTGTTTTATTCTTTGCCTTCATGCAATTAGATACTTCGCAGACTAGACAACCAAATGCCCCATAGTCAAAACTTTGTACGAACAACAGGAACCAATTAAGGTACATGAGAAAATCTGCCATGATGGGGATGGGCATTTCCTTGAAAGTGTAGGATGTCGATGTGACATTTAGAGCAGACACTTTCCATTATTCATTCCTAATTGCTCTCAAAGGCAAAAGGGAAGCGTTCCAATTTGCAGTCTCTATCAGCAAAGTATGGTGCGCACGCATTTCGAGTGTTGTCATTACAGTTTTGTAATTGTTTATATAACTGTCTGATGTCACAGCAACTGCAGAAACACGCCAGGAATTGAGATATGGTTACAATGACAAAGCCTCCACTCAAAACATTTGGAACGGAGGCTCCAAATGTTTGGACTACAGTGTCCGTTCACTGATGCTGCAGCACATGGACGACTCAGTGCCACAGAGAAACACCAGAGGATTCTTTTCTATTCTAACGTGGCGCCGAGCAATAATTCACTTGAAAAATATATTTAACATTACTCTCAACACTGACTGATTTTAACAGAAAATATTGTGGTAACCTTCATTGTCACCTAATCCAGCCCTATTTCAACACGATTCCAAAAAGATAATTTCGCTCTTAAAATGCTCTTAATCACAACAGTGACGTAAGAGTTGCTAAGAGCAGTGATTTAATTATTATTCAATTAACTCAACATGAAACCAACTCCTGGAGAAATGTAGATAATTTCATTAAGGCATTCTGTGAAAAGTGAGAGGTTCATCCAACAGTTTATCCTTCAATATCTGGAGCAAGATATTTAATTCAAAACTTAATGTGGACAAATAGTCAAAGGATCAACTTACCGTAAACACTTGGAGCAATTGGGGGACCAAACATCAAGGTCTGGGCCAGCAAAGCTGAACATTTCAGTGAGTCATGTAATCAATTCATCAACAATAAATGAATAATCAAATAAGTTGGGTTTGGAGTTACATGTTGGTAAATAATTATTTATTGACATTTCATGTCAATGTATGCATAAACACAGACGAGGGGAAAAAAGTACCAACTCTTGACACAAATGTAGTAAAAATTGTCTTTTAATATGGAACAAAATCAGAGCTCAGCTCCATGACTCCATCCACCCAACACACTCTGTAACACTGATGGGTGGAGGAGAACAAGAAGAAAATAAACAACAACAAAAAAAAGAGTAAGATCACAGTTCGCTCGGCTAAAAAACAGGAGAGGCTAAAAAAAAAAAAAAACATGGAACGCAAAACTCAAGTGCTACTGGGTTTGACCTCAAGACGCCCTCCCTCCATCACCTCCTGACCTACGATGTGACCAAACAAAGCCACGTCTCTGTAGCTGCTTCCCAGGGCTCTACCACCTCCTCATCGACCTCACCTGCCTCTTCCCTGCGGGAAGTGACCCAGGAGCCTCTCGGAGCCAGGTGTAGTCAACATGGAGGTGGGTTTGGAGGAGCAAAGGAGCGTGTCTGAGGGTCTGTAACTGCTGAGAGCAGAGTGTCAGTAGAGGGGATGTGCTTCTCAGAGGGACGTGAGCACAGACTTCTTGATTATCATCATGGCTCCAGTGGAAAATGTCTGCGGTTCAGTCCTTCTGCCGTTTCACGCCCCCGCCTACAGTATTATGTATATGACTAATCGTCTTTAAAATGAGATTGAGATTCAAATGGAATGTTTTGAAGTTTTTTTTTGGAGGAACTGAAAGAGGGGCAGGAGGAAGAGAACGTCTGCAGAGGACACCCAGTAAGAACTCATTACTATCCTAATACGAGGACATCAACGGAAGTACTACACAGATATATACAGAGCAACCAAGCAACACATCCGAATACTGAGTAATAAATCTGGTGTGGGAAAGGGAAGGTAACAGTTCACTGTAAATGCACATATCCCACTGCTTTTCCAAAGTTGGTCCAAACTTTAAGGCTTTTCTAATGCTACAAACATGGCAGCAGTGAAGCCACCACGACATAGATTTGTTTCACAGGTCTGTGCTCGACTTCTGAATTATGGCTGCTTTGTGTTTCTGTGTGCTGAGCTGGCAGATGCTCTTCTCCTCAGAGTCTGTGCAGGGAAGAAAAAAAAAAAAAAAAACACAAAGACACCACAAACGGTATGAACCAGGCATGAGTTGCAAGGATTCCTTTTTTCTTTGTTTCCTGCTAAATCATTCTCTGGTCCACAGAGGTCTGTAGATAAACAAGGCTCTACAGTGACTCTGTGGGTGTGATGGATGAGAGCAGCTAATGGGCAAAGAATCGCACATAAATGAGGAAGCGTGGATTACGTGGAAATTAGACGTGGCGGTGTATGCATTAGCAGCTGAATGGGAGGAATAAATGAACAATTGAGCGGAGGAAGTGGAAATCTATACTCGGCGGAGGATTAAAATGAAGCGTCGTAATGAAGAAGCAGAGTGTGCACATGAGGAGAGACATGTGGGGGGGGGGGGTATCTGCCAGCTTCTGCAAACACAGTCATCCTGCACTTTAACACACGCTGCATCACATGACAAACTACATCAGAGGGAGGAGGGGGGGGGGGGGAGGGAGGAGGCACCGCACAGAGAGCACTAGCACTACTACGGACGGACACACACCTAACACACACACGCACGCACACACACACACACACACACACACACACACACACACACTACTGCACAGGGTCCAAGTCTGCGTTCCACTGCACTCTCCTGGCTGCCAGAATCTCGCTGTGTCTTGTCAGGAAGAAAAAAAACCAACAACAACAACAACAACAACAAAGAAACTTTTTAACAAAGAAAGAGACCAACACGCACTTTGGATCCCACTGGCTATTAAAAAAATAAATAAATGAATAAATAAATAAATAAATAAATAACCAGAAACGAAACCTAGGATATAAAAAGAAACCAGTGGCACCGGATTTTACAGAAAGCATTTTTGTCAATAACTGGCTTTTGAACAGCTCTACGCTTTTTCTTTTAGTCTACCAAGTATATACTATTAACCTTACCAGGCAGCTAAAATCTATACAGTACTGTCATTTTTCATATATTTATAGATATTTATACACTATACAAAGTTGGCAAAAATACATAAATACATTAAATTAGATTGTACACATCACAATTGTGTGTTTTTGAGTTAGAGCACTCTTTGTTGAAGAGGTGATGGCGAGTTGAGAAAAGGGGTGAAGAAACAGGAGTGCTACCCTCGACATCCCAATATAATGCAGAGGCGTCGCACAATCAGACTCTCTAGAAGTAAATATTTCAACGCGCGGCAGAAGATCAGTTAAGTGTATTGCTTATTACCTACCTGATAAAAAATATCCACATATATATGGCAGGAGTTAGAGGCCGACTCTAACTGATTCACACGTGTCTATTTACAACCAACAAGGACAGAAAATACTCTGAAGGATCTCGATTCAGGGAAAATAATCTGAATTTAATTTTAGTGCATCAATAAATGGCAGACTGTGTGTGTGTGTGTGTATAGTGTGTGTATAGTGTGTGTGTGAGAAAGAGACTTCCATTGAGACTCCCTCTTAAGGATGGTATTACAAATGAAGGCAGTATCCTCGGTCCCTCCGCTGCCTCCCTGCAGACAGCTGCTGGGATTATCTGCTCTACTATAACCGTCCTAAAAGTAATGTGAAACCGATAAGCTGCATCCCCGTCTGTACACAGACCCGCCCAGATACATAAGGTAATGGCATACACACAAATAAGGAAGTTGGGGGCATAGACACATGCAGCAAACGGTGAATATTTAAGTGCATGTACTATATCTGTGTTTAAAAAAAAAAGACAAAGGGGATATTTTGTAATAATCTAGAGAACATAGAAAAACAAATGTAGATGAATCCAATCTCTGTCAATCATCAGTGACTTATGTGGTGGTGTTCCTATCTGCAGAGATGCAGACAAAAACATCGGGGTCAGGACGTTCCTGGGCGGCAATATTTAATCATGATGTTTTTTATACTCCAGCAAAACAACAGGGAGGCGGTGGGACAATCAGATTACAGCCGGGCAGTCGTCACAAGGTGCGATGATGTTAAAGAAATGTAAAGTCTAGTGAGGCTTATAAAAAAAAAAAAAAACAGCGTGAATCTGGGTTTTGGTTTTCATGTGCCGGTGAGAACCGAAGGAGAAGACGGGGGATTGGCGAGCGACGACGAGTACGTGCTTGCACTAAGCCTCGGTAGCTTGAAGCTTAAGTATTGGCATTTCTGCGATTGAGCTAATCTGTTTACATGCCCGCTTATGAAAAAAAACATTTGGTTATTCCTCTATACTCGACCTTTGTGTCTGACTTTACGGTGGTCGGGCCCAATTCTAGCGATGGAACAATTAAGAGTTCAATCCTCATAAGAGTCTAAATAAAGTCTAATCGAGCATGCAAAATGACACCATCCTTCCCCCCCCCCTCTCCATACATGCCCCATTGCAATGTCTGGCCTCAAGCAGAGCAATAATGACTGCAAATTCAATAAGGAAGGCATCATCAGTGTCAGTACAGGGCCAAGCCAGTCTAACACAATGGCATTACAGTAAATCCTAAAGCCTGGAAGCATACAGGGTCCTGATGTGATGCCAAGCAACCGAGGAAGAGCGACTGAGGTGAACAGTTCCCTCACAGACAGGGAAAACTCAGTTTGTAAAAACAAATGTGTTTTATGGCATTGTGTGTGTGTGTGTGTGTGTGTGTGTGTGTGTAAGGTTAAGGATATGAAGGCATGTGGCAGTGTTGCTACAGTGAGCTGGGATGCGTTGGGTATCACTCCTTTCCCTTTTTTTTGTTTCTCATGCCCCAACCTCATGACACCTCCAACAAAAATACAGCAGACATCAAAAGCCCTTATTCAAGAAGGGCAGGTATAATCCGATTCAGCATCATCATCATCAACAACACCACTATTATTCAGGAATATCATAGTTTTCTTCATCATTTTTCGTGTGACAAATGAAAACAAACTCGGCGCACAACAAATGTTAAATTTCACCAACGATATTATTTACATAGAAAGTTTTCAAAAACAGAAGGATTTTTTTCTTATCACATTTCCATAAAGAAATAAACCAAACACAAGAACACCAAGCACACACACACACACACACACACACACACTGACCAACAGTCAAATGTGATCCAAAAAGAAAATATATTATTACTTATCGTTTTTCATATTCATTTTGTTTCCATTCGAATAATGGTTACTTAAACCCTGATCGGGGGAGAGGTCACATTGGCTTTCACCAGATGCTTAAAACAAACGAAAGGGTGGTTGGAGGAGGCGAAGTCTGTCTGCGTCTGGAAACACTTCGCACGTGGACCCACTGGACAAAATGACAAAGGTGACCCAGAACGCTCCTGAACTCAACTGTCACGATGTGACTCAGCAGAATGCAGCGTCTCCAGGAGGAGATACGTACAACCTGATTTCAATGCACCTGGAGTTCTCCATAAAGCAGTGTACATTTAATTTATTATTGCACAAGCTGCTGCACAGCAGGCACCTTTCCAACAGAGTGAGTCACTGACACTCATCTAAAGAAGCCGTATCTATTAAGGAAAAACCAGCAAAGAACAAGAAAGACGCTGTGAGAAGGATATATGTACGTATATATATATATATAGTCCCTCAACAATCCTTTGGAAAACAGGTGTGACCCCTTCAGCCAATAAAGCTTTTAGTTGTTTACAACATAAACAGAGGGGAAGGCTGATGGTGGCATTTGGAAAAACACAACCACAGATAAATAAAATCCCTCAGGGAAGATGGAGAAGAAGAGACCAAGAGACCAATCTGGACTCATAGCATAGAGCCACTCCAGATACGCACAACAGTAGTTAAAGTAAAGTATATTTCAGGTTCACAATGACACTGCTCGTTATTCCTGATCTGAGTTTAGTTTGTTAGCATCCTAACATAATTATGGTGATTAGTGCTAAATACAGTTGACTGTTACTAATGGGAATGTCCATGTTGCAGAAGAGCAGATTTTATCCATTCGATAAAAGGTTATTCTAATAAAACATGTCTTTTTCACCATTAGACCGCGTTTTCTACCTGGAAACTGACGCTTGCTCACCCCACCAAAGCAATTTAACATTAGGGGACACAGGAGTAAATCCACTGCTCCCTGTCAATAAGTTTAAATGTGTTATTTTTTGACCTTGGTGTTGGTGAATTCTTTTTTCAGATTTATTAAGTTAAGATTAAAAAGTGAGGCCGCAGTCACTGATTTTATTTAGGGACTTTGGAACCGGAGAGGGAGTAGTGCTGTCCAATGGTTTGGACAAATTGGTAACATACTCTTAAGATATTGAGGACATAAGATGACGTATCCAGTGATTCCATTCTTCGCATCTATGGAATTCCCAAAGTGCACAAGAAGGACGAAGACATCGGCATCAACTCGGTGACGTGACAACATGACAAAACTATCTAGCTGCAATTTTAGCACCACACCTCACCACATTAAGAATTCCCAGGACTTTCCCAATCAAAGCCGAGGGAATAACTAAAACCACGGTGTCGTATGACACTGAAGCAGTGAAGACGACAAGGATGACAACGGCTCACGGAAGACACCAAACAACCTCGGCATAAGCACATGGCACAGCACAGAAGAGCCAGATCATCTGGACTCCGCTGTCCACCTACGTCTTTTGAGGATGAGAATCTTTGCTTTCTGGCCAGGGAAGACAGATGGTTTGAAAGAGGAGCGGAGGAAGCCTCAACAGAGGAAGTAGACTAAAAAAAAAACACAATTATCAGCCACCTACAATGATGTCCTGAGCTCTCTTTCTAAAAAAAAACCCAAAAAACAGTCATTTGTGAATTCCAACACCCGTGCAATAACAGAATCTGTCTCTCGGGTGACGGGCAACTCAAGCAAGTCCAGTCACCAACAGCTAACGCAGAAGATGACTAAGATGACAGAGATCCGTTTACATGAGGCTTTTGTTGAGTAGCTGAAATCTGGTTGTCCTTCTGTCCCTGCTGGCAGCCATTTTTCAGTAACGGAGCGCATCCATGACCAAGCCTGGTTCTCTGGACACAGCCACGCTTCTCAGCAGCCATCTCTGCCAAGACGATGCCGACAGCGTTTCAAATACCTGATGCTGTCACACTTCAGGAAACTGGAACTATGGCAAATCCATTCACTACCTGTTGAAATGCGTTAGTCTATAGAAAAGTGGTGGGTCAAACACAAAGAAAAACACCGTCATTCCTGCAGCCGCCGCTAACGTTAAAGAAGTTTGAAGCGACCTTCAAAATTTGAATCAGAAAGTATTCCAATATTCAGTCATTAGTTTAGTTATTAAGATCCCCGTTAGCTGTACCCTAAAGCACTGCTAGTCTTCATGGGGTTCACATTATTCTCTGCATTAATGCATGAGTCATCATGCTTATCTCACCGGTGCCCACTCACTGCCATGATCTCCATCCCTGATGTCACATAATAAGTACACTAGGACTGATGTGTCTCGCTGGCGTGTCTCCCCACACCTTCATCAGGTTTATCACTTTAGTTTGTGATCCGTCTCTGACTTAGACAGACAAGAGAGTGTCCTGATAAAAAATAATTACAGCTCTAAGATTATAATATATGTTTTTCATGTAAAGACTTGTAATGGTAAATTAATTTTTTTGTGTATAGTGTATTGTATATTGTGTTTTGTGTCTAGCCTGCACCTTCCTGCAGCACCAGCAGGGAGCCAGCTCGCCGATACCTACAGTAGACAAAGATGTGGTGTGAAAGCACCGTCTGAAGGTAGAGTCTTTGTCTATTGGAGGAATGCAAAGGGGGAGTTGCTCAGGCATAAATGCATGAGTGTTCACTTTGCTCTGGGTCTTTCTCCGGCAAGGATCACTCTTGTGAAGATCGACCTTTTCCTTGCAACGGAAAATATAACCTTGTCGGCCGGCAGAAGTTCCCCATTTCATTCTTCACCAGCAGCAGAGAAATTTCCACAACAGACCCAAGTTCACAACATGGTCAGAACAAGGGAGATTTGGGGATTAGACAAATTGTGAGGGTTGTTTGTCTTTATGTGTTCCTGTGATGAACTGGCAACCTTGTCCAGGATGTACCAAGTCTTTTCACGAGGAGGATAAATCGGTAAAAGAGGAATAAATGTCTATTCAGACACTAAGTTTTCACAACAGTCAACTGCTTTATGTAATATTGCTGGTAGAATTTCAATATCCTTATCAACAGTTCTTTTCTCTTTGTCTATTTTTGCTGGGAACCGCAAGCATTATGCAACCTGATAATGTGTGCACCTAAAGTAAAAATAGCCAGTGTAACAGTGTAGGTTGATGGTGCCCGACAGTCAAGGCAATGATTATTGTGAACACCTGTGAAGTGGACTGATCATACAGTTTTAAGTCTCAGCGCTGCTACACTCAGCACCCAGAATTGCCTCTGGTCCACTCGGGTTACTCGCTCGCAACTGGTCTGAACTAACTGTTGCATAATGTTTGTTTAACTACGGTAATCAAATAGTAATTATCCACACCTGCACCGGTTGGCTTTGCCAGGGAGCAGAGTGGTGACGGAGAACGGAGCAGAAGCTGATTGCACGGACACAAAGAGAAGTAAGTCTCGACTGAGAAAATCTGCCAACGCCGTATTCATGAGCTCGGGGGGTTATTGGAGGTCAAAGCCGACAGTGTTGCTGCCAACAAAATGCAATAAGTTTAGAGGTGTGAGACAGGTGGCACTATAATAAAAGTGGGATTTAGAAATTGCTCTCTGCTTTATACTGTTTGGCTCTGAGCTTATATCCATGTTAATGGTGCTGCCGTTTGATTGCTGGCTAATATAAGTGAGTGTGAAACTTTCTGGACTCTGTGATGAATGATATGTCACCAACTCTGCTTCCTGGAGTCTGACTCTGAAGTCGTATTTTATGAAAGTTTGGACGGTGTTAAAAACACTAGATACTATTTCTTTCTATATATATATATATATATTTTTTTTTTTAAAGGCAATGGCTCTGCCCTTCACGGCTAATATGACCTTCGGCACAACCAATCACACAATCTTTTAATCTAGACAGATCTATAAATCTGTCTTTGGAATTCTTCTCAGATTATCTTTAATTGGCGGAGGGAACCAGAAAGGGCAGTGTTGACTTCACCTGCCCTTTAGCTGAAAAGTCTACCCAGGGTTTTAGTCTTAGACACCTGCTGAAGTGATCTTTGCATAAGCAGAGCAGATTTACCTAATTATAACAAACTTAAAGTGTCATATCAGTTGTTGGATCTATCTATGGGGGCTCAGTAACTTCCCGCCATTATTTGATGACAGTCCTATTGAGGAACTATTGAAGATCTTCAACTAAAAATATAGGTTTTTTGAGTTTGCATTTAAATAGTCGTCTGCATCCGAAATCACCAAGTAATGTAAAACCTGCACCTTGTCGCCTCCCAGCTCGCAGCCTAACATGAGGACCGGTGGCATCACACTGTGCATCGTGTTACTAAAAATAAAACCACATCCCCAGAGTACAGTGTCACTGATGACAAAGCACTGTAAAAAACCCTGCAGCAGAACAATTTATCTCTCCTTGAGCAAGACGTATTCTGTTTAAAGGCAGCGGCTGAGGTGTTTACTCGTCACCTGCACACCTACGTACGTAAACCAGGTTTGGTTTTCAGCGATCGCCAACTGATTGTTTTTTCTCGTGTTGACTGACGAGTCTTTATCCCTGCACATCACCGTCGTTGTTACTAATGTGAGCTCCTCATGCTTCTTTACTCCAGGCAAGTATTACCTCAGCAAAACTAAGAGCCTCCCCAGGGTCCAAGGAAGCAGATTTTTGCTCCTTTCTGACCACCTGATATAGCAGAGTGATGTAGTGTGACATAGCAGGCAGTGACTGTCAAAACAGCAAAGCCTTCTCCATGCTGGCCAATTGTTCTGAAGGGTGCTGGATCAGTGCATCACAGCAGCCAGCGCCGAGATTCACACCGAGAGCACAGTGCCAAGAACACTTCCTGGCACGTTGTGTACCGTTCAGAATTAAAGACACGGTGACAAACCTCAAGCACTACAATTGGACTATCTTTCAATTTGTCTTATGGTGAGCAGGTTATCATTAGCATAAAACAAGCCTGAGTACTGATACTGCATTACCAGGGCCGGGGAATTCTCCACTGGAAAAACAAATGACTGAATATATTTGCTTGCTCAGTCGTAACCTGAGAGGTGTTTAAATTTAGATTTGAATTTAGAGAACAAAAACTTTTTTTCTGCAGCATTTGCATCTGATGAGCACGGCAGGATTATGCTTTGATCAGAGAGAGTAGATAACCCATTAATAAAAAAAAAGAAAATTGAAAATCTGTGTGTGAGGCTCCTGGCAGCTTACCGGTTTATTTTACAAAAAGCGGGACAACTATACAAGTCCACTCTGTGGTGCTCTAAAGCACTCGGGGGACGAGATAATGTCTTATCTGCTTCTACAGGATCTCACGGCGTCAGAGCCGACCACCGGTTCATATCACACCCTCTGTCTGCGATACACAGCTCGAGATAGTTTCATTGAAGAACAACAAAAAGTCAAACAAGGCCATGGTATCTTATTTTCCTTCCCGTTTTAAAGCTCCAAACGCATGTTTTACAGTTTCCAGATATGCACCAGCACCGAGAGCTCAGAATCTGCTGTTGATCAACACACGGCGTATTAATGCTGTTGCGTTGGCCAGCCTCCTGTGACAAACAGATGGGCCAGACGCTAGTATCCTGCCACCAGGAGCTACCATAGCTTTCACACAAACACTCGCGCGCATGCATGTACGCAGGTGCATGGAGGGAAATAAGAGGAACGGCGAGAGGACGACGAGAGCCCTACATCCATCCTCTGTGCCCTCAACTTCATCTCCACATCCTGAGATCGCAGAGCAGATGTCGCCTCTCTCCAACTGCTGCTCACCCTTTCAGAAACTCCACCCTTAAATTTTCCACCAGAGCTATAATCATCATCAAAATGATCATCAACATCATTATTGTTATTACATTTTCAAAAAGTGCAGATAGAATGTCTCCTCATTTAGAAAGGCAGGGCAGTAAAGGAGGTCGGGGGAAACAATGGCAGTAATAAGAGCAAGAAGAGAGCGAGATAAGAAAGAGAAAAGAGAAGAAGATTTCTGCCGAGTCACAATTGCGTTGCTCCTGTGAACACACACACACACACACACACATACACGTGAACACACCATACAAGTCAGAAAACCCTGGAGATCATCCCCCTTCAGTACAAATCAACAGCACAGGGCAGCACAAGGATTTCATAGCATCAATAAACACACAAGTGTGCACACACAACCAAATATGTGTGCACCAACAGCACAAACTTTACTTTTTGCTTCTGCTTTGATATTCACATTGGAAGATTTTTAAATTGGTTTCCTAAGGTGGTGATGCTGTGAAAAATGACATCATCATATCTTGGGTAATTCTTTTTTTTTTCCCTCTCATCTTCTTTTTTCTCTCTCTCCATGTCAGGGCATTTTGTCTGGAAAAAACAGGAGCAGTCCATTTCAAAGTGTTTAACGTGTTCCCGCTTTCCAAACGTGGGAAAGTTTAAGTTCGTTTTTTATACTCTCTATTTTTGTCGGAGCTACGGCAGAGCACCCGCAGCACACTGATGACAAGGGGGTCTCCAAAACGTGGAGGGGGGATGGGGGGATGGGGGGGGGGGGACTGGGGTCGGGGGTTCACTTATATTGTGCCAGAGGTGAAGAAAGAGGGAACAATAAGGGGGGGGGGGGACAGAAACAGGAGAATATAGACAGGAAACAGGGACGGAGAGAGCAGAATCAACAACTTCATCTCGAGTTCAGCTGGTTTCATCACAAACTGAGTAATGACTGCTTTTGACAACTTCAGCTGAACATTAAACCAATTTTTAGTGAAGGAGGGTGTTCCCGAAATGGGGTAAAAAGGATATCATACACTGGAGACTGATGACAAGAACGAGGCGGCAAATTAAGAGGGAGGAGAGACGGAAAACAGCAGACGGACTACGGATAACGTGATGTAAGAATTCTACCAATGTTGTACACCTAATATGTACATACAGTACATACTGTGTAGCGTTGTGTACCTGGAATAGTCATACAACAGGATTACGTAAGATTATTTCTTTCTTCTTTTTTTTTCCCTCTGTGATCCCACGGGACTGGCACCTTAATTTGGGTTAGGTGCTGCAGTGCAGTTTAGAACCGAGGGGTCGAAACAACAGCAACTGAACATCAGACTTCAACAGGCAAAGTGCATTAGGACAGACAGACAGACAGACAGACAGAGAGAGAGAGACAGTAACGGGGAGGACCATTGGCAAACAGGTGAGATGTAAATTAAGACACGGCTGTACGAGAGGAGGGAACAGATGAGGACAGGAGTTGTCGTAGAGGAATAAATGAAAAGAGTTTAAAGGTTTAAGAGAGCAGATGGCTAATTGTACCCGTGTTTCGCAGCCTGGCAGCAAGTCAGTCTTGTGCATAAGGACGGGAGCGAGAGGAGGGAGGGGTGGAGGAGGAGGAGGAGGAGGAGGAGGAGGAGGAGGAGGAGGAGGGGTGGGGCGGTTTGAGGAGACAGGAAGTTGCCATGGAGGAAGCTGGGCGGCGCGATCAGGCCTTGAGAGCGTGCCACTGGGCGACGTTGGTACGCGGCCGAGCGAGCATGTCTTTCCAGTGCTTCACCTCTGCTGGTCCACTCTTCCATGATAGGTAGATCTAAGAGACGGGGGTAAGAAAAGGGACAAATGTAGACTGCAGTCCCCGGCACTGACGCATTGTAAAATAAAATCTGACCATCCCGACTTCAAGGGGTGCAAAGCATAACTTCTGGTGCTTTTTTTTGGTTGATGTTGATGTTATTATTCTGGTAAAAAGCTACATTTTTGATTTGCTCTCAAGCAATACTACCGCACACGTGAATGAGGGAGCATTTGTGTGAATACAGTGGCAGAGCAAGGAAGACCGAGTTCAAGAAAGCATGCTATCCAATGTTTTGGAGCAGTAAAATTCACTTCTGACACTTTTTGTTGCCGCTTCTTTTGCGTGTTCAGTCATACGCCGACCTGCTTGCAGCCGTCTCTCACTTTAGTACAACAGCGTTGCCGTTGCCTCCATCTGTCAGCAAACCCTTTACTGTATGCAGCGTGGCAATGTCGCCCCGGCAACGTGATCTAAACGCGGCTTTACTGGAGACGCAGAGAGTCATGTGGAGCTGACGGGATGAATCAAGCTTTATGTGAACTCGATTGCAATTGTTTGAATGCAACGGACAATTCATGCAAGTCAGACAGTACTTCGGTATGAAATACCAAGAAATTCAGCCATGTCACATGGCAAGATGGATACCAGCCTCAAGTTTGTCCTGTAAATCTGTAGCAGCAGCAACTCAGTTAGATTAAACCAATTTAATTCTCTATTTCCTACATAATAATCTCTAGGTGTGTATTATTTACCTTTTTTATACATTACATGCTTAAGATGTTATAATTGAGAGAGATAAATGTATCACACGTTGCTTTACTCAGACTTGATTCAGAACAGTTGCCCAGCGTCATAAACTGCCGACACGTTTACGTTACCTTGCCAATAACGTCGTTGCGGCTGAGCCTGTCCTTGTCCATGACGGTGATGATGATGGTGGTCTCCCTCAGCACATGGGCGGGTACGTCGAAGGGGAAGGACTCGTTGAAAATGGGGTTCAGGCAGCACTTCATCACCACCGTCTTCTTCTTCTCTACACGCTTGTCCTTGTGCATCAGCCACACCTTCACATATGGATCTGCAACGTGGTCACAGTGTTTACATAAGTGGGCAGATCAAGGTGTGCAGATAAGGTCATTTTTGGGGGTCAGGCTTGCAATTACCCTCTTAATTTGTAAAGTCGGGGGAAGGCGGCAGGGAAGCAGATACCTAGTTTGAGCTCAAGGTCAAGTTGTCTCCTGAGCTAGGAAACATACAAACGAGGAAGTATTTATGGAAACGGGGCTTGATATTTTGCTCTACCTATTCTGGAGCATTACCATACTTCATAACCATAATGGATAATGAAGAGACAAAGCAGCAGTTCTACAAAAGCGTACCAAAAGAAAATAGATTTTCACAGCCGGAGCTGATACTAGCAACACACTGGGCTGACAGAGATTTGGCTGGGAGGCTGAAGATCCTCATAGATATACAGACAGAGACGGAACCAGATAGAGAGAGGCCAAGGGAGGGACGCTTGATGTAATGTCACCTTGCTGCTGCGGCTATCTGAGGTGCGACCCAGCTTAGGAGCCAGACGGTAACTGTCGTCAAGCACGGACGGGTCAGGAATATGTTTGAAAGCAGACTGCGCGCGTGAAGCGACAGAACTTCCAATGTCGCGAGGACTTTGGACAAGCGGACAAAGGCCGGAGAGAGACAACACTCGACAAACGAGGAGGAATCGCTACCTGAGGTGCCGCCGATATCCATGGCTTTGAGATTACGCGCTTTGATGATGTTCACGGTGATGGTGTTGGCGGTGGGATTATAGCAGAGAGACACTAGTAGGTCTCCTCGTCTCCCCTGAGGAACACACACATGCACACAGAGACACACAGTAGAGTATGATTCACCCAGTCGTATATGAGATTTCATGTGAGGATATCAAACATTACTCACTAGCTTGTGAAATCTTACACTGTTCTTTCTGCTCTAACACCTTGGTTGCAAACGCAATTGGTCCAGTGACCATGGGCTCTTAAACTCTTAAATTATATCAGTCGTCATCAAGCTTGTGCCGAAACTGGTCAACAAATGGCATGAGGCTAATTTTGCAGTCACAAAAGTTTGAATGTAAACACCGAGTTTGTCACTATTTGGTGTGATGCCCCCCCCGCCGACCCTCTCTTACACTGCCATCACTGCAGGGCTTGAGCTCCTTCCAGAAGGTCTTTATCTGGCCCAGTTCCACCTTATTAAGGGGGATTGAAACCTCTCCGATGGGGTCGTTCCTGCTGAAGCGGTCGTAGTCCAACACCTGGAGGTAAAGAGTACGCTCTCTCACCTTCTCGTAAGGGAAGCCTTAAACAGAGAGAGACACAGACACAAGACTGAAGTTACAGAGCGTGAAACACGTATTCTTCACAGCACAAAGACTAGTGAGTGTAATCTGTCCCGGGCTAACGGGATGAATTTGGCAAAGGCCAAAGTGCATTTCAAAAACTGCAAGAACCAGCCAGCACAGTCTCTCTCACATGACTGAGTATAGGATCATCACACTCCACTCACAAAACCCTATCACATTCATTTTCCAAGAGCACAGGCTATTGTTGTGCACGTTGAATGGTTCTGAGTCATTTGAACATCATTTTAGCTCATTTACTGTGACACTGCTCTCCAAACACAGTGCTATTATACATCTGCAGCACTCGAGTTGCAGGTGTTTTTGCTTTGTTTTTTAACAAAAACCAGTCTGTCTTCACTGTGATGTTTCACACTCCAATGATGATTGGTTTGTTTTGAATAAACATCGTCACTATGAAGAATGCTTGATATGATGAATGAAAATTAGACTTTTTTTTACTTTCTAGTGGAGAGTTTCATACCATTTTGATAACAATGCCATGCCTATAATGTTGTTAGTTTAGTATGCAAACAGCTTCCTGGGCCTCACATTAGTTTTACATTACACAAAAAATCCATGTGGTGCTAAATATGGAGCTTTAAAGTCCTAGTGAATGAATCTGTTAGTTTTGGAAAGAGCCAGGTTTGTTTTTCCTCTGTTCCAGCTCCTGGTTTCAGCTTCATTATTAAGATCTTTCCAAAATGTCTGGTATAATGACTTAGAGATAAGACTGTTCAAATGTGCAGAGAAGTTTAGTTATGCTAAAAGGGGACATGAGCAGCATGACAAGATGTTAATAGAAAATGTGTGATAACAAAATGACAACATGTTTTCTGAGAAGCAGCTGAAATGAAAATTAAACGCACCTTCAAAGAGGAAAGTCTCGTTCCAGTAGGGGTTGAGGTTTTTCCTCTTGATCTTGGTTTCCAGCTTGTGCTTCTTGTCAGGCAGCAGGTAGATCTTGACAAACGGGTCGGAGGTGCCAGAGAAGTCTTTGGCTGGCAGCTCCTGACCACGGAGAACTTTGACGGTGAGAGTCGTGTTCTGGAAGCTGTAACCTATGCTGAACTGAATCCGGCCGAGCTTCTCGCTGATGGGCCCTTCACCGTCGTCGTCCTCCGAGCCTGGAGACAGCTGCAAGGCCACAGAGGCGGTCGCATTAATACGAACGGTGACGCACGCGACAACGGCGGCAGCAGCAGCAGCGGCAGCCGCTCAAAGAAAAGTTTGATCCAAGGGCACACACACGTTTGATCGCACGAGCATATGCACGGAGACTTTGTTGAAAGGAGGGAGATTTTAGCTGCTTTTCTGTCACAGCATATTCAGGCGGTAGAGACTAGTCTGACGTTTAAAGCCGCAGCACGTAACTTTTGGTTGTTGTCGACAGAAACGATGCAACATTGTTTGTATGCAGCGTCCTTCATCTGAAAACAGGTTCTGTCAAGCAATACTATCAGACCTGACTAAGGGAGCATTATAGAATGTTTCCTATAGAAGGTACCTACTCAACGTGGGCGGAGTCAGTGAAAATAGGTACAGGTTACTACGCTAGTGGAAAGTCATCTTAACTGTGCCGAGGCGAGCCGAGTAGAGCCGATGGAAAAATGCCATTAGTGTGTATACAGCGGCAGCACAGAGGCGGGTGGAGACAAGAAGCGTCCAACTTCTGAAACATTTGTTGGGTGTTTCATTGTGTTTTCAGTCAAACGCCAACATTTTGCTTTAGAATGTTGCCTCCGTCTGTCACAACATAAAACAAATCACTTACTGTTTGTAGTGGGGAAATATTGCCAGTCGACAAAAGGTCTAAACACACGGCTGTACTGAGAAACCGCGTGAGTGAAAGCATTGTGGGAGGGGCACGAAGGCACCTTTTTCCCCAAAGCTGCATTTCCTCCTTATGGCTCCACATCACCGTCATTTGTTTGTCTGCGAAACCACTTTATGGTAAAAAGCCTCGACTGACACTTTTAAAAAGACTTGCCTGATCATCGGTTTGCATGCGAACGCTCTCTGGTAAAATGACACGAAAAAGCTGATTTCAGTGCTTTAGGCCAGAGCTACAATTACAGAGTGGGAGCGGGGGAAAAAAAAAAAAGACTCACTCAGATTTTGTCGATGTTGGTTGTAGAAGTGACAGGCAAGACAAGTGTGAAATATTCCAAGTATAATTTTTCCAAACAGTGCAAGTCACCTTGGATGGCTTGTCTCACTTGATTGCCACTGTGGGAACTGCCTGCGTGTGCAGCTCTGTTATTACCATGAACGGCTCTAAATCAACCCATGCTCGGAGTACGGCTCGGCAGCACAAGCCCTTTACCGACGGACAAGAGCCGCCTCACGTGGGAGATAAAAGTACGTGGACACCTGAGTATTACACAAATAGACTAGTATGATCACTGAAGAACAGACTGCATTATTTGGGTTTCACACTATAACTTTGGCTGATCAGGCCTGGCTCATGGTGGGTTCATAACCAATCACCAGCCAAAATTGTTTCGTCAGGGTCATTCAGTTTATGTCTTTGGTGGTTCTGCGGATCTATCAAAAGACTAAGAAAATACAGTGCCATCTGTTATCATTTCAGACTTTGGCTTGACACTAACGCATTAACACTGACAACTTGCTTTATAAACTAGGTCGTTGGGGATTTAACAGACATTCCAATTAAAGGAGAATCTCCCAAACGAACGGTTAAAATCAGTTTCCGTCAGTGAATACAAGTGCAATACAAAAATCATTACTCTGTTTCGTCAAGGTTATTCTTAATAAATATGTATGGGGAAGCTATTTTTTCATTTTGTTGTACCTTAGGGCTGCTCTTTGTAAAAGCAAACAAACAAACCAAAAAAAAAGAAAATTAAAAACACAGAGATCAGCTACATCAGTGCACTGGGTGACATTTTCCCTCAATCGAACATGGGCTCTTTATTTTGTTTTCAGTCAATCACAAAAACACTGTGGAGGTGCCATAATTACTAAGTAGTTTGTATATATATAAAAAAAAAAGTGCTCAGCAGCTTTATTTGCCATTTACTCCCGTTTCAGTGTCACTTACTCATCGAGTATATAGAGATTCTTAAGCATAATGTGATGTGTGGTGGAACAGTGGTTCTTACCATCACCATGTCTCCAGTGAGAGAATTGGCGAGGTCAGTTACGGAGGAGTGACCGTCGGCATCGGGGGGTCGGCCTTTAGGGCTGTTGGCTGGTTTGTTGCCCCTGTAAAGGAAAAACACAGTTTGACCTGGAGGGAAAACAGCGAGGGCAAAAAAGTACTGAGGAGCTAACTCGTATCTAGAAAGAGAGAATGTCTGAGCACACAGGGAGTCCAACCTGCACCTGTTTGGTGCATTAAAAAGAAAACAAACAAAAGAAACACCTAGCCTATCTGAGATGACCAATTGAAAGTTTTCTTTGGATGGATGACACTTCAAAGTAATTTGCTCTTTCTCTAGATATCACGAGCAAATCTGCCAAAGATTCCACAGATTAACGGCGGGCACTAGAACTGAGGACATTTTGTTTGCGAGGACTTTGTGCGTTTGATGAAACCTGGAATCTGAGATGACTACACATATGGTCCAGTGTGGCAAACATCCATATCTTTGACAGAAAAGTTACCTCCAGCAAGTAAACAAAGACATTTTCAGACAGAACACAAAACAAGAGAGGCTAAAAATTTAAAATGGAAAGAAACCAATTATCACCGATGACCACAAAAGTATGTCATCAAACCCTCTAAAAGACATCAACAAGACACACATGTATAATGACATCTATAGCAACATGGTGTTACTATATATACACACAGAGAAACAGACAGACATGTATAGCAACATATAGGACTAGACGTTTAACAGCAAGTGTTTGTGTGTTTAAATCTTTGTTATTAACTTTGCATCAACAACAGAAGACATAAATGGGAGAGCAAAGATCTCCCATGGCACAGCTGGCACTTAGGTACAAATATGAATAAATGTTAAGTTCCTTCACACAAGGATTGTTGGAAAACATAACATTAGAGTGGGTCAAACATTCTGGGAGAAAAATCTCTATGTTCATACATTATGAAAACAAGAAGAACCACAAAGAGGAAAAGGGGGGGAAAAAAACTAAATAAAAAAATCAACAAAGAGAGACCAAGAAATATCCAAATGTATAAAAAGAAAAAAGTCCTGACCAATGTAATGTAACACAGCAGAGACACAGCACTCCATAAATGACTGGTTAAGGCACATGGAGAGACTGAACACTGAAACACCATCGGGCAGTAAATGAATAGTAAATAGAAGAAGAACAGAAATGAGCAGACACACACACAGAGAGAGAGAGAGAGAGAGAGAGAGAGAGAGGACGCTGGAGTTGCAGACACACAAACTGGACAGAAATCATAAAGACTGTGGGTAAGAAAGAAGGTTCCACACAGGATGTAAGAAATAGAAAAAGCAAGCTGAAAACGTTTATCTGTATAAGAAGAGATAGAAAGTATTAATAGCATGAACAGTGAGGTCACAGAAACCAAAAACAAAGTGAGATCTTTACAAACACCAGCACATTAGAGAGAAAAAACAGAGCTGCAAGAAAAGATAGGGAATGAAGGCAGCCTGGAAACACAAGAGAGGCTTAGTTTGGTCAGTCTGATAAGTTTCAAAGAATAAGAGACAAAAAGAAAGAGCTACTATGCACACACAGTATCTCTAACAGTAGACAGACGGGTGAACATGCTGAAGGGAGAAAAAGAGCACAGAGAAGAAAAAAAAGAAAAGGACAATAAATAGAATTGGTCACCGGGAAAAAGGAGAGAAGAACTGGCGTTCCTCAAGTTGAAAGAGTTGAAAGTAAATGGATAGGTAACAGATGGAGTGAAAAGAGAAATAAGTAGATATCCGCACAAAATAAAAAATATATAATATCATTGAAAACACAGAGAGTAAGAACATAGGAAGTGCAGATTTAGAGTGTTACAAATGAGGAAGTTGTTATATGGAATGTTAGAAAGTCAATTTCAGTCTAACTGTGGGTTGTTTTTTTCTTCCAAACATTTAGTAACACTCTAAAAGTTCGGGGGACACAGGGGCCAAAGCACGGATGGGCATTGGCTACATGTGCATATGTAATAATATGCAAGTAGGTGTCACTCAAAGAGTGAAGGCAATGCCTTGTGACAGGCAGAAAACAAGAAGCCCATAGAAAGTCTGTCTGTCTGTCTGGCCAGCATTCTCTTAAAATTTCCACTGAGAGATTCTAAACTGCAAATTTGAACAAGAATTCATGTTGAATGCAATAATGTCGTGTTCATTTTAGCAGAAGACAAGGACAGAACCAGGGAAAATATACTGACATATAGACAGACAGAAAAAGCGAGCAAATGAGACAAGCAAAGAAACAATCATTTCATCCAACGCGGGAACCGGAGCGAGAGGGGGGGGGGGGTAAGGAAGGAGGGATGTTGGCCATTTTTTCGAGAAGGGAAGGTGGATATTCATCAATTTGAAGTTAGTTGTATTAGTTGCCAAGGGAGGAAAAATGCATTTTCCAATGGCCTGTTTATGTAATGCACAAACTGCAGGCAACAAGTTTGAGAGGACTGGGTGAAAAAAAAAACAAGCACTAAACTAAGATCTGAGGAAGAGCTCAAAGGGGCTCTGAAGCTCGGAGAGAGACTTGAAGGATGGCACCTCCCTCCTCCACCACCTCCCAACTATTGATGTAGGAGTGAACATCTTCAATTATTCATTCTCCTTCATGCTTCATTCAGGGGTTCAGTACATTCTCAGGTAAGAGCTATAGCGCAGCTCGGGGAATGGCCTTTCTAACAGCACCTGAGGTGCTTTCTCTGCTCCAATGCTGCCTCCGGGCCATTTAATCAAAGCAACCGAGGGCTGCGGATTTGTTTTTAAGAAAACGAGGCACTTCCTTCAGATTATAAATGTTATTGAAAAATGGGATTCATTTCAATTTTAATTCATTTCTAATAACAAATAATACATCTGGCAGATTTGTTTTTTGCTGCCTTTTCAGTGGAAAACCTTGGGGGTTGATGAGGACATTTCCTGTTTTGGAGCCTGCAGTTCTCTACAGCGTCCAGTGGGAGGCAGAGTGGACTGGAGTTCACATCAAATTCTCCCACAGCTAGACAAAAAGTGGGCTGTTGGCATGGCAACGGCTCTGGAAACACAGGCCATATGGGGGTTCGGGGTGCCGTGACAAGAGGTTGTTGGTAGTGGGCGCAAAGGGAAAGGGTGTGTTAATGGGGAGTGGAGGGGGGGGGGGGGGGGGTGCAGCAAACAGGCAAACACAGTGAGAACAAAGAAGATATAAGGTATAGGATATATGACAGGTACGGGTGAGAGCCTCGCAGACACACACATTCACATGAACAGACATAAAGGAGGCAGGCGGGGCCACTTTGGGTTTCACCGTCCTGTGATACTATCCTAGTTTGTTACCTGACCGAGGGCCAGCGGCTCGAAGAGAGGGGGAGGGGGGATAGACACTCCACTTCTGGGCTGGGGAGAGACGCGAGAAAGAAAGCCCAACCCAGCCCAAGCTTCTTTTTTTTTTTCTTTTTTTTTTTCTTCAAAACACTCAGACTCCCCCATCCCTCTGCAAACATGTCACACTCAAACAAACATGCTCGCCCGAGACCATGAACTGATGAATTCCCCATGTCCTAGGCTCAGTTTCAACGATCCCACTACATCTGTCATTCTCCAGGGTGCACAGCATACTTTTTTCCCCAATCACACAGGGTCAGAACCACAGCAGCGAAGCGACCGCACTGCTTACATAACCATATTATTCACATGGAACACATGTATATGGTCACACAAGAATCAGCCAGTCATCTCTTCTGCTTCACATCTCAGGCTACGACTGCAAATTCTACTGCTGCACACACACACACACACACACACACACACTTGCACTGGTAACTAATTACTTCCTGCTTTCTGGAGGTGGAAATGAATCTAAAATAGCATCGTTTAAATCTATTTCAGGAAGAAGATGCTGGGTTGTTTGTTTGTTTTACTTCTACTGTACAACATCTTGTAATTTACACTTCGCCAATACCAACCGCGAGATACTGTTTATGATTACTTTTTAAATTTAGAAGAGGACCGTTACAGTTCAGAGCCTCCACCTCCCTTTATGGCTCGCCAATAATTTCTGCAATTTAGCATCCATGCCTCCGAGGTCTGATAAAACAACCACCCAATCATTATTAGAAATTTCAGCAACGTGAAATCATCCGACGGGAAAACGTGAAGTGCAGTGTCCATTAAAACACTGAACACAAATGTTTCGAATCCTGATTAAATTGACAGATTGCCTCCGAGGTGAGGGCTGCTGCAGATGTGCCACCTGTTCTGAGGCAGGACACTGCAGGAGTCCCAGGTTAATGCTCCTAATAGCTCGTCTACCCAACCCCCATCCATCCATCTATCTGGATGTACGAGATGAGCGTGTGTAGCAGCATATAACTGCTGCCTAGAGAGCTGCTGTCAGCCCCACATAACGCACGGCTCTGCAGCATATAAAACGCCCTCCCCATTGCTCTCATGGACAGAAGATGGATTTGCACTCTGATTTTTCTCTCATCCTGTGCTGACATATAGATGGATATACTATAAACGCACTCCCTCCTTCTCGCTTTGTGGCTCTTTTCTTTTTCGACCTCAGTCCCCTCCTCTCTAAGCATTATATCTGGATGCATCTCAGCGTTTCCCTTGTGATGTGAGCATGAGCGCGGCGGCCACAGGGAGCCAAAGCTTCGGGGGCAGAGTCTTATCCAGAGCCCCCGAGGACTCGACTGATTAGTCGGGGCCTGCAAAAGCCCCCCCGTCACAGGAGGAGCACTGTGTCAGACTTTTCAGAGCGTAACATAATTGATTTGTATATTTATGTACATAAGGATGATATCATCTGGAAACGCGCTTCAAAAAAAGAACCCATTTATATATTAGCTGAAAATGTGCATGTATGTGACCAAAGAATGATCCATTGACACTAAACACACCATCCTTCGCCACATTAAGGTTAAACTCCTCTTTCTCAGACGACGTTAAATAAACATGTATTTTAATTGATTCCGTTCAAAACAGCCATTCGTCTTCACCGTTTCGTGTCAAGTTAAGCAACGTGATAAACCCATAAATTATAAAGCGATATGATTTGGCTCAGCGGGCAATTAACAGACACTCAACGAATCCCAGGATGCATCACGTCTTTGAGGCGCGGAGAACTATACATCTATATCTATTAATATCTCCCACAATGTATTCAGAAACGAGAAACAACCTCGCTGGCTTACGCAAAATGATGCAACGCGCGCGGATGAATAACTGAAAGACCAAAGGCATGGATTCAATGTTTAAGTGGCACAAAGACGCATCCTGCCGCCCTCCTCCTCCTCCTCCTCCTCCTCCTCCTCCTCCTCTTCCTCCTCCTGCCATGAACATCCATCCTCACCAGAATGTTGTTGTTGCCGCTCAGGGAGAATTCTACATTCAAAGCTCTTGAGGATTTGCCGTTTCTCTTTATAGCAGCCAGAGGAGGAGAAGCAATAGTATAGATTCACTCAATCGCAACAGGAATGTACAAGTGAAGAGCAGCGATCCCTTTAACGAGCCACTCCATAACCCTAATTAAGCTTTTCTAAGCTCCACGACCTATTGATGACTGGGATGTAAACATCTCAGCATGTGTGGACTCAGGATTAAAGCAACACCCAATTTAGTTCCTTTGCCATTTTATTTTTATTTTTTTTTTACCACCAACCTCTCTCCCTCACTCTTATGTTCAAGTGTTTAGCTCGTGGTTTGAAAGTCTCCACCACGGCCATCAACTACGGTGCACGTCTTCACGTCGTCTGCCAGCTCCTGCTTCACTTCATAAAAACACACGCCGCTGATGAATGCTTTCATCCAGTGAAGACGTGTAATAAACACCGCACATTATAACACTTTCTTATGACCAGTGGGGATAAGAGTGTGCTTTGTTTAGCTTCGTCTTCACCTATTGCCAAGCAACCATGAAGCATAAACATTTAGCTGGAGGGCAAATGCAAATATACTCTACAGCACGCCGTTTTGCATTGTTGTGGAAGAAAGGACGTTTTTAAATAAAAAAATATTAATGCTACAAGTTTAAATTTAATCTGAATTTACCGTTTATCCAGAGTCACCGTTACGTTCCGAGTATTTTAAAGTTGCAGCCGTTCCAGGTGGCATTAGCAAGTGGATCCAAACACAGGATTTGGCTTCCTCCAAAAGTTAATTTGATGATTTGATTAATCAAGTGAGATAATTATAATTTTATTAATTCACTTCTATTAACATTAACATGTTTGGTGCAAATTGATTATTCAAATGAAATCATGTACTGTACTGTATGAAACTGTATGTTTTATCCTCAAATGTTATGTTTTAGAAGTCATCTGAATTACATGAATGCACATTAACCTTTAAATACAGGTGTCAGAAACTGAGTAAATGTCCATAGTGTCTTTCCACCACTAACTGTGTCACTAATGACAGTGTTTTTGTGCAGAAAACTGTGCAATTTTCTCCTCACAAGATGAAATATTTGACTTTGAAGTTAGCGCCGGTGACGTTAATGTCTGAGAGTGGCGTTCTCTTTTTGTTCGGCTGAAATAATGTGACACGTTGTCAATACGGTATATTTTAGTTTAGTTTAAAGAATTCAAAGAGATGCAACATGAACGAAGCAGGTATGGAGATGAGTGACGGGCGTATAAAGGACGTCTGACGTCAATTCACAGACCGATGATGTGTCGACGCGGAGGGGTGTGGAGAGCGAGAGGCGTATGAGAGCATGGTTTCGTCTCCAGCTCCGTGCAGGAGAGCCCACGTTAAGAATGAGCAGTAACGCCAGGAGTGTGATTGATTATATCACGGTCAGACATCTGTGAAGTCAGCTCCAACACCACATGGATATCGTAGACGCTTACAACCCTGCATTTCTAATAAACGGTGGACTTACACCGTCTTCATGTGTCTCCACATTTAGCTTTCGATTAAAGGTACAATGTGTAGTATTTATGGGTTTATATGACCCAAAATCCACTTTTTTATACATATTATGTGCCCCTGCATTGTCTAGTCGCTGTATAATAGTTTTTGTTTCATTTTCGTAGTGTTTCAAAAAGTCATGTAAAATAACATGGTCGCGGGCCGCGGTTGCATAGCCACTGTTAGCAGAGAGACGCCATGTTTCTACGGGAGCCTGTAAGGACAAACGCGAGAGAACAAAACAAGCGTCTCTTTACTTGTAGCGGAAGTCCCGCCTCCTCTCTCTCCGATTCGTCTTCTACGGCCGCGGTAGCTCCGCCCTCTCTCCCTCGCCTCACGAACCTCATCTGCTGACACGGAGAAAGACGACGAGGACGACATTTGACCTGCTGCGGATACCGTAGCGCTCAAACTACTTATTTCCCCTTTAAAGTGTGGCTTAATCATTCATTAGACGTAATTTGTCATGAAACAAACAAAACAATATGAGGCTGAAGTGGAATTAGTTTACAGCCCAAGAGAGAGGCACACAGGATCTCACTAAAGGGCAGATACATTAAAAGCGGTCATTAGAGTCAAATCTGGTTGTTTTTTTTTATTCCCAACTTTCCTCTTGTGTACAGACTGAAAGCTGCCAGTCATTCTGCTTTGACTAAAACAAATTAAATGAAGCCCAGGTTAATCTAAGAAACACCACAAGACACTAAATCACCATTAATCCAGGGTGAGTCTGGCTGGCGATAGGCCGGACCAAACAGCCTGTGGTTCCTTCTTGTCGTTTAGACCATTAGTGGTTTTCCAGCCATTTAAGGAGGTTTTTTCAGATGAACACAAACACTGGTAAAAGGCAGATGTAATGTGGACGGAAAAACCGTGGCTCTAAAGCTTTCACGCTAATCGTGAGCAATGGAGGCAGCTTTTGATTGTGTGTGCTCCTCGGTAACTCCATGCAGTGCTGTGTTGACTCCGACAAAAGGCCACAAGACGCTTCGGGGTAAGAGACGTGAAATGAGGCGGAATAACGAAGAGACAGTCTCTGTCACTGTTTGTCGGCAAAAGGGTAGCTCTACAGACCAAATCTTTGTGAAAAATGATGGAGATTACTAATACAGAGACAATCGTTACGCTGAAGACGCAAGAAGTCGTGTAAATGTGTCAGCTATGTGCAGCGGCACCAGAAAACTGTTACCGTCTGTATCGCAATAGAGACCCCGCTTTTAAACCACGTGTCAAATTGATGAACCACTTTGTGAATGAGGAATAATTGGTGTGACAAATAAATCCGAATTTGTTCACCCTCCACTGCCAGTTCGTTTTAAGGTGTGTGTGTCATATAATGTATCTCCAAGTTGTCTCCAATTAGTCACAGAATCAAAGTGTGGTTAAAACGGCTTAATTGGACTGCAGAGGACGTCAAGTGTGTCACATCTGCCCACGGCTAAGATCAACACATTAGTTCACTGTGGCTGCGTGTGGCGTTTACGCACTAGTACGAACAACCATAACCACCATCCGTGGCTGAAAAAGAACAACACAACAGCGCCGTTTGTCTCACAAGACACACAACTGTACTCATGTGTTAGCCTTTTGTATTTAATAAAAAAATAAATACCTGGCATTATTCCTAGACAGAATGCACAAGCAATTATTTTTGGGAGATAGGTGATCGTGTGGGAAGTGGTTGGCAAGGAAAAGGTTTATTTTTAGCAGCATGTTTATGTAAGCGACTAACATGTTGTGGAATGATGAAGGGGCTCACTGGGCTCTCTGGGCCCTCGTTGGAGCTACAGAGACGGGACACGGAGCAGCAGAGAGCGATTGAAGTGAGCTAATGAGCAGGAGAGAGGGGGGGGAAATGAACAGGAGTTTAAAAAAAGAACTGGGATAATAAAAGCACCAACATACAAAGGAAATATGACAATTAAGAATGAGATGCCTCTGTAACGCGCTGGTGAAACGGAGATAAAATGGTGGAAGGGAGAATATCATAGTGATAGGGGAGATAATTATCATGGTGGAGATAAAAATACCACTGGCATGAGATAACACAGTTTCGACTGTGTGGATTTTTTTTTTTTTCTCCGGAAAAAAAACAGAAGAAGGGACATCCAACCTGTCACTGCTGTGAGTTATCCTCCTCCAGCCAATACCCAAATTTAGTCACTATCTATTTACACGTCTTGGCATTGTAGCGTTTTTTTTTTGTTGTTGTTTATTCGGTTTCATGGATAGCTTTCCTTTTTTCTCTCTCTCTCTCTCTTCGAGTATCGAGCTGAGATGCTATTTCAGTTGTACGCCTGTAACACGATGCACTTAAGTGCAGTGACTCACCAAAAACACTACACCACTACTCTCATCTACCTAGATTCTGACAAATCGCTCTCGTTAGTCGTCAATATAAATATCATATCATATCCTTTCTGTCCTTTCAATTGCAACCCATTCTCTCTCTCGCTCTCTCCCACACACACACACACACACACACAAGTACTCTCATACATTATCTGGTACCTCTTCTCAGGTGGGGGCTCCTGACTGGCCGGTGGTGCTGCCTGCGTTGTTTCTTGCAGGTCAGGGATATTGGCAAAGTCATCTTGCTCAGCCACACCTATGGCCAAAGCCAGGACCACCAGCTTCCCTTCACTGGCTCCCCCATAAAAAGATACACGATAAGAGATAGAGACGGACGGAAGAAAGAGGCAAAGAACAGAGAACGGATGCGAGGGATAGGGAAGACCGAACATAAAGAGGGCGTGGTGCAGGGAGAGAGAAGAAAAGACAGGTAATTTCAGGTGAAAAACCAGGACAGAGAGCAGGGAGGCAGTGGGACAATCAGAGACCTATGAGAATATCAACACTGTAAAACCACAAAAAAACATCTGAGCAGTAAGTCCAGGGAAGGATATTAAACGACAAATCCAAATGAATAATGACTTTAATGAGGCGGTGCTGATGACGGGCGCAGGCTTTGTTTACATTATATAGACCATAAATAAAGGAAACTGGAGTTGATTAATTAATGATTGCTGTTGGATGTGATATTCATCAGCTTTCACATCAGCTTGCACACATGTAAAAGGAGTGTGCACACGCGCACGCACACGCGCGCGCGCACACACACACTCTTGTACTTGCTGCATACTGAGGACCGGGTTGTTGACAAAGTGAGGACCATTATTTCCACTTTATAAATCAACACAATTACAAATATCTACTTCATGAATGACATCTATAAAGAACTACTGGTTGCAGTACCATAAAATGTCTGCAGGTGGAGCCCCAGAGCAAAAAGGGCTGGAAAACTTTTTTCGATTTTTTTTTTTTTTTTGGTCCAAAATTTGACAAAAACATCATACATTACAATGTCGACCAAAATTAAAAAAAGAATTTGACCCAAAATTTTTGGTCCAAAATTTGACAAAAACATCATACAATACTGTCTTCCAAAATTTGAAAAAATCTTTGACAAAAACATTTTGGTCCAAAATTTGACAAAAACGTCATACTTAACTGTCATCCAAAAGTTGAAAAAAAAAATTGGTCCAAAATTTGACAAAAAAAAGTCCAATTTTTTTTTTTTTACAAACAGAGTATAGCATGTTATAGCAACCTAAGGAAGTGATTTCAATGAAAACAAAGTGAGGACCGGCCAAAATGTCCTCACTCTGTAAAAATGACCTCACTGTGTTGGTTAAAAACCCTCACTGGTCCTCAGTATGCCGCAAGTACAAGAACACACACACACACACACACACACACACACACACACACACAGTGCAGGCCTGTGTGCACACTGGAGGTGCAAACCACCCACACACAGTCATTTATCTAGTTATTTAACCTGCCTTCTGCTTTCCCTCCAGACTCACCTTTCCCATCGAACGTAGCTGTCATCTTTCTCCAGAGTTGAGATTTAATTAAGCCTCATTAAGAGGATCTAGACTAATTGTTTCTATTTGAGTGACACAGTATCTTGAGGTGCATGGTGTATGTCATCGTTTTTCTGGGTCAGCGCTCTCTCTCACTCTCCGCGTTGCACTCTTCTCGTTCCATCGTCTCTATTATGCTACAGTTACCCTCCAAATCCCCGTTTCCCCTTCGTCTCACTCGGATCTATACTAACATGACCGTACTGGTATTGATACCATAAAGACTATTGGAGCCCTCTTCTCCCATCAAGTGCAAAAAAAAAAAAAAAAAGGGCATTTGCACTCAAGAATATTGGTAAAACACTTCAATCAATGTGCCGAACATTAAGGAAGCACAAGAGAGAGACGATACAGACCTTAATGACACTGGGACATATTGATTTTAAGCCAAAAAGCATGAAAACCCATCTCCCAAGAGATCCATTAGGTCAAACTACTCCACATGGCTATTTGTGTCAATGACATTAACAAACTCATTAAGCAATGATACAAGCATATACGCATATCTGGTCAAAATGAACTGAAACAATGGCTCACGTCTGTTTCTCAGAAATACAGCAGTGACCTCAATCCCACACTTACAACCATAGATCCTATAGAGTTGACAATTATGGCTGCTATTCTCCGTGACATTTGGGTCTTTCATGTGCCGCATAGCTAATACCGTTAGCCTGTGGCGTCAGTTTAGCGGTGTCATAATCAAACGCTCTAAGCTTCAATGCACATAACTGAGAAAAATGTTCTGCTAAAGAGCGACTGTGAAATGGATTCAGTGCAAAGGCGCATTAAACTCATGTCGTACCTTGGCAGTGTCCTTCCTTATCCTTTCACCCTGCCCCTCTCCCCCCCTCGTCAGCCCTTCCTCCTCCACACTGGCCTGCAGCAACAATATGTTGTGGAAGTAATGGTGCTGGTGACATAAGATCAATGCTTCAGGGTTAACTCAAATCCACACACCACTGCTTAACCCTTGTTCTTATACTGATGTGCAGCGACACATGGCCTGTGTGATGTGCACATGCTGACACACGTGTCGGCGGATTTACGATTAACGTTAAAGGTAACGGTGCTACTGGAAAGAGGTGTGCCAGTGGATTGGTAAACACTGGTGACCCTACACCTACAAAAACACTGACCTTGTCAGGACCAGTAGTCCTCATGACACCCAAGTCTGGTGTAAATGAGGCAGGACCTCCATTCTGAGTGGTTCAGGTGAGAGCTGGTAGTGTTAGTTCATGCGTCAAGTCATGATTAAAGGTCACATAGAGTGGTCCTGTTGCACATATATGTTAGTTATGGAGGTCTACTTACATATATTAACTTGTTTTTATGGTCAAAAACCTCCTAGTTGCTGTAAACTAGCCAATAGAAATCCTCTTTTCTGACAGTGTTTTTCTGCTGCGAGATTTCAGAGTGAACTTTCACCCCCAGAAGACAGAGTCTTGTGATTGGCCAGTACTATCCAGCACATCCGTTCTCAGAACCGCAGCGCCCCCCTCTGGAACGGCGGATGCACTGCTCCTCATTATCAAAACATTGTTTTAACAGTGTTTAAAAATAGCTTTGTCACGACTCCCCGCCGCAGTCCCTTTTATGACTTTAAACCGGAGTCAGACCCAGAGTCAGAAGACACTGTTGCTCGTGAAACACCTCCACAACGGACGTTATTCTTCTTCTGCGGTTCAATGTACGTAACCGGATGTGCCCGGACTACAGCCCGGAGCAGGACGATCGGTTGTTCAGGAGAACCGCTGTTTACGTAACTATTACGGGATTTTCAGTGATCTCGTTGAGCCCCGAGATTACAATTAAACACAACGTTCTCAGCAATGGCTGAACTGTTTGTTTCGAACCGTCAGGGCTTCATAAACAAGGTAATGACGCTGATACACACCAAAAAACAGCGATAATAGGAACTTCCGGTCTAGTTCTGCTTTAAGGTTAGGTGTGTGTAGATGCCTGTGGTAAGCTGTGAGGACAAATTTTGATTCAAACCTATCTCTGTTGAGGGTTCGGACTTAGTTTTAAGGTGAAGGTTTGAATTGGGTTTAGGTTAGGCATTAAAGGTAGGATGGGAGATCATTTTCAGGAGCATTTTTTACGGTTATGGCAGAAACGGTACTAACGAAACGGAATAAAAGACGTTTTTTTGGGAAAGCTACAGCCAAGAGAAAAGGCCGATGCGGAGCAATCCAAGACCAGTGAACATCTGTGCTGCGTTTGAACGGTGGCGACAACTGAAAGCTCAGAAGTGGCTGCAAAGTGACGACACGGTGGCTCCGTTTCTACTGGACTGAGTATTTGTTGTTATTCATCATCACATTGTCAATTGAACAAGTATCCAAAAAAAAAACTTCCCTGAAAGTTGCCGATGCTGCACAGTGCTAATCTGAGGAAAGGGGCTTGGACTTTTCAATTCAAAATGTAGCCTGCTCTAACTGTTTTTCCAGGATCTCCAACCCTTACCTTTAAAGCTAACCTTACCTTTCTTGCATTTTTACAGTTTTCTTTTGTAATTGCTCCTAATAAGCGCATGGCACTCTAAAAAGTAAGGTAAACCCACCAGGTTTTGAGACTCATCATTATTTAATTCTCATATTATGATTAAAAAAAAAAAAAGTATGACCAATTAAAATATTCGGACCGAATAAAATAATTGGCCGAGCTACCTGTCTGTCTTTTTTTTTTTTTAGCCATATGTAAGAATGTGGCCAAAAACAGTTACTACATTAAAATTCAAAATACCAAGGTCTTTTAGGTTTCGTTTTCTGATGTAACTGGCAACTCTACTGACTGCAATGATTGGTAGCCGGCGGTAGGTGGCGCCACATGCCAAAACATGATTTGCAGTCTGCAAAATATATTTTTTTAATGCAAATATTTTGTCTGTACTGTTGTTGTTGGTGAGTTCAGTTTGTTATATAAACGTTATTCCCGAGTCTCTGTGACATTAGGAGGATTTTATGGCCAGTTGCTTTAGATTTATTACATAATGCACCTTTAAGCAATAATATATAAGGCTATTAATAGGGTACAGGGGAGAGAAGGGAAGGCGGGACAAACAGACACCATCACTTGTGTGCTGCATGAAATCTAATTTCCCTGAGGGAGTCATCCCAAGGGATCAATAAAGTCAAGTCTAAGTTCAAGTCTAATATTATTTTAATTTAAGCAATAAAACCATGAATGCTCTAAACGTGATACAAATAAATAATAAATAATGTCATTATGGACCAGCATTGTAACAGTATGAAAAGTTAGAGAGAACCGTTTATAACTGTGCAGGATTATGCATCACTGGTGTCTTCTAAAGGATCAGTAAGAAATAATTGTTTGTATTTGAATGAGGCCAACAATTTGAGACTTTTCTGCGACTCTCTTTAAACCCCTGCCTTATGAACATACCGAGTCAAGCCCACTCCCTCTGTCCTGCAAACACAATAAATAGCAGCAGAGTGGCTGAATGACATCCAAACAGATGATGCTGTATAGCCAAGCACACAAGCATAAACAATTTAACACAGAGTGTGTTAGAAATAGCCTGCAATGTGTCCCGACTTCCTTGCTGTTTTTCTTGCGCATGATGTCATTCATTCTAATTTTAGGTACATTTTACTGTGTGACAGATTGCTCAGTAAGACACTTTGCAACTCAATACTGCACTATAGTAACCTCTATGATATCTATGGTGAACGCCATTATTGCTCATGATGCATTAAACCCATACAGTTAAGAATTAAAAGGATCATAAAACATATCACGTAACAATACACTGTATTTGCGGCCGCTTTAATAAACACGATCTTTAATTGTTAATATCTGTGTTTGATCTCTGATGTCTTGATAAAATTAGATGTTAATCCATCTCATAAATCTCTAACTTAACCATTATTAATATTTATTGAGATTTCTCAAATGAGCATTATGTAAAATATCTCTTTATCAGTAGGGTATAGAGTTAGGATGTAAACAAAGGCTTAATTTTGTATCAGCATTGACCCCAGCAGTCACATTAATTAAAACACAAACACTTCAGTACAGTATTATGAGTCACAGAAGTAATATCCTTCCCTGAATATCAGCTCAGGTGAAAACTAAAAAGAAAACACCAAAAGGAAGAAGCACAGAAGTGCATCTCACACAAAAGGTAAAAGGTAAAAGCAGATTAGTGCAACACATTGTAAACATAGATATTACAACTTTACAGAATAAAGTGACATCACTTATAATAACACTCTAAGACACAGACAGAGACACCGATCTGAGCAGGTGACATTAAGACTCCACACAGATATGAAAGAGCAATGGAGAGACTCACATGAAGGACTTGACATCCAGGCCACGATTTCGCATCTGGTCCATCACGTAATCCCAGCTGCCAGGATTGGCCCGTGAGCGTCCTGCTGCTCCGCCTCCCCTACAGCGAGAGGCACCTGCTCCTGCTGGGCTACCCCGTGCACCCCGGGGACCACCTCGTGCACTCGCACCCCCACCTTCACCACTGCCGCCACCTCCCTCTCCTCTCCCAGCACCCCCTCCTCCCCCAGGTTGTCCAGGTGCAGTGTGCAACTGTCCCAAGCTCTGGGAAGTGGTGGGAGGGTGGCTAAGACCAGGGCCTGACGAGTGGATGAGAGGCTGCTGAAGGCTCTGCTGGCGCAAGAGCGTCCGAGGCCGGGCCGGCCCAGAGGGGATGTGATCCAGAGTGGATGCATAGGATAAGACCTGATCCCCAAAGCTGGGAGGGCAGAGGAGCAGGGAGGAAAGAGAGCGTGATGAAGGCCATGACCGGCAGAGGAGAGGACGAGAGTCAGAGGCCACAGAAGGGGAGGACGTAGGAGAGCGGCCATGGCGAGAGGAGGAAAGTTGGTCAGAAGTGGTGAGAACAGGAGATGGAAAGTAGACGAGGGAGAAAGAATCAGAGACAAGACAAGGTGGCACGGGACAGTAGGAGGAGGTCAGGTTGGTGTCGGGACACAAGCGGGAAAGTTCATCCGAACAGGAAGTAGATGATCGCAAGAGACAGGGGGACAACGGTGGAAAGGGGACGTTTGAGGGAAGAGAAGAGAACGAAGCAGAGGGAGGAGGAGCATTGGGAGTGGGTGAGAGGAAGAGGAGGAGAGAGAAAGAGAGCAACGTGAGGCAGCAGCAGTAACAGCAGTAGCAGAAATAGCAGTAGACGGTGCAGCCGGAGTGGCTGCCGTGGGCAGCGTAGTGCTCGTGGTGCTGCGTCGGGCAGCAGCGTGCAGACTGCGAGCTCGCCCTGCGTGCGTGCACCTTGCGCGCGTGTGCGTGCGGTCTGCGTGGGGGTGTGTTCCGCACGGCCAGCGGTCGGACGTGCAGCGTCTGACCGGAGCGGTTACGCGCCGCCTGACCGCGTCCGAACGCGTGGATGGAAGTTTTGCAGCCTCCCAGTCTCTTGGTGTGACGAGAGATCCCCATTTCCTTCACTAGTCAATTAACTTTTTCCCATCTCTGATTGCCACTCTCCTCCTTTCTCTCCAAGTCCTTTTTCGTCTTTTAAACGCATACTGCACCTCTAGAGACATCTCAGCAGCCAACCAAGTCCGACAGTACGACTCCCTCCCTCCCTCTGTCAGTCATTTTCCACTCCACCCCCTAATAAATGCCGTTTAATCGGCTCATTAGCTTTGTGGTTCTCGTGTCAACATACATTCACATTGTCGTGCATTTGTGGTCTCTACATTAATCCTTAATTCTTTTTTTAAACATATTTTCTACTCCCTAAATATATTCTCCTCTCGCTCTTAATGCTGTGTAACCTAGACTACCAGAATTAGGTCATGAGAGCTATTCACATCACTTAGGTGCAGTTTGCTCTGCTTTGCATTACTGCACCTAATTCAATTTTGCAATAAGGCTTTTTGTGTGCCATCCATCACATTTAACTGTCACAAATAAAAGGATGGAAAGTGTAATGGAAGGCTTAGCAGAAATGAAACAGTTTGTGGGCAAAACAGAAGAGAAGCATCGAGGAGTGGCAGCAGCGGAACGATGGAGAGAGCGATGGGAATGATAAGAACACGGAGTGACGATGGAGGAGAGACAGAAAATGGGGTGCGAGACACAAACACAGGAGACACAGACACTTATAGCAGCCTGAAAATAGAATCCAATTATAGACAGGGGGGCAAAAAGAAAGATGACAAGAGGAGAGAAGGAGGGAACGAGGAGTGAGGTAGTGATGAGTGTAAATGTGTTGTGGGGGAAGAAATCACAGGCACGAGGTGCCAAAATAAGGTGCAAAAAAATCTTGGAAACTAAAAATTAACTGCCTCATTCCGACACGCTGAATATACAGTCGACGCGAAAACCATGTCGTATGTCATGGTTTTCGTGGGGTGCAATGTAGCCCAGTGTCTACTTCACATTTCAGCCTAAATCTTAATTAAAGAGTGAGCTGACAGCGTGTGACACATTGTGTGAAAATGAGACCATTTCTGTTGCTGCACTGTTGAAACGACTGTGCAGTTACTCACATAAATAATATATACTGTATTCCCATTCACATACATATATATATATATATATATATTTATATACTGCTCAGCATGGTTGGCCGTCTCAGCTGAAGGTTTGAGTCACAGTGTTTCAGCGCGAGATGCTATTGTTGTCCTCTGATGACGAGAATTTAACTCCCCCCTCCCAGCGCTCACGCCTTCATTTGTGCCCACATGCTCACCTTGATACATGAACTGCACCTTCCTCCCCGCTGAACTTGACCTGACTTTCACAGCTTCAATCGTCTATTAATAGCCGGGGCGGTTGCACAGGTAAACACTTGTGCGGGGGCATATTTTTTGCATATAGCGATACACAGAGACAGTTGTGAACTCACTTGTTGGGTCTCAATCCTCCGGACTGCATGTGGCCCTGGATGGTCTGCCACCTCCCGGCCTTCACTCCCTCTGTCACCATGCTCTTCACGCTGTCACTGCGATAAGGACCCCCCCCATCATCCCCATGCCCAGTTGCCGCCCCCTTCTGACCCCCTGACACTGCCCCACTATGAAAGAGAGACGGGGAGCGAAGGTTCCCATGGCAGACAGTGGGGCGGGGGGTGGGGGGGTAACGACAGGCAGAGGAGAAAACACAAGTAAAGACACGCAAAAAGAGTGTGAGAAAAAAAGACAGACAGAAACACAGGAAAGTAGATTGAGTAACTACGTGGCTATTGGGAGGTGAGACAGGTCAGCGGAGTGTGTGTGTGTGTGTGTGTGTGGGGGGGGGGGGGGGGGGAGGCCTAGTTTTCCGGGCCATGTGAGCGAAAAAGGAGGAAAAGAAATACAAATACACAGACGCTGTGAAGGGTGGAAAACCAGCAAGAAATCACGCCTCAGTTGCCTGCAGGACCAGCAGTACAGTTGCCAGCATTCACTAGTGGCAACAGTGTGTGGACGCCGGTCATTTAGTTCTAATTTTCTCATTCATTTAGGCATTTTAATCCTGAAATGTGCCGCAATACAACTCAATTCTGCAGCAGCGATGTAGTGATGTGACTCACGAGCAAATAATGGACTCATTTGAGCGTTCATCCACAGTGACATTCGGTGCCATTTCCTGTAAAACATTTGCGTCACGCTATTTGCTTAAGAAATGAATCTGCCTAGCGTTAATAGCAGTAAACAGGAAGTATGAATACCTGAAGTGCACCGCAGTAAAGATCACGATCTCTAAAAGAGGGAATAATGTTAAGAAATGAATATGTTCATACTTTAAAAGAAGGTGTCTACTCGTGTTCCGTTTCAAAGCTGGTTTTGGGGTTTTTTAAAATGTCATGATATTCTAAACGCAGGGATGATCAAAAATAAAGCACAGTAGTGCCCTCTGGTGACATGATTTTCATTAATATGCATGGTGCTCCTGCTCCAGGAGGAGACAAAATAGGAGTTACAGAAGCCACTGTCGCCTGGTGTGTAAAGCCTGTGCGGATCTGTGCGAGTGTGTGTCTGGTATACGCTTACATCATGTCCCTTTGAAGGTCACCTTAAACATTTGATTTTGACCAGATGACCCGACACGTGCGCGTGGACAAGTCATCAATCACAACGACAGCATGGATGACACTGCTGGAGCAATGGTCAACACAGGAGACATGGGCCTCATTTATCGAGCCGGGCACAAAGGTTAAAATCTTTACTCTTTTTTAAAACATATGCATTATATCTATCTGTTTTTGACTAATCCCCCATGATTTGATTTTTTTTTTTTTTACCATTTTAGACCTTTGTGATTGATCACAACGTCGTATATCAAACAAACTCAAATTCAAACTCAATCTGTACATTTGAAAAATGTTTATGTCAATTGACTGTGACCATTTTTTTCCCATGACCGCAGCCGACATTAGATAAATTACACGTTCAGTAAGGACTATTGAAATACATTTCCAATAAATCTCTCAAAATGAAGATCGACCGAGCAAAGGAAGTAAAGCCGTTTTTTTTAATAAATGAGACCCACTGTGACTGAAAGCTGCTGATCTCCAGAGAATATTGGACAGAAAATGATTTCACATCTGTCTGTTGATTTTAAAGCAACATGTGATTGATTAACGTCAGGTCATACTCTGTCACTCCAAGTTAAAAAAATATCGTTTTGATGTTTTAATTAATTAAAATAACTCATTAATTAAATGGCAGCCTTTTAGACAGCTGCACATACCACTGATGATAAATAATAATTTTATCATCACTGCAGTGAAAACTTTTTCCTTTTTTTTGAAAAACTACGGACAATAAATTCCAACATTGAGGCTTTTTTTTTTTTTTTTTTTTTTTTTTAATGAATTTCTCAGGCCACCGCTGGTTTCCTTAGATCAGCAGCCACCATCTTCAGGCAGAGTTTTCAGACTGTATTCCATATATTCGCCACGTTCATAAGCGCACGTCTACCCCTTTTCTCCAGGCGATTTACCACACAATCCACCACTGCTGGGTCTATTAAAGATGATCAGTTATTAGACACTTTATCAGACACATGCCTGGTAGCAGGATGTCTAAGCTTAGAGCCCTTGTTGTGTCCGGAGGGAAACGGGTATGACCTTGCTCGTGCTTTATTGGATTCAAGTGTCAAGTGAGTGGAAAAGAAATACTTTTATTGCATCGAGTGCAAACACCGTTGCCTCAATTCTCAAAAAACGGCAGGCGGCGGGTGAAGCTGAAGAGCTACGATGTTAGCGCGCTGAACATTAACTATTCGGTTGATGTTGATCATATAGAAGCCACAGATGGATGTAAACCACAGGTGAACACTGGCAGCACACTGCAACCTGGTGTAACGGTCAACCCTCCACACTAACAGCAGCAAACAACTACAACTACAAAAAAGGCAAAACCTCGGGTCAGACAAGCAAAGGACAAGGAGATGCATAGATCACAGAGAAGGTGTGGGTTAAAGTATGCACGTGTCATTTGGAGAGGAAGAGCTGTATGAGGGTTGTCCGTCTCCATGGTTACAGCCCATGGGAGAAAGGGGAGAGGTTAAAGGTCAGGAGTTAGTGGGACCGGCAGGGCTGCAGGGAGTAGGGGGGCATGTGAACATACGCCTCTGTGTTCATTAAAAGGTGACAGGACGTGAGGTGCGGCGGCGGAAATTAGCCTGAAGGGCTACAGAGCTGTGCTGCTTGTACCTCATGCAGTAATAGTCAAATGGCTGTGGCAGGAAGGCTATAATGTGCATACGTGACATTTCCTAAGCTGATTATGAGTAATCATTAGTAACTCTGTGTTGCCCCGCAGTGTGCTAACATCGGGTGGGTTGATATTGTTGTCGTTATTACTGCTATTAATGGAAATAACATTACACAACAATATTTATATACAGTACTGTGCAGAAGTCTGAAGCCACCATTAGATTTGTTGTTTTAGCTGCTGCTATGACGACAATAGAGGATAATTATTCCTATTTCACTTTACTGGAACATACGGAAGCGTATTGCATTCACTTGAAAAAAACCAAAAAACTCCTGTTTTTCTCAGTAATTCATTTTCGGTTTGATTTTTTGAATAATTTTTTCTCTGTTTTTCTGTCTAATTTTTTTTCAGTTTTTCCGAGTTATTTTTTTTCTGTTTTTCAGAGTAATTATTTTTCCTGTTTTTCGTGCAAAAAATGTTCCCCCTGTTTTTCGGAGTAATTTTTTTTTCTGTCTTGAAATGCATTCAGGCTGGCTACGTGGTGACTCAAGAGACGATCATGAGACTGCTGAAAATATTGGATGCACACGGTGTGCAGCTGAGGCGCCGGAATCGCCCGGTGGCGTGTACCATAGCAAGAGTTCTCGATAATTCAGAAAAAAATTACTCTGAAAAACAGGGGAAAAAAATATTTGCACGAAAAACTGAAAAAAAAATGTACTCAGAAAAACACGGGAAACAAATATTTGCACGAAAAACTGAAAAAAAATTACTCTGAAAAGCAGAAAAAAATACCCAGAAAAACAGGAAAAAATATTAGTCAGAAAAACTTAAAAACAATTTTTCAAGTGAATGCAATACGCTTCCGTAGGAAAAAAAAATAATAATAAATAAATAAGAAAAAAAATCTTCTACAGGTGTCAAGTATTTAGCGTGATCTATCCTTACACTTGAACAATAACACAGCTCTGTTAATACTGAGATGCACAGTACTGTACATCCAAAACAAATCGTTCAATTTGGAAAGTAAGGAGAAAACAGGAAATAGGGGGCGGGTTTGGGAGGTGGCACTGCCCCCTGTCTCCATACAGCCCTGCTCAGGGGAAGGTCTCTTACCAGCCTTGAACCAAGACTCACTTGAGTGTGAGGCGAGGATCTCCATATGGAGCATAGGGAGAAATGTTTAGTACGAACTCCTTGGGAGGATAGGAGCTCCACCTCTGCTGCACTGTGCTGCTGTCATTGTTATTCCAAAAGTCTCTGTCTAGATCACTGGGGCCAAAGAGAGAGACAGGTCAGAGCAACACAGCTATAGAAAGCCTCGGCACCAACCAACCATTTCGAAACAGGCGGTCCTGATTTCAGAGCTTGGTTTGAGGGAGAGAGTTAGTTTCTCACAATGACATCGAATCACAGTCTCAAACAAAAACCAACCCTGATATGCGTCTGTTTTTCTACCACGTCGACAACTCACTGTCGTGTTTCAGTTTCGACAAATAGAAAAAAAAGGAGCAGCCTGGAGGGAAAAGGTAATCACAGAAGCCTTTCATAAAAGCAATGAAGAGCAGCAAACATGGAGATATAGAAAAAAAGATAGGCAGCAAGAACAGAGGAAGTTATAATCAGATGAATACATACAGCATGTGAGTTACATTCTGTTCATCTAGTACACAGCACCACTGACAAAACACATTTGAGTAAACAGTGAGGATTCTGGCCCCCCTTGTCCTCCATGTCAGCAAATAGAATGCAGGGAAGCATGAGACACAAGACAGAGAGATAAATCGCAGCCATTCAAAGTAGAGAGGGGGGAAAAAGGTGAGCAGAATCACTGATGTCATACATGTCACACAGCAGCGGTTCAGAAGAGCAGCACAGGGACAGAGCACGAGAGGAAGCCAGTGTGCAGAGAGGAGGTTGAAGGTGAAATGACCGACAGAGCACACCGATGCTGCTAGAGCCAGTTGAGAAAGAAAATGCAAAAAAATTAAGACCCCGGGTCAGATTTACATTCACGGAGCTCAACTTTAGTGCTTAAAAACTTTCCAGTTGAGAAAATAAAGACCATAATAGACAAAAAACATTGACATTCAAATATAGCAAAGACAACAGCAGGCTATAGAGGAGAAGTAATGATGAACAGGGTTATTAGAGGCATTTCATGGAATAGAATATCGTACTTAGCCTTACACACAGCTGGCATTTTCTGGGAGCGACCTATGCTCTTTGTATCATCACGAACAGAAGATACTTTAACCTCAGTATGAGCCACTGGAAGAAATGTTAAATCAAAAAATCCTGCTCAACATTCATACTCGAAAACGATTTCACACGGAGGAACTCCAGCCCCCGACCGCGTGAACTCAAACCTGCGTCGCTTTAAGAAATGCAGATGAGCTTGTGAACTCCTGCTCTTTGGGGAGGCTTTGCTTTACACCTCGAGATAAATGCACGAGCAGAACCTGCACAACCAAACGCTCCACAGGTAAGATCATGCAGATTTAATCTACACTGATTAAATCACTAACCTTTAAATTAACATCTGCAAGAACATGCTCCTTATCTGCTCCTCTTGTTTGTGCACTGCACATTGTACTAAGAGCTGAACCCAGATGAAAGTTCATTAACACCAGATTATTCTTTCCTAAACCAGTTACGAGGCACCTACTTGATGGCTTTCTTCTCCCCTCGCGCACGTGCCGAGTCTGGAGTGTCTGCTGTTTCCACTCCTGGCTTATTCCTCTTCCCCTTGAGTCAAGCGGAGGGAGGGCGTAAAAAAAAGAAAGAAAGAAAGAAAGAAAGAAAGAAGAGAAACAAAAGGTTAGCTCACATTTGCCCTTTTGAAGCGGTGTTCCTGGTGCACACACATTTCAAGTGTAAATGTCCCTCCCATTATCTCAGGAACACTGTGCCATCAGTCCTTTACTTGATTACACTCATCAAAGTCAAATCAAATCTGCAGTGAAGAGCCGTTTCTGACGATGATTATCATTTGAAAACCGCCCTGAAATTTACATGGCAATTGCCTCTTTGAGGTAATCTGCTGGAGAGGAGCCGCTGGGAAGTCCTGCGTCAGCCTGATTTCAAACAGGTAGAGCATGACCTGCCGTAACCATGGAAATAATGGCAATTTAAAGGTTTTTTCCGAGAAGTGAGGCCTGCCGAGCGCATTCTGCTGGAAAAGCTCATTACATTTTAAGGTGTTTTCACGTGTGTTACAATGCAGGTAATCTCTGGTGACACTTTGCTGCATGTGGGACAGGGAGGGGATCAGCCTGATGCTGCCCCAGATACCCTGCACGCGCCTCAGAAAGTGATGCTCCGATACACATCCAGAATAGGCAAGGAAAATAAGTGGGACTAAAAGCACGCCTAGATGAATTGAACAGTAAGTCTAAGGCTGAAGGGTGATTTCCTGAACGTGCGTCTCCAGACTGGAGATTTCATTTAAATTAGGATGTGGTGCAAAATGTGCAATTACTGCTTTTTTTTCTCTTACTTCTAGTCAGCCCAGGTTTGCCAGACCTCACTTAAGGGTCCCTTATTGTAACTCTAGAAGACGTTCAGGCATTTTGGCTGATTGGGTTCAAAATGACTGTAATTTAGGTCAAGATTTGTTTGTTTACAAATATAAATAATAAATGATGTGCTTGAATCAAACGCATCCACTCCTACACTCATGCCGGCTGTTTGCTCTGTAAGAAGTAAGATTTGTTTTTGTAAACCCTGACAACTAAGATCTGATTAAACAATATTATTGTTAGAAATAAATGCCCAACATCATTGCACCTATTTGAATTCATTAAACCCAAAATGATAAAGTCTTGATGCAGGCTAAGGGCCAATTCCAATTCCTATCTTAACCCTCAATCTTAACTGGCCTCAAAACCAAGTGTTGAGGGTTATTTTGTCACTTAGAAATGGGACACCCCTTAAATGCAGATACATCTTCAGACTGTAGGGGGCAGAATAACGCGAAAGCTGCGTCCAGTCTGTCAACTCCAAAAAAGAAGAAGAACACATTTACGTCACGATTATTTGTTACGATCCGTTTGTCAGTCAAGTTATTAGGTTGTCAGTTAGTTATAAGATGATACTCATACAAATATTCAGCTGACAGTTACCACGCACCACGGCTTATTGAAAAGTAAACGATTGCAAACGATCGCTTGTCCGCACCAGCCGACTATTGACAAAAGATTGTAAAATAAAAAGAAATGTTACGCAACAATGACGTCAGTAATCCATAATATGGGCCTAAACTAAGATAATACAATGGTTTTCATAATTTTTATATATCTATTAACAAAGAAAATACTTAAATTGTATCGCACTCGCTTCGCTGCTTTCGACGCCATCTTTCTTATGTGGAAATGCAATGCATTCTGGGTAGACCTTGCTCCCAAGGGTGGTCACGGAAAATCTCAATATTGAGGGCGATACAGCCCTTAAACTCGCCCCTCAACTTAATTTTTCTGAGAATCGGGACAGAACTTGCACTAGAGGGAGCCCACATTTTTGAGATTGAGGGTTAAGCAAGGAATTGGAATTCACACTAAATGTTAGGCTAGTAAGATATTAAATACAGAATAAAATGCAAATAAAAGAGCTTTTCATAGCAGATAAGCCACATTGGATATATTTAAATCTCTATAAATCCAATGTGGAGAGATTAAAATACTATTTATTTCTGCATTATGAGTGAATTGTTCGAACAAATGCAAAAGCCTCAGGACAACATGCAAGTTCAGTCAAATATTTGGAAACACTAAGCATTCATTCACTTCATTCATCCTCTCAAGGTTCACAAGAGCAGCTGCAGACAATGTCAGCTGACATTCGGCAAAAAAGTAAGCTGAAAACTATTCACTCATACTTGAGTTTCATCTTGGTTTATTGGTAATTTTGCCAATCAGAGTCGGGACATGTCAGAAAACCTCTGCAGCCTGTATATAGAAAGGATGCACACCTGGCCTCAGCTTTTTAGACCCATGATGTGAACGCTGCCACGGGCAGATGGACGTCGACATCATGAGGTGCAGACAACACACAGAGACACACAGTCATTTTCAAACCACAGTCCACACCTTTGGCTATTGTGGTTGCTGATATTGTTGGACCTGAGCCAGAGGTGACAATCACACCACTGTGCAAAGATGATAAAGCCCACGCAGAGTAAAAAAAAATTGATATTCATCAGACACAAAGACGACCCACAACACCCACTCACGTTATTGATGAATTAGAATTAACCCAACGAAAGAAAGAGAAAGGCCAGAAATTAATAAACACAGACCTGACAACTGGTGGAATAGCTGCATATAAACAAAGGGTAACGCTTTCTTTTACAGTCCCCTAATTACCAGGTATTTACCTGGTAAATTCATGGTAACACCAAAGTGTTACTAGGTAATTACCAATGGTAATAAGAAAGTAAATACAGTGAAACTGTTGCCAAAATACTGGGCATTTACCTGGTAACTATATAGTTAATTATAGCGTGTTATTACTGCTGTTAATAAGAAGGTATGTACAGCTAAACTATGGCAAAACTATGGTAAATGTAAGTGTATTATTGGGTTATAAACTGGTAATAAGCAGGTACCTACAGTCCCCTAATTACTAGCTATTTACCCAAGGGGTAATCTAACAAACCTAACCCTAAAAATGTGTGTAATTACATGGAAACAAGCTTGGCTTTCTTTTACAGTACAGTTTTACTTTACTTACCGAGTACATTACCGTGCATTACCCAGTATTTTGGCAACGGTTTCACTGTATTTAGCCATTTGTGATCATTTTCTGTCTGATTAAGGCATTTGACAGCTGTTATTACTTGCTTTACATGCACTTTAATTGAAATACTTTCAATTAAAGTAGTAAACAATAACACAATCTGCCATTAAACCTTTAAAACATGTATATGGCCAAGAGTTGCTGTCTTGCCCACATACAAAGACATTATACGATCCTGTAATCCTGTTCCCGATTTCTGAGAAGGCGCCACTATCTGAAATTCTGTCAGATATGAGGAAGAGCTATCAAAGGAAGCTCATATATCATTCAATGCCGTCGTAAAAATTTCAGGACGGTGGGAAGACACAGATGGTGACTGCGAGTCCTGTAAAGAAAGGAAAAGGAGGGCTGGAAATAAAAATCAAATCGAGGAGCGAAAAAAAAAAAAAAAAAAAAAAAACAGCCAGAAGGAGAGCGAGGAAAGGAGAGTTCAGGCTGGCATGTGAGATAAAAGAGATGAGAAGGAGGGACAGGTGTGAAAAGTGAACTGAGAGAAACAATGAGTGACAGGAAGTCCCGAGAGGCATGAGTGTGGAAACGAGGAGGGACTAATACACTGTGCAATAGACACCAAATCTCATGATTCTCGACATTTACACACACACACACACTCTTGTACTTGCTGCATACTGAGGACTGTGTTGCTGACAAAGTGAGGACCAGCAAACCTCCACAAAAACGTCATACTATACTATGTCGTCCAAAATTTGAAAATAATCTTTGACAAAAAAAATTTGACCCAAAATTGTTGGTTAAAAATTTGACGAAAACGTCATACTATACTATGTCGTCCAAAATGTGAAAACATTTTTTTAACCCAAATTGTTTACAAAAACGTCATACTATACTGTCGTCCAAAATTTGAAAAAAAAAAATTACCCAAATTTTTTACAAAAACGTCATACTATACTATGTCGTCCAAAATTTGAAAAAAATCCTTGACAAAAAAAATTTGACCCAAAATTGTTGGTCCAAAATTTGAAAAAAAATATTTGACCCAAATTTTTTGGTCTAAAATTTGACAAAATGTCATACTATACTATGTCGTCAAAAATTTGAATTTTTTTTTTTAACCCAAATTGTTTACAAAAACGTCATACTATACTGTCGTCCAAAATTTGAAAAAAAAATGTAACCCAAATTTTTTACAAAAACGTCATACTATACTATGTCGTCCAAAATTTGAAAAAAATCCTTGACAAAAAAAATTTGACCCAAAATTGTTGGTCCAAAATTTGAAAAAAAATATTTGACCCAAATTTTTTGGTCTAAAATTTGACAAAATGTCATACTATACTATGTCGTCCAAAATTTGAAAAAAAAATTTTACCCACGTTTTTTAGAAAAAACGTCATACTATACTATGTCATCCGAAATTTAAAAAAAATCTTTGACAAAAAAAATTTGACCCGAAATTTTTGGTTCAAAATTTGACAAAAACGTCATAGTATACTATGTCGTCCAAATTTTTTTTTTTTTTTTTTTTTTACAAATTGAGTATAGCATGTTATAGCAACCTCAGGAAGTGATTTCAATGAAAACAAAGTTAGGACCGGCCAAAATGTCCTCACTTCGTAAAACTGACCTCACTTTGTTGGTTAAAAACCCTCACCGGTCCTCAGTATGCCGCAAGTGCAAGAACACACACACACACACACACACACGCACACAGTTACACACACAGCTTCAAAAATAAATAAAGCATCTCCTCTCCACCTGTCCTCCAGCTCATTTACAGCAGTGGATAACCAACATTATTTGCTTCCTTCTTCAATGGAGGCTGCAGGAATCTACAGTGTTGAACAAATCTCACTGGCTCTGTGGACACGAAGCAACAAACAAAGGAAAATAAAGCTCGACGCTCCCCAGCGTCAGGGCCCTGCTTTAAACCAGTCATCGTTTTTTGTCGCTGTGCTGCCCAGAGTTCAAAATACTCCCAGTTGATATGAACAAACGTTGTCAGTCAAACTGTAAATCCTGTGCGACATGACATTTCATCAGATAGGTCATTATATTGCAGGAAATAAAGAAAAGAAAACACAAAAGTCCCCTAAAAAAAAAAACTTTTATCTACAATTTTGAATTTTCTCAAATGCAAATATTCTCAGTCAAGTTTTACGACAGTGCACATAACTGAAAGGTAGAGATAAAGTTATTATATAGTGTTAAACCCCAAGTACTCACACCGGGGGCCATATAATGCTCAAGGAAGATTATGTTGCAAATGAAATTCTAATTCGACTACTTTTCTTGTAAAAGATATCATAACCATTACAGCAAATGCACCAAAGATGTTTATGAATCTGTCCAGTGAAGAAAAAGAGTCACAGACCAACATTACAAACTGAAAGTCAAGTTGGTTAGAGTTCGTTGATGCGTTGCTGTGATCCTATAATCCTTCTCTGACTTTCACAACTTTTTTTAAAGGTACAAATAAAGACAGAGAAGTTTTTACCTCGTCAACAAATTCAAGACTTGATCTCACAAGGCCGGTGCAGACAAGATATTTTAAAGAAGGACAGGTTTACAGTCTGCTGAGGAAAAATAAATAAATAAAAATCTGTGCAGCCATAGAACTCGAAACTCAAAGACAAAGGAGAATGGCACAGGCAGCAGCAGGAGAAACAGCAGGACTGAGAATGGGCAGCTCAGGGACAACTGAACACAAGCTAAATCACATCTGAGTAAAGAGAGACAATCACAGAGGAGCAAAACTAAAGACGGGATGTCAGAAAAAGACACACAAAGACATAAACTTCAGAGCTAACGGTTCACAAAACAAGAAACAGCACGACAATCTCCATCTCGTACTCAAAGACAAATGTGGAGAACATTCAACTGAAAAACCAGGAGGGCTTTTTTATTATTTCTCAGTGTACAATAGAACAACTTTCCAACTTTATCTTATGATATATAGTGGTTAGGACTCAAGTAAGTAGACCAAGACGAAGAAGAGTTTCCTCCCACAGCCCAATACAGGCAGATTTGGCAAATTGGACACTCTAAATTGACCATAGGTGTGAGAGTTAATGATTCTTTGTCTCCGTGATGGACTGGTGACCTGTCCAGGGTTGGCACTGGTGCTGGGATTGGCACCAGCACCCCCGTGACCCTCATGTGGAGGATAGAGCCGTAGAAGATGGATGGGATTGTATCAGATTATGTGATTTTGACCAGTGCCAAAAACGGATACTGAGCATTGCATCGACCCATCCCTATAATCAGTATAATGTTTATAGAAATATTTACACACCATCATCCACCTCTGTTTACATTTCATGTAAAAAAAGAAAATGCTAATTTTAGAGACTTGGTATTTAAATGCCCAGAGTGAAGCCGAGGGTTTTCCTGAAGAACCCAGACATGGGAGGAGACGGAGTGAAACTACCACTCTCTCCGTCCCAGCTGGCAGTGCACTGCCTTCCAACACCCAGCTGTGTTTGTTTGCTGTGAATTAGCAGGCAGCAAGAGTCGACATGTTCGCTCAATATTACCCACATCACACCATAATTAGAGAGGAGTGCGCTATTAAAATGGCTGTCCGAGGGTAAACCGTCGAGTGATAAGTTCGTTTTTTTTTGCGTCTGTCAAAACGTTTTTCTTTATACGCGAGTTCTTCTGTAATATAGTAGTAACTCACATCCAGAAGCGTGTAATCACAGAGGCATAACATTTACATATTACTAGGAACACTGCCAACACTGTGACAGGTCAAGACTTAACTGTGACAGATCTTAGAAATTCTATAATCATCGATTCACATCATCTCCTCTGTCCTCTGATTGGCATAATTACAATACTCGCCCTAACAACCATGAACTCCTAACTCCCAGTTAATGCAATTAAAATGTTGAAATTTGTTGATACAAGCTCGAACGGCGGCGGCGGCCGCATCCAGCAGCGACTCCGGTCAGGTTAAATCTCAATTCCAACAGAAAAATGTCATGGATCAAACGGTTAAGGGCTCACAGGAGGAAGCTTAGGGCTTTTGAATGCCAAGCAGCTGCTGCCGCTCAAACAGATGTTAGCTGCACCGCTGCCAAAATGCAAAAAAATCCAACCAACACCTGCAAAAAAAAAGCTCCTGCTGACAATCATTAGATCCACAACATAAGAGTCTAATAACCACGTGAGAAAAAAGACTTAGTCTGTCTGTTAGCAACATAACTCGGAAAGTCACTGATGGGTTTGGATGAAAATTTCAGGAAATGTCCACAATGGGACCAGGAAAAAGAGATTATTTTAGGCGTGATCCGTGGTGGGGTGGGCCTCTGAGCTGCCTTGGCGGGGAGGTCTGCACTCTCCGATTGCTTTTCTACACTCTTAGAAATAAGGGGCTAAATAATGAGGTTCTACTTGGAACCATTTGCTTCTGAAAAACCCTTTCCCAAAGTTTCTACCTGGAGCCAAAAAGGGTTCTCCTATGAGGACAAGCCGAAGAACCTTATATGGTAGCACTTTTATTTCAGTCAATGTAGCTACTACTGTCGTCAAATTACAAACAATAAATCTGTCAATGAAGACTTTAAAACTCAAGTAACACAAAGTGAAGTTACTGGTATTTTGTTTCACACTGGCTTAAAGGTGAAGTAAGTAGTTTATAGTGCCATCTAGAGGAGAGGCTGAAATTTACTAAATCTGCTCACCCCCTCCCTTCCCTGAGCACTACGGTATCCTCAGCTGGTCAAATGTCGTCCTCGTTGTCTTTTTCCGTGTCAGCATATGAGGTACGTGAGGCGAGGGAGAGGGCGAGCTACCGGGCGAGCTACCGCGGCCGTAGCAGACGAAGCGGAGAGAGTGGAGGCGGGACTTCCGCTACAAGTAAAGAGACGCTTGATTTGTACTCTCGCGTTTGTCCTTACAGGCTCCGGTAGAACAGTGACTATGCAACCGCGGCCCGCGACCATGTTATTTTACATGACTTTTTGAAACACTACGAAAATGAAACAAAACTATTATACAGTGACTAGACAATGCAGGAGCACATAATATGTATAAAAAAGTGGATTTTGGGTCATATAAACCCATAAATACTACATATTGTCCCTTTAAGTTAGGCAGTTTACCAAAAAAAATGACTTCGTCTGTCTGTTAGCAACATAACTCAAAAAGTCACTGACGGGTTTGGATGAAAATTTCAGGAAATGTCCACAATCGGACCAGGAAAAAGTGATTATTTCCGGCGTGATCCGTGGTGGGGCGGGCCCCTGAGCTGCCTTGGCGGAGGTCTGCGCTCTCCGATTGCTTTTCTACACTCTTAGAAATAAGGGTTCCAAAACGGTCCTTCTACAAGGGCTGAGGTTCTACTCGGAACCATTTGCTTCTGAAAAACCCCTTTCCCAAAGGTTCTACCTGGAGCCAAAAAGGGTTCTTCCTATGAGGACAAGCCGAAGAACCTTATATGGTTCTACTTAGCACTTTTATTTCTAAGAGTGTAGCTACTACTGTCGTCAAATTGCAAACAATAAATCTGTCAATGAAGACTTTAAAGCTCAAGTAATACAAAGTGAAGTTGCTGGTATTTTGTTTCACACTGGCTTAAAGGTGAAGTAAGTAGTTTATAGTGCCATCTAGAGGAGAGGCTGAAATTTACTAAATCTGCTCACCCCCTCCCTTCCCTGAGCGCTACGGTATCCGCAGCCGGTCAAATGTCGTCCTCGTCGTCTTTCTCCGTGTCAGCAGATGAGGTTCGTGAGGCGAGGGAGAGGGCGGAGCTACCGCGACCGTAGCAGACGAAGCGGAGAGAGTGGAGGCGGGACTTCCGCTACAAGTAAAGAGACGCTTGATTTGTACTCTCGCGTTTGTCCTTACAGGCTCCGGTAGAAACATGGCGTCTCTCTGCTAACAGTGGCTATGCAACCGCGGCCCGCGACCATGTTATTTTACATGACTTTTTGAAACACTACGAAAATGAAACAAAACTATTATACAGTGACTAGACAATGCAGGAGCACATAATATGTATAAAAAAGTGGATTTTGGGTCATATAAACCCATAAATACTACACAGTGTCCCTTTAAAACATAAATGTAAAATAATACTGTTATAAATTATGCTAATCTAAATCCGAGGGTGTATACAAATGTTTAATGCCGACACCAGCGTGTCCTGATATATGCAAGTGCCTTTGTTATTCTTGTATGCAAACGAATACAAATATGAAACAGAAATGTATAATACTTGCATAAGACAATAGTGTTTAATATACAGCACTTGCAATGGGATGAGGGAAATAAATAGTCATGCAGGAAGAAAGCTTTGGGGATGACCGCACATGAGGACTATTTAAATAAAAGCAATTGCACCGGTTGCCAAAATCTGCTCTAACCCGAAATGTCTCGTCTATTAACCTACGAATCATAACAAAAAGTGGCACAGGCCCACTTACATCTGACACATGAAGCTTCAGGGAAATATGTGTTCTTATATAAGCTGACACTGTCAAAATAGTACATTCAAAAATATCAAAAGACATGGACTTGGCCAGAGGTGGCTTCTCTTTTCTTTTTTTTTTACAATAAGCACAAGTTTTTACATAATGAGATTTTGTGTGTGTGTGTGTGCATAGAAAATGAGCTTGCATGGATCTACAGTATGTGCGGTACGTATCGAGAGGTAACCGTGTTAATGCAAATTGTTCTGTATATTTATTCTAATAATGTCTTCAGGGGGATATGGAACGACCGTGGATAACGGCAGAGAAAGAGATCAAGGGAAGTGAAGCGGAGTGTTTGGAACACCGAGAACAGATTGCACATAGCTGCCGACTTCATGGTCGTTAATCGCATAATAACAAATAACAATAACGCGTCTCGAGAATGATGACATAAATGAGGGGAGACACTTTCTGACAAGATTAGTAGTATTTGTGCGCCGTCATAGCGCAGTGCATCATCAATAGCGTGTTTATCACCATAGAGGCGACGGCCATTTATCTCAGTCACACTTCATTATTATTATTTTTTTTTGCATTAAGCAGCTGTTATATATTTCCCCACTGTAAGTGGTCATAGAACACAAAGGGCTTCATTTGCATCCCAAATGCTTCTTTTACGGTACTTAATGCAACAATGAACCCATTTTTATATAAATCATGGTTAAAAATGTCACGGTGAAACAACCAGAAAAACAACCGGCTACACCAAGTGGCTCTCGTTCACCTTCTCATAACAGAGGTTTTAGTCCAGTATTTTTCTGTGAAAAACAGTAGCAACATGAGGAAAAATTCAACAAATGACAAGTTACTGCAGGTGCGAGCGACTGACTGACAGACAGAGAGCAGAACACCAGCTTAAAGTGGCGTGCAGCAACAAGATCAATTACGTGGAACTGTGGATAACTGTGCACCACACTAGAGCAAAGCAGCTGGCAGCCATGGAACTACACTTCAAACGCCCCTGACCACCTGACATTAAAAAACAACTAAACGGTTACACTACCTCAACAACGGTTGACGAACCGAGCACTCGCTGTTTAAAGGTCACATAGAGTGGTCCTGTTGCACATATATGTTAGTTATGGAGGTCTACTTACATATATTAACTTGTTTTTATGGTCAAAAACCTCCTAGTTGCTGTAAACTAGCCGATAGAAATCCTCTTTTCTGACGGTGTTTTTCTGCTGCGAGATTTCAGAGTGAACTTTCACCCCCAGAAGACAGAGTCTTGTGATTGGCCAGTACTATCCAGCACATCCGTTCTCAGAAGCGCAGCGCCCCCCTCTGGAACGGCGGATGCACTGCTCCTCATTATCAAAACATTGTTTTAACAGTGTTTAAAAATAGCTTCGTCACGACTCCCCGCCGCAGTCCCTTTGATGACTTTAAACCGGAGTCAGACCCAGAGTCAGAAGACACTGTTGCTCGTGAAACACCTCCACAATTGACGTTATTCTTCTTCTGCGGTTCAATGTACGTAACCGGATGTGCCCGGACTAGTGCCCGGAGCAGGACGATCGGTTGTTCAGGAGAACCACTGCTTACGTAACTATTACGGGATTTTCAGTGATCTCGTTGAGCCCCGAGATTACAATAAAACACAACGTTCTCAGCAATGGCTGAACTGTTTGTTTCGAACCGTCAGGGCTTCATAAACAAGGTAATGATGCAGATACACACCAAAAAAACAGCGTTAATTGGAACTTTTTTTGGTCTAGTTCCGCTTTAAAGGAATTCAACACCTCAAATTTACTGCAGCATTTACAATACCATGATCCAGCTGCACATCACAATTAGTAGCTAAAGAATTATTATTGGCAATTTGCTTAATGATACACTGAGCTGGCATGTTGAACGTATTACAGTCTATATTGAGTTAAGAGACACTTAATCACTCCAGGGACAATGTAATAAAAGCTTTAATCAAAGCAATATTGTATTGCATAGAGCTTTAAAATAATAATGTATTATAATCATAAAACTCTGTGAACAATAATACCAGCAACATCTATAATCACTGCACCCCCATCCACCACAACCACACATATAAATACAGTACATAGACCGCAGGGAGTAAGAGTTTACAATAAAAGATTCACTCTATATAAGGGAAAGATATGGCACGCATAAAGAGGGAAGCACAATATCTCTCGTACAAGGATGTGGTTTAAGATTTGTCTTCGCAAAGGTCACGAGGCCAAAAGATAGTCACCCAATCCCAATCTCGGGCCGACTGGAGCTGAGTGTCTGCCGCGTGCCACCGTCACAAGATAGAAAATCAGATCCATTTACAGCAGCAGTGCTCCGGAGAAGACCATAGGGAGTTTCCACGGTCTACCCTCCGTCCACAGGCGGAAAACTGATGCCTTTTCACTGCTCCGTTTACTATAAAGTGGAATATCAAATATAACGCAATGTTCCAGGGAAGTAAAAGGCAGTTGTAGCCTCCCGCCACACACACACACACACACACACACACACACACACAGACCTCATATCAACATCAACACCAGTGTGTTTAGGTTAAGTACAGAATAAATCAGAAATCAATTAACTTCACAAGCATGAAATAACTAGCCTACGCTGTCGGGGGCCGACAGCAAGGGGTATATCCGCGAACTTGTCCAATCCTCAACTTTCCAATATACCCACTCGCACCTGCCACTTAATGTTTTAATTAATTATTAATAAATTCAACAAAATAACTGTTAAATATTATGATATAATGCTGACTACACTTTATACATGTTCAAAGTATCCATATAAACTCGATATTGAACACAGAATACCTGCACTCATGAATTTCTCTCTAGTTTTTAATAAAACTAGTTAACTTATTATACCTTGTTAAATATTATGAATATTAAAATGCTAACCACACCTGCCATATCTTCAAAGTGTCCAAATGTCATGAAAAAGCATACACTATGTTTATTAAATTTCATGAAAAAGCATACAATATGTTCAAACTTTCCATTCAATGCATTAATAAAGAAATGGAGGCTTAACCATTTTTTATATGATGATTAATAAATGTATATTATAATGTAATAAATATTATGAATAAGTGCTAAATAAACCCATGATATCCTCAATGTGTCCAAATGAGCTCAATAATAAAGAAACTATTTTTCTGTGTTCACTAATAAGTTAACCAGTTAACGTATTATGTAACTATTACCAATCATAGCCAAAGTAACAATGATTGTACTTGTAGATAGTTTTTACATGAATCATTGTACAAAATTTGAAGGCAATATCTCCATCAGTCTGGAAGATAAAGCCGAAAATGGGTTTTTAGCATAATAAATGGTAACGCTTTCTTTTACAGTCCCCTAATTACCTGGTATTTAGCTGGTAAATTCATGGTAACACTAAAGTGTTGCTAGGTAATTACCAAGGGTAATAAGATCAGTAAATACAGTGAAACCGTTGCCAAAATACTGGGTAATGCACGGTAATGTACTCGGTAAGTAAAGTAAAACTGTACTGTAAAAGAAAGCCAAGCTTGTTTCCATGTAATTACACACATTTTTAGGGTTAGGTTTGTTAGATTACCCCTTGGGTAAATAGCTAGTAATTAGGGGACTGTAGGTACCTGCTTATTACCAGTTTATAACCCAATAATACACTTACATTTACCATAGTTTTGCCATAGTTTAGCTGTACATACCTTCTTATTAACAGCAGTAATAACACGCTATAATTAACTATATAGTTACCAGGTAAATGCCCAGTATTTTGGCAACAGTTTCACTGTATTTACTTTCTTATTACCATTGGTAATTACCTAGTAACACTTTGGTGTTACCATGAATTTACCAGGTAAATACCTGGTAATTAGGGGACTGTAAAAGAAAGCGTTACCTAATAAATAAATAAATTTGCTAATTAATAATAAAGCTACAAAGATAGGGATAATTCTCAGGTGGTATGTGATGCCCATGCAAAATTTGAAGCCAACACCTGCAATACTTTGGAAGATACAGGCGAAAATATGTTTTTTTATATCATTAATTAATTAATTAACTAATTAATAATAATGGTAGACGGCTCAAAATCAATAGGGATCATCTACAGGTGGTATGTGACCCATAAAAAAAAAAAGAAAATTTAATCTCAAACGCCTTTCCAGTTATCGCGTTAACGGCTAAAATCTGCGGACGCGCGAGAGAGCGTTTCTCGCGGATATAATTAAGAAAAGAGAAGAGAAGAGTAACTTAGCCACAGAGCTTCGTCTCTCTTTAATCTGCCCCCTCCCCCCCCTTTCCTTTCACCAATCAAATTTCATACCTCATAATAACAATGATGTGCCTCCTATCAGAGGTCATCTGAGCTGTGTTTCCACTCAACGAGTAGTGACGCTGCGTCAGCACAGTTTTACTGATGCTGCTGCTGCTGCTGCTGCTGCTCACGTCTGAGAGATCGATGTGCTGACATCTGGACTGTTGAAGCTGTTGCTGTCATGTAAGACGTACTGTAAGCGTAGCAATCCTTCTGCAGAGCAAACGCATCTGCTCGAGTGCAGCTTTCAAGTACGTTCACTTAAACTCATTGCGTGTAGCTCGTCTCCTATAATCTAATCTGATATTTACTGCGACGTGTGCTGCTGACCTCTTGGCCAGGTCACCCCTTCTTCATAATCATGGTATTTATTGAACTACTTGACTTCACATAAAGATTTTACTTCAAAATGAAATATGTGTGAAACTGTGCGTACATTATTTCGGGTTAAACCTTTAAAAAAAAGTACCTTGTTGTGGGTTGAGATGTCTTTAGTTTGAAACAATTCATGATACATTATGATAGATTTGTCAAGTGACCCTTGGAATTCTGTTGCTTTGGATTCTGTTGCTTGGATACAATTGTACTGGATTATCTCTTATAGTTGTATTTTGCAATGCACTAAAATGTCCTTTCAGTAACACTTTATAATAAGTACACACTATTACATTAGTTAAGCATTAAAGGTCACATAGAGTGGTCCTGTTGCACATAAATGTTAGTTATGGAGGTCTACTTACATATATTAACTTGTTTTTATGGTCAAAAACCTCCTAGTTGCTGTAAACTAGCCGATAGAAATCCTCTTTTCTGACAGTGATTTTCTGCTGCGAGATTTCAGAGTGAACTTTCACCCCCAGAAGACAGAGTCTTGTGATTGGCCAGTACTATCCAGCACATCCGTTCTCAGAAGCGCAGCGCCCCCCCTCTGGAACGGCGGATGCACTGCTCCTCATTATCAAAACATTGTTTTAACAGTGTTTAAAAATAGCTTAGTCACGACTCCCTGCCGCAGTCCCTTTGATGACTTTAAACCGGAGTCAGACCCAGAGTCAGAAGACACTGTTGCTCGTGAAACACCTCCACAACGGACGTTATTCTTCTTCTGCGGTTCAATGTACGTAACCGGATGTGCCCGGACTAGTGCCCGGAGCAGGACGATCGGTTGTTCAGGAGAACCGCTGCTTACGTAACTATTACGGGATTTTCCGTGATCTCGTTGAGACCCGAGATTACAATAAAACACAACGTTCTCAGCAATGGCTGAACTGTTTGTTTCGAACCGTCAGGGCTTCATAAACAAGGTAATGACGCAGATACACACCAAAAAAAACAGCGATAATAGGAACTTCCGGTCTAGTTCCGCTTTAATAAATATTGAATTCATCATTTATAACGCATGAATACTCATTAGTATGTAGTTTATGAACACAGTTCTAAATGTTTTCCTCATGTGCTGAAGTGTTGCCATGTACTGAGCGAGAGGTGAGAGAGCGGTCCTTTGAGGTGGATGCTGATTGGCTGCTTGAGTACAGCAGCTATCTGGACACAGTAAAACATTTATAACTGTGTTAATAAACTACATACTAATGAGTATCCATGCGTTATAAATGATGAATTCAATATTTATTCATGCTTAACTAATGCTAATAGTGTACACTTATTATAGTGTTACCCAGTAAACGTATAGAGGACCATGTTTATTGATGCTCTAGTTATTGAACCATGTTAGGGTATAGCTACGATTGTGACTATAGGGGCGACAGTGTATCTGCTTGCGAAACTCACGACGTGTTTGGCGAATTAATTTGTGCGTCTGTGTGAACTCACCAGCTTGCGTTGACACCAACCGCAGACGCCACAAAGAGCCACCAGCCAAACAGCACACACTGTCACTGCGAGGGAGACCAGGAACACACTGAGGGACACTGAGCCTGCACACACACACACACACACACACACACACACACACACACACACACACACACATGGGGAAAAGGAAGAAAGAGAGAGTGAGAATGAGTGATGCTTTGTGCACACAGGGATATTTTTCCTTTATTGGGTGTAAAATAATAACATGGATTTTTTTTTTCTTCACAGAACAAAGCAGATAGCATGCAACAATGAACGATTTTCTCAAAGGGGGGGGGGGGGGGGCAACCGAACGATGTGCTGCCTCCCTGCACGTTTAATTGAATATCCAGACAGAGCTTCCATTTATATGTTCTGTCATAAGGAGCAGAGAAATACAATCTCATCACTTCCAACCCCCCCCCCCCCCCCTTGTGCCAAAGCATTTCAATACCTTTCCAATAAGAGCTGGAGCCAGGCATCACTCAGATGCACACACACACATCACTGTCATGGTGTCACAGCTTGTTAACTGACAGGCTGAAAGTGAAGGCAAGGGAGGAGGGAGAGGGGAGGAGAGGAGAGGCTAGGGAGGCTAAGCTGACAATACAAGTGAGCTCATGATTAATGGGTATCAGTAGATGCCCAGTGAGAGAGGCGGCTCTGGAAGAGAGTCATAAAAAAACATCATCTATTGCTGCTCATATGTGTCTCAGTGCGAGTGTGTGTGAGAGAGAGGGATTCGCACATGCACCTGTGTGCCTGAGTGTATGTACATGCTGCTTATCACCATTGCAGTAGCGTCTAAGCGGTTGAACGGCCTTTCCTTCAAGACAACAGGGATATAAAGCCTCACCGAGTTTTCATACGTGCACACGAGACGATACAAACAACCCGGAATTCGTGATTTATTTTGAACAACGGTGATAAATCGGTGACGGGACGTGTTGTCACACCGCCGTGCGACAAACGCTGACAAACACGCATGCTTTTACTAGTCGCCGCCGGATCCACCTCACCACGTCTGGTGGGAGCAGCAGACGAGAGTCTAAAAAAGGAGGAACGGCGGCAGGTAAACTCGTTTCATGTGGGGAAACGAGAATGAGACGATGCTCCAGTTTCATGTCTATGTGACACTTGAGGCCACACATGCAGAGAGAAAAGTGCATAAAGCAGGACAAGTACCGTGAACAGCGACCTCGCTCACAGATAGAACATAAACTGTTTGACTGAACAATAAAAAAAAGAACAATTCAGTTTTGTGAATTTGCCTGTGGATTTATACAGAAATGGCAAGGACACAAAGGAAAATACTGGGCTGTGAAATAAAAGGTGTGGGCAACACAGTCTGTATCCTCCACAGAAAGAGCTGGAGATGAATGAGGTTTGCCTCAGTAAAAACTAATAAATTGACTAAATAAATGTTCTCCAACTCACTATTTTAATGTGGATTAGCCAGAATCCAGGTTGTAAATACCCAACAATCAAACAAAATGACAACACTATCGATCAAGAGACTAGAATCTTCTTGTCTTTTTTCCTCTCGCATTTGAAATGCAACCGTAAATGGTGTCGCCGCGTGAGAGAGACGTGACATACGAGAGCGAGACGTATTTATTGTAGTACTCTGCAAATGACCACACACACTTCCATGTGACATGTTTAGTAGCTAGCTGTGCCACAGATACAATAGTGGTAGTATAAATAACAGCAATCTGGTACCTTGGGTGTGTTGTCATGAAGTAGCTTCTGTGAGGTTTCCACTGGCAGTTTGCTTATTGGTTAAAGCATTGTGCTTTGGTGTGATAGACACAATTTCAACTTGCAAATTGTCTGTAACTTTTTTTTTAGCCCTAATCCTGACCTCACTAACACTTGTGCCAAGTTGGTATGTGCTAAAAATGTACCTATGGGTTGTATTCTAAAAATGTACCTATGGGTTGTATTTTAAAAATGTACCTATGGGTTGCATTCTAAAAACGTACCTATGGGTTGTATTCTAAAAATGTACCTATGGGTTGTATTCTAAAAATGTACCTATGGGTTGCATTCTAAAAATGTACCTATGGGTTGCATTCTAAAAATGTACCTATGGGTTGCATTCTAAAAATGTACCTATGGGTTGTATTCTAAAAATGTACCTATGGGTTGTATTTTAAAAACGTACCTATGGGTTGCATTCTAAAAACGTACCTATGGGTTGTATTCTAAAAATGTACCTATGGGTTGCATTCTAAAAATGTACCTATGGGTTGTATTCTAAAAATGTACCGATGGGTTGTATTCTAAAAATGTACCTATGGGTTGTATTCTAAAAATGTACCTATGGGTTGTATTTTAAAAATGTACCTATGGGTTGCATTCTAAAAACGTACCTATGGGTTGTATTCTAAAAATGTACCTATGGGTTGCATTCTAAAAATGTACCTATGGGTTGTATTCTAAAAATGTACCTATGGGTTGTATTCTAAAAACGTACCTATGGGTTGTATTCTAAAAATGTACCTATGGGTTGTATTCTAAAAAACATACCTATGGTTTGTATTCTAAAAACGTACCTATGGGTTGTGTTCTAAAAACGTACCTATGGAATGTATTCTAAAACCGGACCTATGGGTTGTATTCTAAAAACGTACCTATGGGTTGTATTCAGGGGTTGGTCAATTTGGCCAATTTCAATTGGAGGACAGGTTTCATTCTATGTAAAAACATTGTTCTGCAGCACCCACTGGTGGCCAGAATCTCTAAACAGCACTTTAAATGGACATTTTAAGAAAGTTCAAATTTTTTTGTGTGTGTTTTGATGGTTTTATTCTCAGTGCAGAAGGATTTTCTTATTGAATTCCATCATTTTCAAGTAGCGAAGAGCAGTCAGTGTGAGGCGCCAAGTATGGGATCTGAAACAAAAAGACATTTTGAGTCTTTTCACAGAGTTTGTATCCTACAAAATCCCTAACCCATGTTAGAGAAGACGTACCCTTGGTTGGAATAAAATCCTGCTCTAAAGGTTGATAGAAATCAGGCCGACCACCTCCGCGGTACAGTGCAAATCCTGAACATCTAGAACATCCCACTCTCTGTGAGTAGATCTCCTGACAACAGCAGCTGCCCCAGTCTGGAAAAGACACACTCCTACCTCGCTGACCTTGTTCTGATTATGAAAATGTAAATATTATCAGCACACTTCCTATATTTTTTTTCACATCCACCCACAAATATTTTTTTTCGATATTCAAAGACATACATTTATGCCACTTTTATGCACAAGAGGGTCAGTGAAACATAGATAAACATCTATTCATAGCTGTTTGGAAATAGACAGACTCTAGACTATTCTACTGTTCATTCATAGAGAGGTCAATAAAGTTGAGTCCATTAGATACTATGACATCAGCAAAGGATGTTAAATAAGGAGAGCTGGTCTGCAGCTAAGGGCATGTATGGTATCTTCAGCACTAAGTGCCTCAGTGATGGATGTTTTGATTTTTTTTTTAAGGGGCTTGGAGAATCAGATGGATCTGTGAAAGCTAGCAGCTCGTACAGGGGCCTAAGGTCCTGCATTCTCTCTGAAGGTCGGAGGATGGGGGTGGTGGTGCTTTATGGTTTACGATGCGTGTCATGAAGACAAAAAAGACTCAAAATAAAAAGCATCATCAAAGGAGTCACATTACCGCACTGAGTTATGGGGCAGCAGGCGTCTGCTTCCCACTTCGTAGAAAAATAACTCTTAATTTTTGTTTTAGGAGTTCCAGAGAAGCACTGCGATGCGTGCGGTGTAGAGAAATACACTGTTGAGGTACTGGTGAGATGTGCAAATCTTAAGCACTTCAGCCGTGAAGAGAAAGAGGCCTCATTATGTACGAGTATGAGAGCTTCTGTTATCAAAGCACTCAGGAAATGCAAATCACATTCCTCTGGAGAAAAAAAACACACACACAGGACTTGTGGCTTGAAATAATCTAGCAGGTGACACATCAGTGAGGTGAAAGATAAAAAAAAAAATAAGCTGTAAATGGAGATAATTTCAAAAGCCCACTTAGTAATTCTCACTATATGGTAAGATTGAAAAGTGATTGCGGGGGCGATGAATCACATCCACACAGTAAAAATGACAAATTGGTCCCTTTGGCCACAAGCCTTCCAAAGTCTGAGCGCTCTCAATCCAAGTTACTTGTTTGTTTTAGATTTATTCCGTTGCCATTTCTTTAATAAGCACCTTAAAAAAACATCTTGATTATGGATTTCTTCTGAAGGTCTTACTGTATGTTTATAGAGATGGATACATATTGCCAGGTCCATTAACAAATGAGACCTGTCAATTGTGCCCAGCCCGTCCGATTTAAGAAGGCTTCTCGCTCCCAAAGAACCATTTGCCTGATGAAGGCCGAGAGCCAAAGCGCTGCGATAAATTCATCACTGAAAGTTACTCGCCGTGCGGGATCTTCCTTTTTGCTGTTTTAAAAGCACCTTAAAGAGAAAATTACTGTGACAAAGAAGAAGTTAATGATTTTACAACATACCCTTTCCATAAAGAGGACAACACTTAAAAGGGATATATTATGCAAAATCAACTTTTTACTCATTTTAAAGCGGAACTAGACCGGAAGTTCCTATTATCGCTGTTTTTTTGGTGTATATCTGCGTCACTACCTTGTTTATGAAGCCCTGATTGTTCGAAACAAACAGTTCAGCCATTGCTGAGAACGTTGTGTTTTATTGTAATCTCGGGGCTCAACGAGATCACTGAAAATCCCGTAATAGTTACGTAAGCAGCGGTTCTCCTGAACAACCGATCGTCCTGCTCCGGGCGGTAGTCCGGGCACATCCGGTTACGTACATTGAACCGCAGAAGAAGAATAACGTCCGTTGTGGAGGTGTTTCACGAGCAACAGTGTCTTCTGACTCTGGGTCTGACTCCGGGTCAAAGGTCGTCAAAGGGACTGCGGCGGGGAGTCGTGAAGAAGCTATTTTTAAACACTGTTAAAACAATGTTTTGATAATGAGGAGCAGTGCATCCGCCGTTCCAGAGGGGGGCGCTGCGCTTCTGAGAACGGATGTGCTGGATAGTACTGGCCAATCACAAGACTCTGTCTTCTGGGGGTGAAAGTTCACTCTGAAATATCGCAGCAGAAATACACCGTCAGAAAAGAGGATTTCTATCGGCTAGTTTGCAGCAACTAGGAGGTTTTTGACCATAAAAACAAGTTAATATATGTAAGTAGACCTCCATAACTAACATATATGTGCAACAGGATTTTCAGTGATCTCGTTGAGCCCCGAGATTACAATAAAACACAACGTTCTCAGCAATGGCTGAACTGTTTGTTTCGAACCGTCAGGGCTTCATAAACAAGGTAATGACGCAGATACACACCAAAAAAAACAGCGATAATAGGAACTTCCGGTCTAGTTCCGCTTTAAAAGGGACATATTATGCAAAATCAACTTTTTACTCATTTGAATACTTATATGTGGGGCTCTGGCCCTATGAGTAGGCAAAGTGTGAAAAAAGACGACTAAGTCATGTTTTTGTGGTGCGCCTCAGTCCAAGTACAGGAGATAAAACACGCAACGTTGACTTCCGCACGCAACGCGACGTCACATTGTGCAAATACCTGGAACTGTTGTCTCGCGGAGCTCTGCTTTGTCCCTAAAAAACGTGAGAGTGCAGGCGAGGGCAATAGTATCCGGAAGTCAGGGAAGTGTTCTGTTCTTAGCTACACAGTTGCAGCACAGAGTTCTACACAAACGTACAGCCTCAGAGGATTCACATATCGAGTGGATACATTTTATAGATGATGGAAATGTGCCTGCTAGAGTCGGCCAAATGATCGTTTTTCCCAAATGCTGTTAGCTGCCGGAGCCTCAGTGACGCTGATGTAGTTTCCTGTGTCTCATTTGCATTTAAAGAGACAGGCACTCAAAACCAAATGTTCTGAACAGGGCTGTTTTGGCAGGGTGATTGAACTGCTGTGGTGCTTCATCCTTAAGGTATTTTGACCAAAGCATGTCACAGACATGTTCATTAGGACACCAGGGAACTAGGTTATGAGTCCTTTAAGTCACACAGGAGGTTGAATACGGGTATTTCGACGCAAAGACGGAAGTACATCATGCATTAAGGAGGTTACACAGAGTGGTACAGTTGATGTAGGTGATGTGGCCCACATACAGTGAGCTAAGCCAAGCAGAAAGGGACCAGTCCTCGGGGGTAGACGAAAATGCTAATTGGACGGGCAGAACTGGGGCAGTGTCCAGTCAGCAAAGCTGCCAAACGGCATTTTTGCGACTGCGACGCAGGTAGAGAGGGCTGTGCCTCAGAAGCTGCGGGTGCAAAGCTTGTAGCCGAATCGCCACATCAAAGTGCCCTCTTTGTGTACTGGAGCCTGGGTTTGGGCCTCTTTATAGCCAAGCTAATCCTCAGATGTCTCACAGACATCTGCACAGTAGGTCTCCTCTCAGGCAGAATCTCAGGGCAACAGCAACATTACTCACTTCTGCTTAGAATATAATCGTGACATTTGAAATTCCTACCATCGACCTTCTGGCTTATTAATTATACACCATTTTAATTGCTTTTTTTGCAGTTATTTCTCCAGACAAATGGCAGAAGAGCATACACACATACAGCATATGAAGGCATTCAAACCAGATAGTTCTCCTTTGCTCAGTTGCACAAAATAATTTGTGTTGAAGGAGCATAAAATCGATTCACACGTGGAACAGTGGATAAAAGGAATCATTGTCTGGGTAAATTATTGTCAAATGACCTAATGAGGTGATATTTTAAACAGTGATTTCCAAGTGATGTTAAAGCTTAGTTCAGGATACAATGATAACTGATTCTCAGTAAATAATAAATAACAATAAATAATTAATGTGATGTAAGGTTAAAAGTGTGACATGTACAGGTGTATGGGAATTGAAGTTACTAAAATGTGCACGACTTAAAGGGGAAGTAAGTAGTTTATAGTGCCATCTAGAGGAGAGGCTGAAATTTACAACAAAGAACTGCTCCTCTGCTCAACCCCTCCCTTCCCTGAGCGCTACGGTATCCACAGCCGGTCAAATGTCGTCCTCGTCGTCTTTCTCCGTGTCAGCAGATGAGGTTCGTGAGGCGAGGGAGAGGGCGGAGCTACCGCGGCCGTAGCAGACGAAGCGGAGAGAGAGGAGGCGGGACTTCAGCTACAAGTAAAGAGACGCTTGATTTGTTCTCTCGCGTTTGTCCTTACAGGCTCCGGTAGAAACATGGCGTCTCTCTGCTAGCAGTGGCTATGCAACCACGGCCCGCGACCATGTTATTTTACATGACTTTTTGAAACACTACGAAAATGAAACAAAGAATATTATACAGCGACTAGACAATGCAGGAGCACATAATATGTAAAAAAAAAGTGAATTTTGGGTCAAATAAACCCATAAATACTACATATTGTCCCTTTAACTGTTTATATTTCTAATGTTCGCTTGTGGTGACTTAGCACTTATGTCTTGGCATTTGTCTTTTTACGACTAAAACAGTGACGACATTTACTTCACGGCAACACTTCCCAAGTTAAATTTTCTGACAACATACTGGATCAAAATGAAGGTTTATATCTACTGCACATTTTAAAAACAACCTCAGTTGACCAAAGTGCTGCACAAACAAAAACGTACATCCGATATGTGCACAGAGATGATCATTATAAAACATATAGTAACTCATAGTTAACATAAGCTGTGTATGCACGATAAAAACAAATCTTCCTCAACCGGTGCTGAAAGCCAAGAAGCAAGAAGAGATAAGTCTACAGTAGTTTAAGGGTTAGCTGTTCCACAGTTTGACATCTATTAAAAATTAATCTCATTCTGGAAGAATCAAGAGTGATTGGCTGGAAACATGTTGTAACTAAATTAACAACCTAACGATGATTAGTTCATCACTCTTAAATGTGACGGTACGCGTCTGGAACTACGTCATAAAATGTAGAGTTTATGGACTCAATTCCGCAGTAGATACTAGTGTCTCATGGGCAGCGAACCGTCGAGGCATGTAGAGACACCGGCGGAATGTTGGCAGGTAGAGACAGAGCACCTGCGGTGACACCGAGTGTCCCTTGCATCCCCCCGTAGCGAAGCGGGAGCTTTGCTTGTCTTTGTGTCCCCGCGCGCTCGCCGCGGCTCAGCTGTGGCACTGCTGTTCTGTCACGGAGGCTGTTTCACAGCGAGAGTAAGAGAACTGCCGCCCACACGCTGTCTGCTCTCAGAAGACAGATAAGATCCATCTCATCCCAGTGACAAGACGTCATGTGACACATGGCTGGTGTCGCCTCTAATGGCACCGTCGCCTTATTAGCACCTCTGACACAGAACTGATGCATACATGAGAAAACCAACAAAACCTCTACACGGTGTCAGTTCACCTATAGCTGCATGTTACACCTGCCAAAGAACAGCTGATTTTTGCTGTTGTGCATATTTTTTCTGCCTCTGCTTGGTTTATGTGAACAGAAATGATGCAACATTATTCACACGCTGCATGTCCTTCATCTGAAAACAGGCTTTGTCAAGCAGAACTATCAGATCTGACTGAGGCAGCATTTGTGAGTATACTGTACGCCAGCGTGCCGGGGGGGGCAGGAAAACCTTTACTGCGTCAAACTGTCGAACGAGCAGGGTTTTTATTTATCAGGAGAATTCACAGCTGAAACTTTCCCCCCCGTCGAGCTTCTGTTTGCCTCCGTCTCACTTTACTAGCACAATGTTGCTGTTGCCTCCATCTGTTTTGACATGAAAACAAATCCCTTCCTATGGGGAACATGGGAATGTTGCCGGGGATCTAGATCTAGAAGAGATAAACCTACATGCTCACAGTAAGATGCTCAGTTATGGAATTCATTAGCAATTTAAATCAAATCAGTTTCAGATGTACATTATTTGACTTAAAGTTAAATGTTGGCTCACTTTAGCTACATTTATTTGTTATAATTGCTGTATGGTGTATGTGTGCCTTGTGAGATATCGGTTGTGATGTATTTCATTGTGCTGTATTGTCATGTATTTTCAACTTCAAAAATGTATTTTCAATACAAAAGCCCAACTAGTGACTGGAGTTGCAAATTAGCAATTGCTATAAACTCTCAATGCAGCATCAGCATCATGGTCATCATCTTGGAACCATGTTAAAGAAAACAAAGCTCCGTCAAAGGTAGATCAGAGTAATACTGTCTGAATATTTCCCTATCTAATTTACTGAAAAGCGCATAAACAGAACTAGTTGTGTTTGTGTGTATACGTGCACACAAACACTGATAACATAATGATATAAACTAGAATATAGTGTATAGCACACTTGCAGGATTTACCCCCAATTGATGCTTTTCACGTATAACTATGCAGGCAAAGTTTTGAGAAACTAAAATCAACAAGCCAAACATGAAATAATTCTCTTTAATGTTGTGATCTCCGTGGGATGTAGTCTATATTAATGTTATCCGTTTTGATTCTGATCTAATGAGTGAAGATATCATTTGGGTGAGATCTATTCCTCCTGAGGTCCTTGATAAGGGCTTTATACAGTACGCATGGTCTTCATCTATCAAACAATCTATCACTGTCTCCGCCATAATTTTCTCCCCGAGAGCTGCCTCAGAAAGACTGAATTAACTGGTCAGATTGAAATGGATGACTTTCATATAAGCCACAAGGAGGACTCAATACATTAACCAAGGACGTCCTCTCCCCCCCCCCCCCGCCTTCCAACGGGCAAACTTGTTTTCCGATTTGTAAGTGCCCCAGTCAAGCATCAAAGCCACATTAACAATGGATTAGAGTCATATATCACAGGGCGATTCAAAAACATTAGTTTAAAAGAGACCAGCTCATCTGCCTGCTCTTGTTCTTGTAACGCACATTTAATGGTGCAGCTTACCAACGCGTGACATACCTAGGTAACGGACCTGTTACCGAATTGTGCAAGATCTGTTTAAAGGTCACATAGAGTGGTCCTGTTGCACATATATGTGAGTTATGGAGGTCTACTTACATATATTAAGTTGTTTTTATGGTCAAAATCCTCCTAGTTGATGTAAACGAGCCGATTGAAATCTGTCCTTTTCGAAGCGCTTGTCAGTCGCGCTATTTTTAGCCATAAATCTCGCCCGAGAAGACAGAGTGTGTTGTGATTGGCCAGGCAGCGTAGAGCCTTCCCACCTGTGTTGAGATTGGCCAGGTATCTGGAAGTGACGTAATCTATCACGTCAGCTCTCAGAAGCGCAGCGCCCCCCTCTGGAACGGCGGATGCACTGCTCCTCATTATCAAAACATTGTTTTAACAGTGTTTAAAAATAGCTTCGTCACGACTCCCCGCCGCAGTCCCTTTTATGACTTTAAACCGGAGTCAGACCCAGAGTCAGAAGACACTGTTTCTCGTGAAACACCTCCACAACGGACGTTATTCTTCTTCTGCGGTTCAATGTACGTAACCGGATGTGCCCGGACTACCGCCCGGAGCAGGACGATCGGTTGTTCAGGAGAACCGCTGCTTACGTAACGTTAACGGGATTTTCAGTGATCTCGTTGAGCCCCGAGATTACAATAAAACACAACGTTCTCAGCAATGGCTGAACTGTTTGTTTCGAACCGTCAGGGCTTCATAAACAAGGTAATGACGCAGATACACACCAAAAAAACAGCGATAATAGGAACTTCCGGTCTAGTTCCGCTTTAAGATGCATAAACCTGATTTATTTGTCACTTCGTTGCACGTCTTGGTCTCATGATCCTCATCGATGAGTAAGCCGCCACAGCTTCTCCATATATCACCGGTTTTCTCACATTCACTCCCTTCAGTATCTGAACACTGGGACAAATGACTGTTATATATATATATTCTAGAAACCTGGTCACACTTCTAGCTGCTTCCCACAGTAACAAACAACCTATTACTCACTAGCGCCACTGGTGTCCTTGACTTTATCGACTAGCCTTCATGGTGGCTGTTGATAGTGTGGCGGTAGACTAGTGTCCATCTCAGTAATGAGCTGTAAACTAAATCAACCGCGACTAACATTATTCCGGGCACAGGGGCATTAAACTGCCTGTTTGTGGCAGACTTTATTAGCAGTCAGTAGGATTACAGGTTCACAGTAACAGAACCCTCTATTGAGGAAAATGCCGTCTCTCGCTACATTGTTTAACGTTTAATTTTAGCACTGGAATCGTGTAAATGGTGTATACTTTAGATTACTACATGACATGTTAATATATCAGCAAACAACTTGCGTGTGAAGATTCAGGCAGTGATGGTGCCTTAGCAACTGAATTTCTCCATCTAACCCGGGCTCTGAACCACAGCGGTTCAGACCAATCAGCATCCAACAAGGGAGAACTACAGGCAAAGCGTTTTTTAAAGCTCTAATGCGGAACCTCTATCGCCCCCTGTGGACATCGAGGAAATTAACAATTAACACAGCAGTCTTCATGACCTACTTTTTCTCCCGTTCCCTACCCAGTCACACATACACGGAGAGGAAGTTGTACTACTTCCCACCTCTTTTCGAACATGTAAACTAGAAATTAAGTGTTTTTTTCTTTCTTTGGCTTTCTTACATGTTCGTAACAAAAATATTTCCATTCCAAAAACAGCAATGGAACCTTTTGCTTTGCAAGACAATAGGATTTTTTTTTTTTTCTCCAGTAATTGTGTAAGTTATGTGTTGTACTGTAGTATTACTTGTCGAGACTTCCGCCACAAAATTTAGAGCTACAAGGTGCAGACATGCAGATTGGCACATGCAAGTTTTTTTTTAAGGAAGCACTATTGGCAGAACACAATATCCCAATATCTTTTTAGCAGTAGAATCCACTTCTGGAACTTTATGTGGTAACTTCTTGGCATTTTCTGCCACAGGGCTGCTGTATGAAGCTGCCCTGCTTTACTTGCTCAGTGTGCTTCTTCCTGCTCAGATCGTAAAATGCACGATTGTAAGCAGTATATGAATGTTGCCACAGACACCAACAAAAACAATGAAACGAAGCACTGCTGTGCTAAGAAAGACAGAGTTGTGTGGAGCTTAAGGGTTTAGTCTGCATGTTGGGAACTCATTTGACAACGGTTTGAATGTAATGTAACTTTTACATTTAAAAAATTAAAAAAAGCCTAGTTCAAAAATAATAGCATCCATGTCTGTGAGTCTATGTCTGACCTAGCGTCTCAGTTAGCACAGAGAAGTGTTCAGGTTTGTGTGTTAGCTGTTGTGTGATGATTGTGTTGAATGCTGAACTTATATAAATGAGCAGCATTTCTCATGTATGAACCCTTAAGGCCACATTATACTTCTCCGACTGCGTAATGCGTTATCTGACTGCGTCACCACGGAGACGCCTCGAGCCTTTATACTTCTGCGTCGTGGTGGACGGACAGGCTCTGCAATTTCCCGCCCGATCAGTAGGGGTCGCTGCGCAAGGTTATTGTGCTTCTGGCTACAGTGAGCAATGGTGTCTGAGAGAGAAAGAGAGAGAAAGACTGTTGTTGTTGAAACAGTGGCCGTTTGTCACTTTTCTGTGTGACGGAACGCAGTTTTAAGATCATTTGAGGCGAGAAATTGGCCATTTAGAGTCTAAACATGTGCTGTGTGTGTTAAGATATGACGTGATTTATAGTTTGGCAGCGACGTTATCGGCGGGGATCAGCTCCGCCTCTGTGGACGCTCGGTGCTCACTGTGAGCCGGCACAGAGCAGCTTCGCTCGGCCTGTCCTGAGGACCAATCGTAGCTCTTGCCGTCTCCGTTGTCCCTTGACGGAGTGACGGACACTTAAAAAATATTTCGTGCAGTCGGAGACGACGCAGAGGCTCTTCGACAGGCTCTGCGTCGACGCAGAGGACTCTGCGTAACCTACGCAGAGCACTTTACGCAGAAGTATAAATTGGGCTTTAGAGTCCAGGTGGGTGAGGGCTGAGTGAAGAGCTGTGGAGATTGCGTTGTCAGAGGACCGGATGGCCAGATATGCAAACTGGAAGAGGTCCAGGGAGGGAGGGTGGATTTGATGTGTTGCATGACTCGCTGTTTGAAGCAATTCATGATGATGGGGGTCAGTGCAACAGGATGGTAGTCATTGAAGCCTGAGGGGGACGACTTCCTTGGCACAGGAATTATTGTTGTGGCTTTGAAGCATGTGGCCAAGCAATAAGATATGCTACCCAGTTAGTTTTAGATTCTCCTTACATTTTTGCTTTTTTTTTTATTATTTCATTTTGAGGAAATGTACCATAGATAAACTCTATGAACAAAATTGATTACACTTTAATGTTTAACGTGTGGAGAAATCCAGAGCCCGGCAGACCTGCCCTGCCTCTGTACTGCCCTGAAGCACATTTGAGCCATTTTACACTATGTGCATCTCCAGCCCCTCTCAATTCACTTCATCTTCTTCTCCTCTTCACTTTAACTCGATATTTATTACCACTTCGAATCCCAGTCCATCGCAGGGCAAACATACAGAGACAAACAACCATTCGCTGTCACATTCACACCTGTCCAAACTCGGGTCTTTTTGCTGCAAGGCAAAAAAGACTCTGCTGTGCGGTCCTGAATATGTTTTGGGTTTTTTGCAATGTGCTCATAACCACAAAAAAACACAGGATTTCTTCCACTTGACACCGCTTTTGCGCAGTGCCATGAGTGGGAACATATGCACTTTGGAGATGAGCAGAAACTAAGAAAGACCAGAGAGAACAGTGCAGGACAAAGCAGAGTGGGAGTGGGGAAAGAAGGACTCGGCTGTAATGCTATTGAGGAGCAATTTGTGAAGCTTGTGCATATGTATATAAGCCTGTGGTCCCCGTCTGCCCACATCAGCTCACTGCTGGTGACATCAAGCAAAACAAGGTGGTCTTGAATGCTGCAGATGTATTACGTAGGTGGCAATAAAAAATGTAATTTAAGTCCAAGTCCATTGTATTTGCCCACAGAAACAGAGGTTTGCACATAAAAGAAGTGTGTCGTTATTGTTTTTCATACAAGTTCCTTTCTACACTTTTGTATCCATGTTCAACTTCTGCTGCTCCTCTTCACATATTAGCCTAAATATTCTCGCTCCACCAAAAATGGGAAAACAATTATTGAAGGTGTAATTAAAGTATTGGCAGGACAAGTGCAACTTTAATTGAATGGCAGTTAAACGACTCACAGTGAAGCTTCACAGTCCTTGGATCTTTGCGGTTTATACAAAATCTCAAGTTGAGTGACTACAGTGCGACATTCCCACTCTGCACAGAGGAAGTGATTCATTTATGTTAAGACGAATGGCAGCAACAGCAACATTGCACAAGTAAAGTGAGACAGCTGCTAACAGGTTGGAGTACGAGTATGAAGTACACAATAAAGCGCCCAACAAAACCTTCAGAAGGGAATTTTATTGCTCAACAAACCCAATCCCTTCAGCACTTCTTGCCCCTGTCCACCATAGCGCTCCCTCAGTCAGGTCTGATAGTTTTATATTACAGAGGCCATTTTAAGATGAAGGAACCAACGTACAAATAATGTGACCAAACTGAGGCAGAATAATAACATCAACAAAAGCAAAAACCTCAAATAGTTTTAACGCGATTATCCGATTACCTGAAACGGGAACGTATATCTAAAATGAAGTTTATATGAAAACGCCAGACTCTTGTCAAAAATGAATGGATTTAGATTCATGGCTGCCTGGAGGCTTCTACTTGTCCTTTGACATCTTCATTCAGTTAAAGACTCTCTATAAAAGGCACTTTATTAGCTGTCTGGACAGACCAGACCGTAAAAATTTAGACCGCTGCAAACCCTAGCCTCGAGGTAGAAGTTGAAGTATTCCATCTACCACCAACCATGCCCAACTTATCTTTGACTGCATAAAGACGCGTTTCCACCGAGTAGAATGGCTGGTTTGGTACAGTACGTATTTTTTTTAGCGCTTCCATTAGGAATAGTACCAAAATAACTGGCCCCAACAGTTCCATTTTTCAGTACCCTTCCCTTGAGTTGCTAGTAATGGTACAGTCAAGTCAATTTTATCGATATAGCCCATCACCACAAACACAATTTGCTTCAAAGGGCTTTACAGTCTGTACAGCAAGCGACACTCTCCGTCTTTAGTGAGGTACAGGTGGAGCTACAGCCACTACAGTCAGCCACAACAAGTGTCTCTCCCTTGCGACTGGTGTTACTTCATCGCCCGCAGTCTATTGACATATTGTTGAGATGAACACAAACGGAACAGAGCAGAAAAAAAAGAGCTGCTTTGTTGTCACGTTCGATGTCCGTACAACGTCGTGCTACGTATCTCGCTGAAGCAGCCATTGGGCACAGCGCACACACCCTGCCTGCCAAGTAACTAAAGCCCAATTTATACTCCTGCGTAAAGTGCTCTGCGTAGGCTACGCAGAGTCCTCTGTGTCGAACGCAGAACCTGTCGAAGAGCCTCTGCGTCGTCTCCGGGTGCACGGAATATTTTTTAAGTGTCCGTCACTCCGTCAAGGGACAACGGAGACGGCAAGAGCTGCGATTGGTCCTCAGGACAGGCCGAGCGAAGCTGCTCTGTGCCGGCTCACAGTGAGCACCGAGCGTCCACAAAAGGCGGAGCTGAACACCGCCGACTTCATCGCTGCCGAACTATAAATACGTCATATCTTGACACACACAGCACATGTTTAGACTCTAAATGGCCAATTTCTCGCCTCAAATTATCTTAAAACTGCGTTCCGGGACACAGAAAAGTGACAAACGGCCGCTGTTTCAACAACAACAGTCTTTCATCCTCGGACGCCATTGCTCACTGTAGCCAAAAGCACAACAACCTTGCGCAGCGACCCCTACTGATCGGGCGGGAAATTGCAGCGCTTATCCGCCACCACGACACAGAAGTATAAAGGCTCGAGTGGCCTACGTGGTGACGCAGACGGAGAAGTATAATGTGGCCTTAAGTTGGTACTGTTCTCTGTAGAAACACAAGCCCGACCCAGGGCTTAACGGATCAAACTGTCCTGTAATGTACCAAACCAAACTGATGGAAAACGCCATAAGAGAGCCACTAAAAGACAGACATCATGTGACCTAATGTGAGCCCCGTGTCTCCGTCTCTATACATCCACAAGTGGCTCGCACTGTCCCTTGAGTGAAAGCCTCACACTGACTAACATGTAGCCTCGGCTGGTGTGAGAAATGATTAACTGTTCCCCCGCCTGCGACCACAGCCGTCTCTCAACTGGTGTAAGTGAGGGACATTGAAAGGTTACTTAAGAAGATAGTGGTGCGTCTGATGTTGTCTTGTACATATCTGCAACAGGCTGTAATTTACGCCGTCATGGGAGTAGAGCCAGAGAGGAGATTAAGCTTTAATATAGTGATTTATATGTGCTCAGCGACTCAGTGACTCTTGCTCTCATCATATGGAAGAGAGAATCCCAGCTCTCATTGACCACTTCTTTCCCCAGGTGACCTTCCTCTTCAGCAGCTGTGCATTAGCGGAAAAGCCTGTGGTCGAAGGACGGGATGGTCCTCTCCAGTGCAGTGGAGCGACACCATGTTGGCTCTGTGTCAGGAGGAGATTTAAATACCCTCTCTACTTTTAGACTCCAGCTGGACAGAAATAACCATTATTAGCATCAGCCAATGTCAATGGAAGGACAAATTAAAGTAATGAAATACTTCCTATATCATCAACTGTATGTTTTAATGCATCCTCTTCCTCTGTCTTGGCGAGTTACACATTAAGTAATTAATGGCAAAATCACAGAATCTGGCATGTTCCCCAGAGTCCATTTTTAGCTTTCGCAGAGAACTCTATAAAAGTAAAAAACTTACTCGACACGAGCACTGAGTCATCGTAGAGGAGTCTCCAGAAATGGTGTCTTGTCGCTCGACTACCTATTGATATGTTTGCTTGTATAACTGTCAGTGATTTACAGCTGGGTAGCGCCCAGCAGACTGAGATGATGCCGGTGCAGCTGCTCACGCTCAGCAGGATACAGTCAAGGTCTCAAGGGAAATATAGTTTTCTATAACTACCTGTCCTTCTGGACTTGACCTCTGCTGAGAGTCACCTGTGATTTCCCCTCCACATTAACTCAACTACACAGCACCTGAGGACAATAGCTTTGCTCCGTATTGTAATCGCTAATCTTAGTTGTTACTCACTGGCTTAAATACTTACTGTTGCTGTAGATACAAGCTCGAAACCGTCGCTGTAGTTAAACATCACCTCAGGGTTCAGAAGAGGCTTTAATACCTGCGGTGTCATAAAGGATGTCAGCGTCTACAAAACTCTAACATCTTGCCTCGCAAAGCAGCACAGAGTAAATGGCAGGCTTTAATCAGAGTGCGACACACACACAAACGCAAAGCCCTCACACCTACTTGACATTATCACCCCGAACATCATGACACGGATGTCATTTTTATGTCACTTATTGCAGGCGTAGCTGCGGAGGGAAATAATAGAGGGAGTTAAGGCTGCAGAGGAATTAAAAGCAAGGAGGAGATAACATCAAATCACCTTTGATTTGGGTAATAAGGAGCAACAATAATTCTACTACAAACACAATGATTGAAAGTGGAGAGCGGTGGCGTCTCAATTTGCTTCCTGGTGTCACTCTTGAGAGCTCTGAGCACCTTATTCACTTGGCATTGTCTGATTTGGGCATGTACAAGCTGATGTGACAGACGGGCAAACTGGAATTACGAGCATTATTTATTGTGACCGGCATGAAAATCAAAGAGGACAAACGAACATGTTCCGTGGTCGATTTAATAATTTAATCATTCTTTATGTGAGCCATAACTCTAGTGTACTGGGTGCGATGGAGGAAGAAGTGACGCTGTTTAGACAGTCCCTCAGACCCTTTGTCTCTATGAGGAGGTCTGTTAAATGACTAATAAGGACAAAACGGGGCAGTCGTGTGATTTGTGTGCAACCTGACCTTTAAGGCAATAGAGAGGCTCTCCAGAACAGAAAGCTAACCAGGAACCAAACACTGGCTCCTGTTAGATCAGTATGTTGTTAAACTGAACACATTCCTAAAATAAGACATTTACTTCAGCAAGTCCCTCATTTTTACGACTGTACTGCTCATCCATCTCTTGCACCGTTAAACATGGTCTGTACTCGCCGCAGTCTGTCCGGCGTAAGTGTATGGAAGTAAATCTGTGCCATCTGAGTTTGAATTCGAATTTCTAACACAGAATTTTTTTGCATCGAAATTAGACTTTGAATTTTAAAAAACCATCAAATTTCAAGCACTGTTTTTTTTTGCCATTAATTTTTTTTTCAACGATGAAAATAAATTCAGTGTAAAAAAATTTGATGTCTCAAAAAATTCAGTTGCAAAAAATTCGATGTCTCAAAAAAATTCAGTTGCAAAAAATTAAATGTCTCAAAAAATTCAGTCTCAAAAAATTCGCTTGCAAAAATTCAGTCGCAAAAAATTCACTTGCAAAATTTCAGTTGCAAAAAATTCACTTGCAAAAATTCGATGTCTCAAAAAATTCAGTTGCAAAAAATTCAATGTCTCAAAAAATTCAGTCTCAAAAAATTCACTTGCAAAAATTCAGTCGCAAAAAATTCTGTCGCAAAAAATTCACTTGCAAAAACATCAGTTAATATCCGGGTCACCAGAGAGAAGCAATCGATCCCTGTCTCAATTCCTCCAACACCAGTCAACAGCAGTCTAATTTCGATGCAAAAAAATTCAGTGTTAGAAATTTCGAATTCAAACTCAGATGGCACAGATTTACTTCCATATAAGTGTGCACCCACCAGAAATTACATGACTTAAAGGTCCCATATTATGCAAAATCAACTTTTTAATCATTTAAATCCTTATATTAGGGACTCTAGAGGTCCCATCAGACGCCAAAGTGTGGAAAAAAAAGACTCAGTCATGTTTTTGTGGTCCTCCTCAGTCTAAGTACAGGAGATAAAACATGTGATGTTAACTCCCACACTAACTGAGACGTCACAATGCGCTAAATTGCCGTCTCGCTGAGCTCCGCTTTGTCCGTAAAACAAGCGAGAGTGCAGGCGAGGGCAGGGAGTCCGCGAAAAGTTCCGTTCTTGGCTCCACAGTGCAGCACAGAGTCCTACACAAACTTCCAGCTTCAGAGGATTTATCTGTCCAGTGGATACATGTTATATATGTCGGCAATGTGCCTGCTAGAGCCTTGGGTGATCACTTTTCCAAATGCTGACTTCCTGTCGCATAAGTTTCATTTTACTTTTCTTTTTCTTTTAAAGAGTTGCTACTAAACAGAGCGTTCTGAACAGGGCTGTTCTTCATCCTTATGGTATTTTGACCAAAGCATGTCCCAGACATGTTTATTAGGACACCAGGGAACTAGGTTGACTTGGAGAAATAGGGTATAATATGAGTCCTTTAACTACACATGCATAGACTGGTAGAACAGATTTGTCTTTGTAAGCAGCTCTACACAACCGCGGAGAAAATCACATGGTTGTGACTTTTGTTATGATGTAATTAAGAAAACAAACAGAAGCTGCGAGCTGCATCAAACACTGTGTGAACTGTGTGAGGCTTCAAGAATCTATCAAACACCTCTTTCACTGCTTTAATATGTAGGATCGTAGATGTGCGAAGTGTGGAAAAAATGATTCACTGCATCTATTCTAACGTAAGCACTATATACATTGGCAGACGTTTCCCTTGTTCACGTCCATTTACCCCGACATTATTTTCCTTGAACATTGCCAAACGGCTCAGAGCACAGATCATTGACATCCATTTACACTTCTGACTGTAGTGTTTCACGTGACCCCTGATGCTCACAGAGCAAGATGTTCAATTGACAGAAGAATAAAAAAACGAAGCCGAAGAGGCCACTGCATCCCAGCATGTCACCAACGACAGTGTCTGCACTCTTTCACGCCTCACTCGAGTATAAACAAGGCTTTATCAGAACGATTCATGTTTCTGGTTATGTTGTATATATATCACGCTATCACATTGACTGAATTAACACACGGACACGTGGAAAGGCCTTCATTTTGAACTACACTTAACGTTTTGTGCCTTTGTGCAATTTTTCAATCAAATATACAACTACATATTTAAAAAGGAAATGTTTAGAATATAAATTGGTCAATTGAAAACACTTTGAATGCAGGTTTCTGGTCGGTTGAGTCACCCTTATACGAGTTTCGATCAGAGTCCTTCACCTGTTTTGTCTCAGATTCATTACATGTTTGCTTGTGTTGTCTTTATGCAAAGCTTCTAACTGCTCCAGTGAGGTGAGAGGCCATGCAGTGTGGTCTAAATGTCAAATAGAATATTGGCAATAAGAAAGCCATTTTGAATCACAACTAAATAAACACCGGAGCGCAATACGTTCAATTTGTAAACGTTTTCCTTCAGTTACACAGTATTTGGTTTGGTTTTGAGATCAAAAACGATTGCAAAGATATAATTTGCCTAAACACACCACTCCTATTGGGAAATCAGTGGGTTTTTACAAAAGCAATTTAAGCCATTTTACACTTTATGTTACACATTATCTCATGGAAATGATTGATTTGCACCATTTCTTTAGCAATTCAAAACACTAATTGATGTAGATTAAATGCAGGGGGGTAAATGGTCTGTATTTAGTGCTTTTCTCATCTTGATGACGACTCAAAGACGATTTACGCTATACTTTTGCATTTTCATAGCCATTCACACGTTGCCGGCACAGCCGTCAGGAGCAACGTGGGGTTAGCCAGGGACACGTCGGCACGTGGACCCCCGTGAGGGGATGAGGCGGTGGAACAAGAGGGAGAACAAAGTAAGTAATAAAAAATGATCTGTGTTTCCTGTTTGGATCATCATACCGTTGTCTTACAGAGTTAAGAGCCACTTCAGCATTTGTTGGTGATGTTTGGTTGAGCAATCGTTTAAAGGTCACATAGAGTGGTCCTGTTGCTTGTTTATGGTCAAAAACCTACTAGTTGCTGTAAACTAGCCGATAGAAATCCTCTTTTCTGACAGTGTTTTTCAGCCGCGATGTTTCAGAGTGAACTTTCACCCCCAGAAGACAGAGTCTTGTGATTGGCCAGGACTATCCAGCACAACCGTTCTCAGAAGCACAGCGCCCCCCTCTGGAACGGCGGATGCACTGCTCCTCATTATCAAAACATTGTTTTAACAGTGTTTAAAAATAGCTTCGTCACGACTCCCCGCCGCAGTCCCTTTTATGACTTTAAACCGGAGTCAGACCCAGAGTCAGAAGACACTGATGCTCGTGAAACACCTCCACAACGGACGTTATTCTTCTTCTGCGGTTCAATGTACGTAACCGGATGTGCCCGGACTAGTGCCCGGAGCAGGACGATCGGTTGTTCAGGAGAACCGCTGCTTACGTAACTAGTACGGGATTTTCAGTGATCTCGTTGAGCCCCGAGATTACAATAAAACACAACGTTCTCAGCAATGGCTGAACTGTTTGTTTCGAACCGTCAGGGCTTCTTAAACAAGGTAATGATGCAGATACACACCAAAAAAAACAGCGATAATAGGAACTTCCGGTCTAGTTCCGCTTTAAACACATGAAGTCACATGAAGAGGGGACTGAATGTCTCTCCTGCCAGCGTCTGAGCTGGAGTGATAATGCTTTGCTAGGAAAAAAAAAAAAGAAAAAGGAAACAGGATTAGTCAAAACACAGGAGTGCCAGCATGCCCTACCTCCAGGCTGTTGAAGTTGGGGGCAGGCGAGCTAGAGGCTAGGTGGGGTGGGCGGAGAGGAAACCATGCGTGTGCCCGAGTGTGGCCATGCAGCTTGCCTGGCTGGAGGAGGACAGTGAGTGAGCATGGGCATGCAAGCCCACAGATGCTCAGGGCTTCCCATTAGCCTGTTTTCCACTGCACAGCCAAAAAGGACTATAGGCATTACTAGGTAGGTCATGACTCATATCACCATTTCCTCCCCTAAAATAACTGTGCTCTTGAACAAAATAAGTGGGGTTGATGACTGCCAAGTGGGCAATGATTTCATAAATATAGTTTTTTATATTGCATATTATCATTACCTTTTCACACTAGTGTCTGGTGGCCAATAATTATGACAGAAACCAACCTTTTCGAGTCTTTAGAGGCCAACTTTAAACAAAGGTTTTTTTATCTGGCTGATATTTAAAAATCAGGTCAGCCAATGGCTGATTTTGTTTTTGCCTATATTTATTTTTGGCAGTTTATTTGCTTCCCTCAATCTGATATTTCAAATACTACACAATGTGCCGTAACTTAAACATTTACAAACCAAATACTTTATCTCATATTGCGTCTGCACTGCAACACACTTGTATAATTTGAAATATAAATAATGTAAAACTAAAACTAAAATACAGGACAGATAATCAAAACAGAAACACTGTCAAATAAACTATTGGATGAAAAAAATAATGTTCCAGTGACTTCTAGTAGCATTTTTCAAATATCTGAGGTTAAAAATGTGTACATTTATTCTGGCCGGTGCTGATTATTTACCCGTCATGCGTTATCTTTATGTGTTTAAAATGACGACAGTGATTTCAAACTCACATTTGTTTTGAACTGAACATAAACAAATGGGGTGAATTGCTGCTTGAAGCCTCTACAGCTACTTCAACATGCATTACTGCCTGTGCCATATAGAAACACTCGGGCGCTGTGCATGTTGCACAGCATTAAAGTTGACCTTGAAGCCCTTGTATATGCAGTCAGGGCGACGCTTGCTTTCACACTACATTGAATATGTAGCCACACGCATCACCGACCACAACTGAATACTTTGTTTGTGCAATCCAATCCCAGGAGATCCTCTAATCTGTTTGGGTGAAAGTACACCTGTTTTAAGAGATGCTCACCAGTGATCTGATCAGCGAAGATGTATTTTGGCTCTAAACGCAAACAGGGTCTCTCAGCAGCGCAGATCGACCATAACATAGCATTTGCTCAGCCTTTATTCCAAGGAGATTTACAAAGCTTCGGAAGCCAGGAAATGATGGGATCTTTCTTTTGCAGACGTTTCTTTCCATCATAGACTATCATACCACGGAACAGGTATTAATTAATCCCTGAAATATGACACCAAAATCCAGGCTGAGATAACATTTCATCCACTATAATTTCTTCAATATGCTCAGAATGACAGCTCATAGTGCAGGTGCAGCAAAATAGAAACATAAATCAGTTAACCTCAGAAGCATCATGCTATGATTCTTCTTCCCAATCACTAAATGTCATACTAAACTCAGGTCAGCAGCACAGAAAAGATGATATACTTAATAAAAACAACTTTAACAGGAACTGACATGTCATGTACTAACATATTTGAGGAAGCTTTTCCTCTAATTCCACTCTCGGTAGCTCTACGTGACCTTATTCCTTACGTTCAAGCCTTTATTAACTTTCGTCATTCTTCTATCTAAACCCTTTCCTAGACTCCGAATACCTGAGTCTGATCTCTGGGTAGATAACAGGGAGGTATCTCATGGTCCACACCCAGGCCTGTCAAATCTGTCTAGAAGAGATTACACAAAGTGCTGCAGCAAACAGTGGGTAATAAACAGAGGGAGACGGGGCACAGCGTGCCGTGTTTAGAAGTAGAAGAGGGTGGAAAATGGAGCAGCGAAGAGGACACGAGAGCCATTTTTTACTGAACTTCCCCAAAGTGATTCCCAGCTCACGCTGCACACACTCACGTCCTCTCGCAGCCGCCCTCTCTGCTCCTCCGCTATTCTAATTCTGTCCCAGTTCTAGAAGGTTTTTAAAATTCAAAGGTAAGCTAAAGTAATAGGGCAGCGGTTTATGAGATGCAAATATGACACAGAATTAAATATTGAATACAAATAGCCTCTTAAATTAAAATTTCAGCGGAGTTAAAGAGAAGCGAGTGAACGCGGGCTTCGGGGATTTGAACTGAAACAGAGGTACGTGCGTAATCTCTCGTGCACAGCATGATAATGTTCTCGTTATGAGACCGGGCTCAACGTGTAACGCAGAACAGAGGAACGATGGTGAACGACATACACACTATTATTCACTCGCTGTTACTGGTTATTTACAGTAAAACACATACAACAGAAGGACACAGCACGTCCCGCTGTATGACCTATAACTGATCCATGTTCTTTTTCTAAACACATGACCCACACTTGGCACATCCCGTGTCGATAACACATGCGTGAAGGGTGTTTAATGAGGATTGTCAGGCACTTTCAGAGGGAGGAAAGAATGACGGGAGACGCTGGGAGCCACATGTCCGTCAATTCTCAGCCACGTCTGATGTGCAGTCAGTGTGCGTTTGCCTCAGAGTCAGAGCACGCTCAGTGGGACGATCGCAGTGCGACGCTCGTCATATATTAACTGCTTTTCTTAAGCAATGCCATCTCCAGAAAAAAAAAAAAAAAAAAATCCTAATTAAAAATTCCTAATTATGAACCCTGCCTATCTGATGTCAGTTATCTCACAGCTGTTCTCGCACGACCATTTTATCTCGTTTCGCCACAAGCTTAAAGCCTCTAATGCCCTTTCTGGTATTTGCTAATTTCTCCCACTTTGCCCTCACCTCCTCCCTCAGTAGCTCTGTGATCAAGCAGTGTGTTTTTAGAGAGCGATGGACGAACAGACAAGGGAGGGTAGATGCTATGACATCCCCTGCATTGCATTTGTGATAGCTCAATTAACAAGTGAAGCCCTCCATCATCTCTCACCGACTCTCTGAGGGTCACTGGTGTGAAAACCATTCACTGTCCTTATCAAATGGATAATGACATAAAAAAAACAACAACAGCACAATTTAACACAATCAACCAACCATCATAAAATCTAAAAAAAATAAAAAAAAGACCTCCCAGGAAGTGAGATGACAACAGGTAGGCCACGCTCTAGAGCCAGCAGGACTGGAATTATGTAGCTGTTTTCTGCATTTAGGGCTTCTTGTTTTGATTATGTAATCACCGTGTTTATTTAGGTGGCGAGTGTGATGAGCTGAATCTACAGTGCATTCTGGGAGCTCTGTGTTTGACCTGCGTGTTTGTTTTTCCGAGTCGGGCAGCGGAAGCCGGTGTGAGTCCAAATATGGACTGGAAAGTCCAAGATTTGTCCGTTTACTTGGGCATAATGCATGCCCCGGGGGCATTTGAGCGTCTGCCAACTCTGTGGACTAAAAAAAAACAAGGACTCCAAGAGTGAGTGACCAGTTGAAATATCACCCTCTATCTAGACTATTGGGAGTGTATAAGTCTTCTCCTCGTATGAGTCATTAAGGGGATCGGTGTCCCCTCCCAAACCTGAGAGCCATAATCACTAAGAAGGGTCTCAGGGCGGTTGGCATTAATCGATGAACGTTGCTCACATGAAATATGATCAGTTTAGAAAAGCACTGCTGTTTATCATCAGGAGAGTGAAGAAGAGAAAGACAGCAAAAACGAGCAAGAGAGAGACAGATTTCAACAGCATGTCAGACGTGTGGACCAGCGGCACAAAAGATACATTTCAGCTTTGTGGCCAGAAATGGACCGACTGCCTGGATGACATGGCCCAATCTGATGCGTCTAAGCTCTACTGAGTCCAGAGCTGAGGAACATCAGCTCAGTGCCATGCATGCACAATCACTTGCCTCCAATTCATTCGTGCCCTTACAGCTGCACCGACTTACACCGCCGCCAAGGAAAACATAAGATAATAAGCTTGCGAGAGTAAACCGGGACCTGGTGGGGAATCAAACTGTTATGCACATTGTTTTTGTAAATAGTCTCCCATCTGTCGGTACCAGTAATTTGATCGTTTTTTTTTTTACGTTCACAACAGATACTCAGTTACACTGTAAATGGGGTAAGCCTTCTTTTTCTGAAGCCAAACATTCAACATATAAATCCCAAGCCCCCACTAACCAATCTCTGTCCCAATCAGTGAATCCATATTTTCATTTAAAGATGTGGGTATTTGTTTGATCTCTGTCATATTTCCCCACGTCATCTTTCTAAAAACCAAAAGGGACATCACTACTTCCTTCCTACTTAAGGCCACATTATACTTCTCCGACTGCGTAATGCGTTATCCGTCTGCGTCTCCACGTAGACCACTCGAGTCTTTATACTTCTGCGTCGTGGTGACGGATAGGCGCTGCAATTTCCCGCCCGATCAGTAGGGGTCGCTGCGCAAGGTTGTTGTGCTTTCTGTGTCTGTTGTTGTGCTTTTTTGAGGCGAAAAATTGGCCATTTAGAGTCTAAACATGTGCTGTGTGTGTTAAGATATGATGTTTTTATAGTTCGGCAGAGATGAAGTCGGCGGGGATCAGCTCCGCCCTCTGTGGACACTCGGTGCTCACTGTGAGCCGGCACAGAGCAGCTTCGCTCGGCCTGTCCTGAGGACCAATCGCAGCTCTTGCCGTCTCCGTTGTCCCTTGACGGAGTGACGGACACAAATATTCCGTGCAGCCGGAGACGACGCAGAGACTCTACAACAGGTTCTGCGTCGACGCAGAGGACTCTGCGTAACCTACGCAGAGCACTTAACGCAGGAGTATAAATTGGGCTTTAGACTCTTTACTCCTTGCCCACCCCTCCCTCCTCCTCCTCCTCCTCCTCCTCCTCCTCCTGCTGCTCTTTCCCACTCTCTCCACCCATCTCCACAGTAAATGGTGGGTCAGCACAAGCCTGAAAAACGCCATTCACTACCTGAAGCAGATGTGACAGTCAGTGCGTTTACATGCATGTTCAAAGTCTAATTTTAGTCAGACTAAGACAACGATTCGGTTTAGTTAGTAAGATTAAGCCTTAGCCGGACTAACATACCTGGATAATAATAGATTCATAGTCTGATTACTCCTGCAGGCACTCTGTACGATTAGTTGGACTGGAGTCGGACTTGGCGACTCCAGGATTTCCTCCCCACTCTTTGACCGAGAAGCAAAAGGAGAGGTTGTACGAACTGCAGTACTGTTGCCGGAAATCATACGGTAGCAGCACCTTTTTTTCAGACAACACAGCAACCACTAGTCCGGCCCGGGGGCCAATTGCGGCCCATGTTCAAATGTTCACCGGCCCGCACTCTCTGTTATAAAATCAATGATATGTGGCCCGCCAGCACTGTTGACCTGAGTATTAAATGCACAAACAGTCCGTTTGCTACATTGTAACATTTTCTGACCAGTGCGGACCAACGCAATCCAACTATAGGTGTGAAAGCGCCCTAAGCGACTCTCCCCTGTGCGACGTCTTCGCATTAAAACCACTGTTTTTGAGCCAGAACTGGACGACATACTGCAGTCAAGATCTCAGTATCACACTTCACAGTAGTCCATGATTTATCAGGTAAATAAATTCTAAAATCTTAATGAATAGAATTTTTGTGATGATCAAAAACCACCGTTTTGAACGTAGAAGTTTACAGTGAGCATTTAATAGTGAATAATATGTAATGTTTCAAATGAACTGAGATATGTTTAATATTCTCTAAAGTGTTTCTTTCCAGACATACTTTTTCTTCAGTTTATGTGGTCTTGAAATACGAAAGGCTGAGGGTTTTTGGTAAAAACTTGAAAATAAATAGAAATGAAGGATGTCATTTGCAATAAAAATGTCATAAAATAGATCATTTGTATTTAATGTTATTGGTTCAAAGAATGTCAGGCTGAATGGTCGGCCCCCCACACGCTTTCACCTTACCAAATCTGGCCCTCTTTGCAAAAAAGTTTGGACACCCCTGCACTAGAGCATCACGATGTATCACGATTAGCATGTACAGCAGGTCAGAAACATACAGAAGCATAGCATAGCACCATGCATCTCGTTTGTTCCCCGCTGGTTCTTCTGTGACATAAAGGTCAACCAGAAACCGATTCAATAGAGAGATACAGCGCCACCTACAGAGGCGGAGTCAGACGCACAAGGCCAATAAATTGGTTTTCTCCTCCGCGTGTATCCTCAGGCTCGACAAGTAGTCCGACTGCCCGACAGATTGCGGCCTTAGCTTGATTAAACTGTGCATGTAAGCGTAATGAGAATTTATCCACTGAAATGTTCTCTTTTTTTCAATTTGCCAAACGACTACAGTGAACACAGCAAAAATAAAGACACAGTAAAATCTGTCACTGAAGATTAATTTCGTTGTCATCTAGAGATTTCGTGTATTTTCTCAACTAATCCCGCCGCAGATTGAGAACAACTGTAACGCATATACAAGAACACACAAGAGTACTCGCTACCATCGCTGCTATTTAAACCTCACACTGCCACAAGGTTCCTGCCTGGTTCAAGCTCAGGGGGAAACGGACCTGGATGACTGATCCATTCGGGTGTAGCTACAGCTATGGAACAGTAAGTGTACTTAACCCCCCCGGTAGAGGGCAAACCTAAACAGCTAGCCAGATAAGGCAAACGACTGCTGGTTCACCACTGAAGCAGAGCCACGAGACAGAGGGAGAAAGGAGGTTTCGGAGAAGAAACGCTCAGGCGGCCAAGCTGAAGAGATGGCACTCGTACAGCCCAATCTGTCAGTCTAACTACCTTTGCCAGATACACGGTAGCTCACACAAGAAAACTCACACTTCTGCTAAATACCAAGAGACACACTGGCTGTGCACACAAATCGATGCCCCACTACACATAGTTGTGGAACATGCTGTACTTCAGCAGACTGCATGATACACAACCTGTATTAACAGCATGTCTACTTTCCTTCCTTCCTTCCTTCCTTTGAGAGAAAAACCTGTTCAAGTCAACACCTAAAGTACATTTGCAGTTTGGTGACCTTGGATTGGCTAAAACTAATCTGCTCTTGTGCAGCGTGTATGAACTCTGACTAAACACCAAGATAAGCCTCAGTCAATGAAGACAGAGTCGAAGTAAGTTTGACCGTTTACTTAAGACTTCATCATACAAGCTGAAGCATGAGGAGAAAACTGTGAGCAAACTAATAAAGAATACACAACCATTATTAGATTTCCTTGTTGCAACGTATCAGAGTCATTTATAAATAATGTACATTGCTTAAATGAGCTGTTGGTACGACTGCTACCATCGTTTTAACTTAAGAACACTTAGACATGAATTGTAAATAAATCTTAACAGCATTTCAAATAAAGAGGACTTAACATTTCTAACAATAATGTCATCATCAACTTACGGCACTGCTTCGATGATAGAACAAACATTTCTGACCAGCATGCCACACGGCTGCTTTGTTTGTGACGAAACAGGAACAGGCTAAACAGGAAGTGGCAGCACCATAAATAGGCTTTAACAGGAAGTGATGTCAATGTAATTAAAAATGGAGGGAAATGCTTTGTGTATACAAATATCAATTAATGGCAATTCCAAAAAACTACGCAGTTACCATTTGGAAACATAAATCAACATTAATAAATTAAATTTACATAAATGTTTTAAGGGCAGCACATTATCTGTAATTTACTTTATTTTGGAAGTGTTTGGGAATTGTCTTTATACACTGTAGTTCCTTTAAACATGCAATTATACTACTACAATTTTGGAAATATATCTGATTGTGATTTTTTTCATGGATACAATATGGTTAAAAATGTAATTTCAAGCATAATTTCAATATTTACTCTTCTAAGGAGAAGATAAAAAAATATGACTTTACATTACTAAAAAAAAAACTAAAGTATAGTATGAACACAGAGTCAGATATGATGCATAACATAGCCTAAATTAAGGCATTTGCGACTTAGCATTTGCATCATTTGAAATTGTGATATCAATTTGAAAATTAATAATAATTTTTCAGCCAAGATGAAACGACAAAATCGCTTCACAATACGATTAAAAGATTTCCGTTTGACTGGCGTCTGATGACATTGCATAGACCCCGACTCTCTCCTCTCTCCTCTCTCTGTCTACATTTCACTGGCTGTCCAACAGTGGAAAAGTTATGCGTCATTCATACACTGGCTCAGACGGCAGGTCAGCTCCACAGGGTCTGCTTAAGATGAGAAAAATTAAGCTGGCAAAATGCTTTGAACCCATTATTACAGAAGCTATTACGCTTGCTATTATCTGCATAAAATCATGGGTGTGGAAAGATTAATTACACTCAAATGGTAATGATGTCTGTCAACACGATCGTTTGCCCAGAATTGAATTGTGATTCTTCAACTGAATGTGATTGTGTGACCACTGGATGTTTCAATGTGGGGATTAGTGCTTGGTGATCGCGCTTTAGAACGATTTCTAAAGTGACGTTAATAGAGCGCGAATACATTAAGAACACAGTTGTTCTTCTGAAGCAACAATAGAAGCAGAGAGAACCCTCAGGAGGTCACACCCACACGGTGAACTCTTGACCTCCTGCAAACAAAGTCATCATATGCCATCACGGCTCCACACACCAGTGCTCCGGAGATAATGTCGCGGCGCCAGCAGCTTCGGATCTTTCATATCAGTACATATTGGTGCTCCAAAACACTGCTCCAACTGCTCACACCTTCATAATCTCACCCGAGCGTGAGATGCAAACAGAGCTAATATGTTTGAGGAGAACGGCAGTGATCACATTTCCAAGTGATGCTCTGTAACCTCCCAGAAACCCAGAATGTTCCCAGCAAAACCACAATCTAGCTTTCAAAATACATTAGATCAAAACATGACAATCCATTATGTAACAGTGTCCATTTCTCTGTCACGAGTCAGCATCAGACCAATTTTCTCTGGATCGGATTAAAACCAGAACACTGAAGACGCTGTCGGTAAGTGCTTTTAATTTTCAAAACGCGCTCTCTCGACAAAATGCAACTCGGCACCTCGTGAAAGTGGGAGCTGCGAGGAAGACGGCAGAGGTCACCGAGTGGCGAGTAAAAATAAAAGCAACACCGAGAGCAGCAGAGGAAGACGGTGAAGAGGAACACGAATCGACACACAAAACTGCGTGGTTATGCAACATCGTACACGGACGTCGGTGCAACCGGAGAGATTACGGATTTACAAGCACTGCCGCTGCGAGATCAAGTCAAACAGATGCTAAGTTACAAACGCACGGAGTCGTTCCTCTCGTAAAACACAGGATTCAGGAGGATGTTGAGCGTTAGAAAAGTGTTGTGAAGCTACGTCACGAGCTCTTTTCATCTTCGCTTCTCGTCTCCGCTTCTTTTCTTCATCCCTCCTCCATTAAATCCCCATTAGACACTAAACCAATCCACTGTCACTAACCCTTCATTCTTCACTATGTAGGCCTCCCACCCCCCCCCTTTACACACACACACACACACACACACACACACACACACACACACACAAACACACACACACACAGAGAGAGACAAACACACACAGGGCCTTCTCTCCTCTGTGTGACCTTGACTGGCTAGCACTCCAGGGCTTGTTCTTTCCTTCTCCCACTCCCTCCGTCGCTCTTGCTCTCTCCATCTTTTCACGCTTGCCTCCACTCCATCAGCTATTCCTCTACCTCTTGCTTTCTATCATTCTTCCCTTCCCTCGGCCCCTTTTCCTGCTCTTTTCCAAGACTCGGGAGGAGAAAAGGACAAGAGTATGGCGGAGAAAGTGGAAGAGAAACACCTCCCCTCCCCCCCCCCCACCTCTGCGATCCCGTGGACTGAGAGAATTCAGCATAAAAATAACTCCAGCTCTTGAAAGACCACATCAACAAGTCTGCTCCAAGGATCTTAGTTCTCATTATATATTTATTCTATCTTTTTTTCTTTTTTTTTTTCATCACATATTGAATGTGTGCTCAGTAACTCTTTACTCGGCCTACTTATAACATACATAGAGTAAATAAACACAAGGATACGCCGCACCTTGGAGTGAGACATCGTGGCATGCGGGGCAGAAATGTATGGCTGGCTTCCACCACACACCCAATATTTGAATTAATGCTTTATACAACATGCTTTATGTTTTAAGAATGCTTAATACTCATAATGCTTTATACAGGATTCGATCCTACGACCTTGCTGGTATAAGTCCACCTTGTTACCCACTGGACTATCGTTGATGCTGATTTCAAAAGGGTCAAAACAGTCATAGCCTAAGGGAAACTGAGGGAACAGTTTACAAACGATTTCTATTTTTTCCACACCTGACCCTAGCAGGGCTCCGTAGGAAACAACGTGCGTTGTTGTTTTTTGAATTGCATTTCCGTTTTGACATATATTTCCGTTGTGTTGTTGCTTTTTTGTTTGTGTTTTTTGATTTGGTTTGTGTTGTCAGTTAATGTTTTCGTGTTTTCTGCTTTTGTGTTTGCGTTGTGAGTTAATGTTTTCGTGTTTTCTGCTTTTGTGTTTGCGTTGTGAGTTAATGTGTTTGTTTTTTCTGCATTTGTGTTTGTGTTGTGAGTTAATGTTTTTGTTTTTTCTGCATTTGTGTTTGTGTTGTGAGTTAATGTGTTTGTGTTTTCTGCATTTGTGTTTGTGTTGTGTATTAATGTTTTCGTGTTTTCTGCTTTTGTGTTTGCGTTGTCAGTTAATGTTTTCGTGTTTTCTGCTTTTGTGTTTGCGTTGTCAGTTAATGTTTTCGTGTTTTCTGCTTTTGTGTTTGCGTTGTGAGTTAATGTTTTCGTGTTTTCTGCTTTTGTGTTTGCGTTGTGAGTTAATGTGTTTGTTTTTTCTGCATTTGTGTTTGTGTTGTGAGTTAATGTTTTTGTTTTTTCTGCATTTGTGTTTGTGTTGTGAGTTAATGTGTTTGTGTTTTCTGCATTTGTGTTTGTGTTGTGTATTAATGTTTTCTGCTTTTGTGTTTGCGTTGTCAGTTAATGTTTTCGTGTTTTCTGCTTTTGTGTTTGCGTTGTCAGTTAATGTTTTCGTGTTTTCTGCTTTTGTGTTTGCGTTGTGAGTTAATGTGTTTGTTTTTTCTGCTATTGTGTTTGCGTTGTGAGTTAATGTTTTCGTGTTTTCTGCATTTGTGTTTGTGTTGTGAGTTAATGTGTTTGTTTTTTCTGCTATTGTGTTTGCGTTGTGAGTTAATGTTTTCGTGTTTTCTGCATTTGTGTTTGTGTTGTGAGTTAATGTTTTCGTGTTTTCTGCTTTTGTGTTTGCGTTGTCAGTTAATGTTTTCGTGTTTTCTGCTTTTGTGTTTGCGTTGTCAGTTAATGTGTTTGTTTTTTCTGCATTTGTGTTTGCGTTGTGAGTTAATGTGTTGGTTTTTTCTGCTTTTGTGTTTGCGTTGTCAGTTAATGTTTTCGTGTTTTCTGCTTTTGTGTTTGTGTTGTGAGTTGATGTTTTCGTGTTTTCTGCTTTTGTGTTTGCGTTGTGAGTTGATGTTTTCGTGTTTTCTGCTTTTGTGTTTGCGTTGTGAGTTGATGTTTTCGTGTTTTCTGCTTTTGGGTTTGTGTTGTGAGTTAATGTTTTCGTGTTTTCTGCTTTTGTGTTTGCGCTGTGAGTTAATGTTTTCGTGTTTTCTGCTTTTGTGTTTGTGTTGTGAGTTAATGTTTTTTCGTGTTTTCTGCTTTTGTGTTTGCGTTGTGAGTTAATGTGTTAGTTTTTTCTGCATTATGTTTGTGTTGTGAGTTAATGTTTTCGTGTTTTCTGCTTTTGTGTTTGCGTTGTCAGTTAATGTTTTCGTGTTTTCTGCTTTTGTGTTTGCGTTGTCAGTTAATGTTTTCGTGTTTTCTGCTTTTGTGTTTGCGTTGTGAGTTAATGTTTTTGTGTTTTTGTTTTGCGTTTGTGTTTTTTGATTTGCGTTTGTGTTTTTGATTTGCATTTGTGTTTTTGATTTGCGTTTGTGTTTTTGATTCGTGATGTGTTTTGTGATTTGCGTTTGTGTTTTGCACCTCAGGGCCACCGTATTTTTCAGACCAAACTGCAGGTTAATGAATCAAAAGTACGGTAAACGTTACGAACTCTAAAGGCATTTTGTTCAGTATATTATTTTAAAAAAAAACATGAACAGACGTTGCTCCAATCAGCTTTTTTTCAGCTTCCTGCTCCACTGAGGAAGACGACAAGTACTCTCAATGAACACCAGGTCCAAATCCGTGTTTCGTTGCAGGTGCTCCTACAAAAGCGTCTAATTGCCTCCACTGCAGCATTGTCGCCTGTTCCTGTGACTCGGGTGATCATCCAGATTCTCCCGATGGCTGAGATGACAACATCCATTTGTATAATAAATAGGAGCTGTTAACCGTGTGACGATCCATTCATAGCTAAATAAACTTGAGCTGAAGTGACTACTGCGCTCTATAATTATGCTATTCCTGTACCCACTTTATACATCCAAAGGTCTCTGCTGTGATGTGCCAATGTTGGTGCTCATAGACGTAATCTGTAACGCGTTTCATTTTTCATTTGCTCTACGTCTGATATCAATACAGCGAGCTGTAGGGCGACACAATAGCATGCGACAGCTGAAGGCTTTGAATGACATTAAGATAGAAAATAGAGGGGCGCCATGAATTAATATATTTTAAATAATCTTCCTTTTGAATTTGATAGACTTGTTGAATGCCGCTGAAAAAGCTCAGAGTGATTTCTTTTCTCCAAGCACCTAGTTTTCAATTCACCTTGCTGTAAAAAAAAAAAAAGGCATGGATATTACAAGACTGCCACAGGAATCCCCCGCCCCAAAAGATAATTTCCCAATCCACATTAGCAAAATAGCCATGAAGTAAAGGGACATCATCAATTTCTACAGGGCAGTGGTAACAAAGAGGTTAGGAACTCGCAGTCCTCCGCGTCACACTATGTTTAATAGCGCCCACAAATTCCCTCCTTCTTCCATTTAATTTCCCGAGCAGTTCAAATACTTTGATGTTATACCATGAACTATGAAACTCCACCAAGCCAGTAAACTGAGATGTGCTTAAACCCTTTTTATTCAAGAAGCAAGCAGCCATATGTAGCAGGGAATAAGCTCAAATATATAGGGATCAGATTGCAATAAGCTGGAAGGATGCAAGACTCTGATTAATGACTTGCACCTACAGTATATCAGTGAGCAATGACAGCTCCCCCAATTAATGTCAGACAATCGTGGTATTAAAGGGTGAACTTCAGGACTATCTCCAACATGGTGCCACTCTGAAGAGTAATGTACTCATAAAGCACGAACCCTTCCTCACTGATATGTGAATGCCTCTATTTCAGGTCGACTTTAAAGCAGAACTAGACCGGAAGTTCCTATTATCGCTGTTTTTTTGGTGTGTATCTGCGTCATTACCTTGTTTATGAAGCCCTGACGGTTCGAAACAAACAGTTCAGCCATTGCTGGGAACGTTGTGTTTTATTGTAATCTCGGGGCTCAACGAGATCACTGAAAATCCCGTAATAGTTACGTAAGCAGCGGTTCTCCTGAACAACCGATCGTCCTGCTGGATAGTACTGGCCAATCACAAGACTCTGTCTTCTGGGGGTGAAAGTTCACTCTGAAACATCGCGGCTGAAAAACACTGTCAGAAAAGTGGATTTCTATCGGCTAGTTTACAGCAACTAGGAGGTTTTTGACCATAAAAACAAGTTAATATATGTAAGTAGACCTCCATAACTAACATTTATGTGCAACAGGACCACTCTATGTGACCTTTAAATGTACATAATGAGTTTATTGGGGTTCACACTTTTAAGTGAAGCCTAAACGTCGCAGTCGTTTTAACCTCTTTACAACTGGACAGTCTTATCTTAAAAAGACCGTCCAGCATGCTGAGATGCTCTAAAAGACAATGCTAACAGTTGCTAATTAGCGCATGACAGCAGACGCTGATGGAAATATAATGAGTTAATTGGTATGCAGCCATAAACAAAATGAACAACCAATTAAAATGTGACCCGATGATGCTGCTTGACTGAGCCAGGACATCAACAATATGAAAATCCGTCCTCTGAGGATCATGAATATCTGAACGCAATTTCATGGAAAACGATCCAATGGTTAAGATACCAAGAATGAACATAAAAAAGTGGACGTGATCTTCGGGTTTGCCAGCTGAGGAAACACGGAAGTAAAAATATATATCGAGCAGACACCAGGGGGCAACTCCACTGGGTGAAAGTCTATGGAAAAATTAACCTAATTAACCCTTGAACATTTTCGTGAAGGATTAATAATAATCTCAATTGTTAGTTACAGGTCCTTACAGGGAAAATGGATGATAAAGCACGGAACATATGACTGAACGCCATTGTGATTTACAGATGGTTTCATCAAAAAGGTGCCTTGCTGCAGGTGATGTCTGTGAACTTCCTGTTGCTAAACCTCAACATGGCACTGGCCAAATCACAAATCTGTCACTACTGATTGCAGCTTGAAAACAGAAACAACATTGGTTCAAAAACTCTTGCTAGGGCACAGTTGAAGAAAATACCCATATGTTTTAAAATGTGTTTAACATTTGTGATATCCATTTCTTCATTCCATATGATAACCTTGTTGCATACATATATTTTAGGTTGCACGTTTATCCGCGATGAGGCTAAATGCAACGATCCATATCTGACGAACTGTCTCAGTGCGGCTAACTCGTGCCAAACTTAAGTCATTTCGATTTGTAGCTGCAGCCAGAGGTTTGGACTCCGTCCCAAAAATCAAGGCGAGCATCAACCAGAATCAATAGTGAACCTGACAGTATTATTATATATGATATTCAAGTGATATATAGTGTGAGCTGCCAGAGCAGAGTATCACACCATGCATCAAGTAAATTTAAAGAAATGTATCCCAACCTCTGTCACCACAAAAAGAGGAGAGCTATCGTAATGTCGATATAAAGAAAGTTAATACTTCATCCTGCTATGCAAACAAGTGAGACGCTAAATTGGTTCCTTCATTGCATAGGGACACGATGTTATTAACTGCATTGTGTGTATTATCCTGCAGGAGACAATTGGACAATAGAATCTGGAAAAGATGGAGGACTGACTAAACAGATATATCTACTGATCCACCTCTTGTTGGTTATACAGAACAAGGTGATTACATGCATAATACATCAAGTCCTTCAACCACAGACTCACCTCCTTGTGTAGGTTTCCGAAAAAACTAAGTCAGTCCATAGAAAATCATTCATCACAGATAAATCACTAAAGCACAGTTTTTTCAGTTTCTAGCTTCGACTGAGGTGAGAATTGAAGTCAAATTGAAGTCCATTCTATGAAGAAAGGACATTCACAAGTACTGACATTCTTCTACTTTTGCATGAGGTAAAGTACATAAAGTCATAAAGTCATAAAGTACATTATCACTTCATAATGTTAGTACTTCAGATTAGAAGAATTGAATATTGCAAAATTTTTGAGGAAAATAATCTTGTTGACAGAGTTTTTCTGTTCCAGTTCCAAAGTATGGAGGTTTTGCCAGTGTTGTGTTTACTTCCACCTGAGTAACACAGAGTAACGTCCTCCCACTTTGGTTCCTGTTAATCTGGTGTGAGCGTGGGCTGGTTTGCCAGAAAGCACCAAGGTTCTGAGGTGTAAACATTTCTGTTTGGTTTTTGGTAGAACCAACAACTTTCTCAGGAACTGTTTCTCTTCAACATTGACCAAATAATACCACCTGCAACCACTAGGGGCATTGAAGTGACCAGTTACCTCTATAGTTTCATCCTAAAATGTGTGCTAAACAAACACCATCTTAAATGTATAAGTGGCCATTTACAATAACCTGACACTGTTAAAATCCATTGCTGTGCCTGTCTCAGCTGACATAGGGCGATAGGCGAAGCTACACCCTGGAGAGTTTGCCAGTCCATCGCCAAATAGAGAGACAAACAACCGTTCACTCTCACACTCTCACACCTACGATCAAATTAGAGTGACCAATTTACCTAATCCCCATATTGCATGTTTTTTGGCCTGTGGGAGGAAGCCGGAGAACCCGGAGAAAACCCACGCTCACATGTAGAGAATATGTTCCAAGCGGGGCTCAAAGTTGTACTGTTAAAATTATGAACACTTAAAGGGACAATGTGTAGTATTTATAGGTTTATATAACCCAAAATCCACTTTTTAATACATATTATGTGCTCCTGCATTGTCTAGTCGATGTATAATAGTTTTTGTTTCATTTTCGTAGTGTTTCAAAAAGTCATGTAAAATAACACGGTCGCGGGCCGCGGTTGCATAGCCACTGTTAGCAGAGAGACGCCATGTTTCTACCAGAGCCTGTAAGGACAAACGCGAGAGAACAAATCAAGCGTCTCTTTACTTGTAGCAGGAAGTCCCGCCTCCACTCTCTCCGCTTCGTCTGCTACGGCCGCGGTAGCTCCGCCCTCTCCCTCGCCTCACGAACCTCATCTGCTGACACGGAGAAAGACGACGAAGGCGACGTTTGACCGGCTGAGGATACCGTAGCGCTCAGGGAAGGGAGGGGGTGAGCAGAGGAGCAGTTCTTTGTTGTAAATTTCAGCCTCTCCTCTAGATGGCACTATAAACTACTTACTTCACCTTTAATTACAAAGTTTCAAGAAACTGCATCCTGTTCAAAAATCAACAAAGGGATCTGTGCAAATTCCATCATGAAGTGGAAGTCGTTTCTGTCATTTTTAAGCTTTGTGATAGTCTAACTGCTTTCAGAATCAATAACCTAATGTATCCCTAAACTGTCATCCCCATGTGATTAAATATTTTTTAATATTATTAGCACCAAGATTAAGTCGGCTGGAGTTGCACTTGATGTCCAGGACTTCCCCAAGATTGTCTGCTAAAAGTCTATAAACAAACTCTGCTTCGATTTAAACATCAGTGAGTTAATGTTAACGGTTGTTGAATGTATTGCAGTGCATATAAATGACAATCCATTTAACAGTCACGCTCAATAAAAGGCTTCCATACCAAGCATTCACTACTGTATATTTTTCATAGAAAAGTGGCCATTTACATTTTTCCCCCAGAGGTCAGCGTTGATCAAAATCTTCATCCGGTCAAACTTCAGACATTCATACGACAGTAGGTGGCAGCTTGTGATTGCCAGGCTCACACACACGAGCAACCTGTTTGTCCTCGTCCCCCTTTAATCCTTTGAGGCCATAATCGATATGTCCCGAGTAGACCTTTTTTCACTCTCCCTGCCACTGCACCTTGAGACGCGGTGTGAATTTAAAAGGCTACAGCGGGAGGCAGCACCCGCTGGAAAGGAACACCTACTCACATAAATCAATTAAAGGCATGACCGTCAACTACTGGAGTTCCCTTACTTAAAAGAGCAGCACAGACCACATTCTGTCATAACATGGGCTGAATTATCGCCAGGTGAATTCACTCCAAAACATCTGGCCTTTGATGTCACCAACAGTCACACCTAATTCACTATTTCCACCTTAACACACATATGGTCACTTTACAGGTACACTTGTTCAATGCGTTTAGACATGCAGATGTGGTAAAAGATGACCTGCTGAATTTCCAATGCAGACAGCTCTGGGTATTTCAGAAACTGCCAATCTCCTGGGATTTTCCCCACACCGGCCGTGTCTAGGGGTTTACAGAGAATGGTCCGAAAGAGAGAAAATATCCAGTGAGTGGCAGTTCTCTGGGCAGGAAATGTCTTGTTGATGACAGAGGTCAGAGAAAAATGATGGAAAAGGCATCAGTAACTCAAATAACTCATAATCCAGGTATATAGGTGAGCGTGGAAAGGTTTGGTTTTGGTTCAATACACATTTTTTTTGTGTTTCTTGCTTGGGGTACCAGTGTAATGGTACAGTATGGGTGGAGCTAGACCCACGACAGCCAACTGATTGGGGCGACAGAAAAGCATCACTCCCTTGCGATCAGTGTTTCTTCAACGCCCGCGATCTATTCTCATACAAAGCTCGACGTCTCGTTGATACAAAAATTAGCTGCTCCATTGTCCGTTGTATCAAGTTTGATGTCGTCTTTCATTGTAGCCACAACCCGTAACGTCACGCTACATTATATCTCAGTGACGTGGCCATCGAGCAAAACCCACACTTTGCCTCCCAAGTAAAAAGGTACCGTTCACACTCGAAACGCTGACCGAGGGCTAAACCGTTCCAAACTGTACTGTACCGAACCAATCTGTACCACATAAAAGGTTCCCGCAGACCACGGTTGTCTATTCCCCTACCGTGGTGAAAGTCCAGAGAAGATTAGGAAAATTGGCAACAAACCCACAGCCAAAACAAGCTGTTCTACTCCAGTCCACCAGGAGGCATAATGTAAAAGACATGCGCACAGGCGTACCAGAATCAAACAATGTTTCCGACATGCGAATGATGTTACAATAAACATGAAAGTATTGTTAGATTATGGCCTTTAAATAACAGTATTCCTTGGATAGCCATAAGTGTTGCTGTAGGTGGGTTTCCATTAGACCTGTATATATGCACATTTTCAATTTGCACCTGAAAAATCAGAACTCAAAAAGTCTTGAAATAGCACAATGACGTTTTTTTTAAAGCTTGTGGGAGGTGGAAATGTTGCCGTTTTATAGAATAAGGGAGGATGTTGAGCATTCACATCACTGAAACATCCCTTCACATGTCGCTGTACTAGAGAGATATAGTGGAAGCAGAAGATACAGAAGTCGATGTGTGTTCTGATGAGGAAACCACAACATCCCTGCAATTCAACAAATAAGCTAATATTACTAAAGAGATTAACATAGCAACAAAGGACGACAATATATCAGCAGCAATTGGCACTCTTTAGTTACACAATTGTGCCTTTTATCCTCCTGTTGTGACAGGGACCTAAGTGCCACCTACTGCTTACCGCGGTGAACAAACTCCCAATATTTGCTTTACAGCAGGTGGTGGACATACAGATCAATGCAATGAGCTTTCTTTTTTTCTAATACATATATATTATGGTAAAACTAAAAATGTATTCATTGTAAGGGGAACCTAGTGAGTGAATATGATAAATGCAGAGTTTGATAGTACTGTGCAAAAAGTCACCTCCAGCTTTGTTGTTTTGTGACAAATTCTGTGGCATTTGGACTGGAATAATGTGATGTTTACACACACACACACATACATATATATATATATATATATAAAAGCAAGCTGTCAAAGTTTCCCTCTTCCCTCCATTGTGCGCGATGCTAAAGCACGTCTTGAATAAACCCAAGCATAATAGACCCCTTTTCACAGCAGACATTAAACACACGAGGACAAACACAGATTTTACCAATTACATTAATCACGGTTCCACTTCCAGGTTTAAGAGAGCCGGGGGTCGCGCTATTGTTCAAGTGTAAAGGCCGGGTCACAGCGAACATGAAGTGACTGACAAGTAATTACACTGTATGGTCATTATGGTGGCATCCAAACGTGTTCTTCTACAAGAGCTGAGGTTCTACCTGGAACCATTTGCTTCTGAAAAACCCGTTCCTGAAGTGTTTTTCAAGGGTTCTTGGTAACACTAACCACAGTACACTCCTGCGTAAAGTGCTCTACGTCGGTTACGGAAACCCCTCTACGTTGCCGGAGAACCTGTCAGAGAGCCTCTCCATCATCTCCGGCTGCACAAAATATTTTTTAAGTGTCCGTCACTCCGTCAAAGGAACAACGGAGACGGCAAGGGCTGCGATTGGTCCTCAGCACAGGCCGAGATAACGCTGCTCTGTGCCGGCCACTGTGCGCACCGAGCGTCCACAGAGGCGGAGCTGATCACCGCCGACAACGTCGCTGCCAAACTATAAATACGTCATATCTTAATACACAAACCACATGTTTAGACTCTAAATGGCTAAGTTTTCGCCTCAAATTATCTTAAAACTGCGTTCCGTGACAGAAAAATTACTGAAAAGTATTTCAGGTGAGGAACGGCCACTGTTTCAATGTTATTCCGCTGCAACAACAAGAACAGTCTTTCTCTCTCTGACGCCATTGCTCGCTGTAGCCAAAAGCACAACAACCTTGCGTATCGACCCCTACTGATTGGGCGGGAAATTGCAGTGCGTATCCGGCACCACGACGGAGAACTATGAAGGCTCGAGGGGTCTCCGTGGTGACGCAGTCGGATAACGAATTACGCAGTCGGAGAAGTGTAATGTGGCTTTAATGGTTCCAGTAAGAACCATTTTGATCCAGAGAACCCTTTAAAACCCCTTTCCTGAAAAAAAGGGTTTTTAAGGGGTTCTTGGTGGAACCCTCCAAAAGGGTTCTCCTATGAGGACAAGCCGAAGAACCTTATATGGTTCTACTTAGCACTTCTATTTCTAAGACACACACACACACACATATATATATATATATATATATGTATACACATACATATGTGTGTCATTGGCTGTTCTCAAATTACATCATTGTTTCCCCTCCTTGATAATGTTGCTCGCACACATCTAAGTACAGTATCATGCTGTACTTAGATGTACAGCATGATACATCTAAGTGGGGACATTTTTACGGAGTGAGGACATTTTGGCTGGTCCTCACTTTGTTTTCATTGAAATCACTTCCTTAGGTTGCTATAACATGCTATACTCAATTTGTTATAGTATAGTGTGACCCAATTTTTTTTGTCAAATTTTGGACCAATTTTTTTGGTCAACTGTTGGACCCAATTTTTTGGTCAAATTTTGGACCCAGTTTTTTTGTCAAATTTTGGACCAATTTTTTTTGTCAAATTTAGGACCATTTTTTTTGTCAAATTTTGGACCAAATTTTTTTTGTCAAATTTTGGACCAAATTTTTTTTGTCAAATTTTGGACCAAATTTTTTTGTCAAATTTTGGACCCAATTTTTTTTGTCAAATTTTGGACGACCAAAAATTTTTGGTCAAATTTCTTTTTTTTTTTTTGGACGACATAGTATAGTATGACGTTTTTGTCAAATTTTGGACCAAAGTTTTTTTGACAAAGATTTTGTCAAATTTTGGTTGACATAGTATAGTGTGACGTTTTTGTCAAATTTTGGACCAAATTTTTTTGTCAAATTTTGGACCAAATTTTTTTTGTCAAATTTTGGACAACATTTTTTTTGTCAAACACACACAATTTTTTGGACAAAATTTTTTTTGTCAAATTTTGGACGAACAAAAAATTTTTGTCAAATTTTTTTTTTTTTTTTGGACGACATAGTATAGTATGACGTTTTTGTCAAATTTTGGACCAAAGTTTTTTTGACAAAGATTTTTTCAAATTCTGGTTGACATAGTATAGTGTGACGTTTTTGTCAAATTTTGGACCAAAAAATTGTGGTCAAATTTTTTTTTTTACATTTTTGTTGACATAGTATAGTATTACGTTTTTGTAAAATTTTTGACCAAAAATGAAAAAAAAAATGAAAAAGTTTTCCAGCCCTTTTTGCTCTGGGGCTCCACCTGCAGACATTTTATGGTACTGCAACCAGTAGTTCTATATATATGTCATTCATGAAGTAGATATTTGTAAAGTGGAAATGCTGGTCCTCACTTTGTCAGCAAGTACAAGAATGTGTGTGTGTGCGTGCGTGCGTGCGTGTGTGCGTGCGTGCGTGTGTGCGTGCGTGTGTGTGTGTGTGGTGACATCACAGAGTGGAGATGAACAGAAATGGCTCCTCCCACTCTGCCTCCTCGCGCTCCCTCCATCCTCCTCCTCCTCCTCCCTCGTTAGCAGCAGGTGTTATTCTCGTCTAACCTGAGGATTTGGCTGGTTAATTAGCAGCAGTAGCATTAGCATTAGCGGCGGTGGCGGTGGTGTCATGACGGCCACACACGGAGTTATTATTATGTTCTGTGCTTCGCGTGTTCGAGTGTTGGGACACAAAATGAGAGGAGAAATCACGCCTCACAAACACGTGGTTAGAGAGAGAGAGAGAGGGAGAGAGAGATTACTCAAATATGACTCTTTTCTTCGTCTCTGCCGCTGTCACCTCACACATGACAATAATGATGCACATGATAATGTGCAGCCCGATAAATAACGAGCGCTGTAAACACTACACTGAAGCTGAAGGCTTTGACCTTGTGTTGCGTTGCTCTTTAGTAGCTATTGAAATGTGCAAAAAAAAAATTAAAAAAAATTAAATAAAGTCAACGCACACACTACACAAACACGCATGTGATGAAGTGTCTCCGTCCGCACACTCAGTAAACAACAGTTGCGTTGAAACAAACAATAAACATCCTCCCTATAGGAGGCAATTAAAACTGCACTGATGTTACATAATGACAGCCCACACTTTTACCAACATCACCGGTCCGTGCAGGAGGAAGAGGATGTGGGACAACAGCAGCTGCTGCCACACACACTCAAACACACACACACACACACACACACACACACACACACACACACACAGAGAGACACAGCGGGTCACAAATGGAACACCTTCAAAGTGTCGGGGATGCTTTAAAAGAGAGAGAGTGACAGTGGACACTTCTCACTCCTCAGCAGCATCTTACCTTTGCTATTGTCCTCTTCCCTGTTCAGATACATGGCTGTTATTTCACCCCGAGGCAGATGCGACGGTGTCTCTCTTATATTCTTTTTCCTCTCTGTTGGTACTCCTCTGGTGTGTGTGTGTGTGTGAGTGTGTGTCGTGAACTCCTCCTGATGTGATTTGTAGTATTTGCCGTTTGTTGTTTTTGTTGCTCCTCAACAGCCTCTCTCTCTCTCTCTCTCTCTCTCTCTCCTCCTAGTTGATAGGTAGGTTGGGCAGTTTGAGACTCTCACTGACTCCCTCCCTCTGCTTTCTCTCTCTCTCTCTCTCTCTCTCTGCCTCCCTCCTTCTCTCTCTCTCTCTCTCTCTCTCTCTCTCTCTCTATTTTTGATAACCACCAGCTCTCTGTGGCTCAGAGGACAAAATGGGGAAAAGTGACTTCTGCAGCTGTGTTAAGAAGTCTCTCTTCTGCAGCCACGTGTGATTCACCGCTTCAGCTTGCATGAGCAATTTTTTTTATCATTTAAAAATAAATTCACCTTGCGTGCACTGAGGAGTGCACATGCAGTAAATCCTGCAAATCAACAAAAGTGTTGTTGTTTTTTTAAAAAAACTGGGTCTCAAGCTCAAATAACCTTGGGGTCACCGAGCATCAAGTCTGGCTCGAAAAATATAAAGTCCAACTTTTTAGGAAGAAACAACTGTTCGGTCGGCAACATGAGCATACAGTTATATAATATTACATCATGATATCTCAATTAAAACATGCTGCTGATGATGGATAGTTCACAGAACTTCAAAATAAAAGTGTCTGCCTTCATATACATCACACGTGTCAAACTCAAGGCCCCGGGGGCCAGATGTGGCCCCGCCACGTCGTTTTATGTGGCCCGCGAGTGATTCGTTGGTCTTAAAAATCTGTGTTAAAATAGGTCTACGCTGCTTTAAGGCGTGCGTCGACTAAACGACGTTTCCCACAATGCATTTGGGCGATTGTGTTACCCCGCAAAGTGACGGCACCGCCGCTAGATCGCGGTGTATCGTTGTATATGCATCATGCGACGAGTGAAATTGAATAAGTAATAAATCGAGAAAGTTATTTAGCAACAATGTTACGGAGTACTTACCTTTATTTTACATTATATTTGGTTACATTTAGTTACATTTATTCTGTATGACAGCTACATCTGGCGCTTTGAGGGTAACCATTATGCTGATGTGGCCCTCAGTGAAAATGAGTTTGACACCCCCTGATATAGATGGTGTGGTCTGCATTTACTGAATAAAGCACATTATCTTGGTCAGTAGGGACGGCACAATAACATTTCTTCCATGTTCGGTAATGATAAAAGGGTTTCTTGAACGCACCAGTAGCTTCTCCTCAGTGATGTAAAAGTACAGATTGTGTCTTAGCTAAGCCACACGCTCAAACATGAAGGCTTGTGTGAATTCAGAAATGCACAATACTGTTAACAAGAGTCGTGGAGAAATGAGGATACAAATACAGTTAAAAAAAGGACTCCAAAAGAACAAAAACTAACAGGAAGGAAAAACATGCGGAGCAAGTCAAAAGTCAGGGACTCACAAGCAGAGGCAGGGAGATTAAACACACAAGGGGGTAAATCTAACGGGACACAGGTGAAATCACATCAGGGCGGGGCAGACCATCACAGAAGCAGGAAGTAAAACATGATCATCTAAACAAGGTGAAACAACAAGCAGTGACACCACACCAGATACTTGCTTAGTGATGTGAGGCAATGTGACTGCTATGCAGATAGCCTCCAAATGAAAAAAAAAAAGTGCATTCATTATTCATTTAGTCTTCATACATAAGCAGCTCCGTAAGTGAAGAGGGAACAGTTTGTCCGTGACCTTGACTTGATACCAGGAAAATCCAGTCGCAAGGCAATTTAAAACAATTTCTTCAATTATTTTTTTTTTCCCCCCTCTTCTCGCACTCACAGCAAATGTCCAATTTGCGATGGGCATTCTTCATTAGTTGAAGCTGGAAGACCGAGGCATGGAATATTATGAAGCGACTGGGATAAACCATGACATTTATTACAACGGCCAAAGCCACCACGCTGGAAAAACTGGTTAAATAGATTAAATGTGATGCTTCTTTTTTTTTTTATTATAGCCTCTCAGTAGCCACCAGTGCGCCTGCCCTAATAAATATACATGTTTCCTGCACGTAGCCTGCAAAACAGACGGCTCATATTCTATTCAGTCACGTGACCCTGTGATATCACGGATTACAATTCAGTGGGATGTGAGTGCGGAGCTGCAGCGTGGATGCAAATGCAACTGCACACTTGCAACCTCACAACCAAACACTTTGCCTGTGTGTGTGTGTGTGTGTGTGTGTGTGTGTGTGTTCTGTCAATAGAGCCGGGGAAGGTAATTTGCTCAAAGCATCCTGCAGTGATTTCCATTTGGTTTATATATTGTTTCACACACCACACTCCATGCCATTTGTTTACTACGGAGAAGCTTTTTCGCCCGTTTGTTAGGAGAATTCTCTGCAGACTCATTTTGACCACAGCCTATTCCCAGATTTCCCCCCCCCCCTCCCATGCTCACAGCATCATCGCGCCTGTCACTGATGCATCTGTCTCCACTGCTATCTATAAATACCCCCCCCCCCCCCCCCCACCCCTCTCGCCCCTTCAAAAACCTGATTCCCATTGATTTAGTGACATATATACTCATCACCACCATCTCCACTGTGTCAATGGTCCTTTACTGTCCCCACCTCTTACTTTCCCTTTTCCCTCAATCACTCTCTCTTTCTCTTGAGGCTCAACTTACACCAGCACATGTTCCCCCTCCTCCTGCTGCAAAGACAGCTTTAAAGCCGAGTAATAACAGTCATCATAATAATGGAAGCTTATGTCATAAACTCACGAAAGCGGCTTTAATGAGCAGAAGTATTATGGCCGCTGCTCATTCTTATGTGGGTTTCTTTAAACTTGTCATTGAAGTAAACAACATTTGGCTAATCTTGTGCATGCGTATGTGTGTGTATCTGTTTGTGTGTGTGTGTGTGTGTAAACATTGGAGTAGACAGATGAAAGGGAGTCTCTCAGCGAGGCACACAATTCAATATGAAACCTGACTCTGGGTGAAATAAGACCTGGATACAGCAGACACAGAAAGACAAAAGTCTCTCTCCCTGTGTTTGTGTGTGTGTGTGTGTTTGTGCCTGCAGGATTATACAGAGGTGCTATGATGTAATTATACTGCAAGGTGCTGCACAATAACACCCTGGAAACTAAAGCTATAAACAGTTATGGTGAACACCAGCGAAGTAAACAATAATACTTGGAGAAAAATAGGAAAAAAAACAGAGATTATTCCATTTATAAACGTGTGGAAACACATTTATAAATGTCAAATGTACAAAAAGTAGCATGACTGAGAATATGATAGCCTGACAGCTCAGAGCATGTGATTTACTGCTGATAGCATACACCTGTAGTATACAGGATGCACCATTGATGACTTTCTTCCCATATTCTCCTCATGCCAAACGCTCAGCTCTACTGCAACCCTACACTGACACCTGGTGGCTCCTCAAGGCAACAAGTCATCCTCTCACGGCAGCCTCAGCTGTATTCCTGTGCCCGAGGAACCAGAGATGTGTGCAGATTGGCCTGCTGCTTGGTTTTCACAACCTTAATGCAAATAAAAGTGGTGGCGACAGTTCTTTCTTTCCGCTTCCTGTCACACAACCGCTGCAACTGGAAAGAAACCGAAAAACCAGAGTCATTTGCAGCAAAGGGGCCGACGACATGAGGCGATTTTGAGACAGTACGTTTATTGAACGGCAAAATTGTGACAGGGAATACAACATTTTATTATATATATCTACTTTTTTTTCTCCATTGCATTGTAAACAACGTCTAGAACAACTGTGCCATTCACTACAAAAACCCTCTGTCATAGACACTTTGCAGATGGACAGTCGGGTGTGGTCCTTGTGTTTTTTTAAAGTGCTATAATGCACAATTCCTCTTGGAGGAAGAGAACAGAGGTCGTGGACAGAGCTCAGACCTCAGACGGCCTCCGAGGTCCCAGTTGCATTATTCATATATTGTGTTATGTTGTGACTGAAAAGTTGTTTTCAGGTGTTTTTTTTTTTTTCTCTAGTGTCCATCTGTGTATGTGTGTGTGAGTGTGGCTTCTTCTTATTGCATATAGTGAGCTGGTTTGTGAATTTCTCCGTGAATGTGTAAAGCACAATTTTTTTCGATTTCGCTTAAAGTGTAATAAACTCTTCACAATATTTATAATACATCTCATAATATCTAAGATACATTCTTAAATCTGATTAAGTTAGAATATGTAGGCAACATACATGTTACTTGTCACTTAACTGCTGATGGGTAACATAGTGGGCACCATCACATTGGGTCTCTCTTATAATGACCTGTTGTCTCAGCCCTGTAGGTCACGTTTTTACAGACAGAGAAACGTTCTTACAAAACTAAAAGTTCCTCCGGGAATTCATCTTTGATCCATGTCTGCGAAAAGCAGTTTCACAAGGAGGTTGGTCTGAGTTTTTAACACGGGCCACGTGGTCACTTGTGCCTCATATTCCTTTGTGCTTTCTTTGATTGTATACACTCTCAAGTCATACATTTGGTGATTGGAGCTCCTCTCTCCGTTTCCCTGCACCCTGGCTAGTGGATGCTCGTGGGAGGAGAGGAGGGAGATCATTGTGATAAAGAGAGGGGGGGGGAAAGAGGGAAGAGCATGGGTCTGACAATCAAAGAGAAACAAAAAAAAAAAAAAGAATACCGCAGTGTCACACTAACAACTACACATCAGCTACAGCACTACACGGCCAGAAACACACACACACGCACGGACAATTCCAAATGCTCAAGGTCAAGATTCACAGCTGAGTAAAACAAAAATCACTTGCACATCACTTTTTTTTTTTTTTTTTTTCAAGATTCAACCAAAAAAAAAAAAAAAACAGACAAAAAAAGAGAAAATCTTGGAAGGTTGAGTGGGGGGTCAAAGAAAAAAATAATCATTACAATAATCTCAACAACACATAAATAGGCATTATGATCACATTAATGGTATAATATATATATATATATGAGATAAACTGGCAACTACATGAGTATTTCACGGGTGAGAAGGCAGGTCTCTGCTCGTCATCTGTCATCGATGACTTTACCTATGGCTTTCAGTTAAGACACGAATAACATTAAGAGTTGCTAGCATGTAAAGTCAGTCGGTACAGCCTTGGTCGTTTTGTGCAGCCGCTGTCGTAACGCGGCTACATCGTGAGAGAAGCACCCTTCAGAAAGGCCGACAGATTTACTGTCTGGTCCACGTCGGCCTCGTCTAGAGTGCGTTTTGATTTCCAGGACTGTGTAAAGTAGTCATGCCGTGAATATCATTCACGTACGACGTCACGAAGCTTCATTTCTAGGAAACGTGACAATGAGCTGACCGCCAGATTTTATAGCTCTGCAGGAGGGACAGTGTGAGATCCCCCCGCTAGTGTTTCCCTTTTATAGAGGAATAATAAACCCTCATTAAGATGCTGCATCTGTATGTGCAGATGATACCAGTTGCATTAAAACATGGGTAACGCTTTCTTTTACAGTCCCCTAATTACCAGGTATTTACCTGGTAAATTCATGGTAACACCAAAGTGTTACTAGGTAATTACCAATGGTAATAAGAAAGTAAATACAGTGAAACTGTTGCCAAAATACTGGGCATTTACCTGGTAACTATATAGTTAATTATAGCGTGTTATTACTGCTGTTAATAAGAAGGTATGTACAGCTAAACTATGGCAAAACTATGGTAAATGTAAGTGTATTATTGGGTTATAAACTGGTAATAAGCAGGTACCTACAGTCCCCTAATTACTAGCTATTTACCCAAGGGGTAATCTAACAAACCTAACCCTAAAAATGTGTGTAATTACATGGAAACAAGCTTGGCTTTCTTTTACAGTACAGTTTTACTTTACTTACCGAGTACATTACCGTGCATTACCCAGTATTTTGGCAACGGTTTCACTGTATTTACTGATCTTATTACCCTTGGTAATTACCTAGCAACACTTTAGTGTTACCATGAATTTACCAGCTAAATACCAGGTAATTAGGGGACTGTAAAAGAAAGCGTTACCAAAACATGTTCCTTCATTTGATATGTCCACATGATCTTCAAATAAAATCACCACAACATGGACTGAGAGGGGGGGGGGGAGCTGGAGAGGTAGGTGTGCAAATAAGCCATCGTTACAAAACAATAAATCCCAATAAACATAAAATTCATATCATCTGCATATGTACAATATAGTTAAGGTGGACACTTTGACACAGAAAAAACAACACACACACACACACACACACACACACACACAAACACTGTATATAGTACTACACCGCGGAATATCGATAAATAAAATCTCGTTCCCACAAAACGACAGCGCACTGGAAAAAGTTGCATTGCATACGGACGACAGTGCAACAGGGCGACTGAAGAGAGAGTCGGTTTGAACGGTGGGAGTGAGAATGCGATTGGACGATGCACACCTCAAAGTCACCTTGATCTACGGCGAGATAAACCAACGGCAGGGCTTCAGTGTGACGATGCACAAACAAGACACGACGACGACGACGACGACGACACACGGCTGCTTTTTCCGAGCAGCTCTTAAAGCAAACAGGCAAAGAGATGTTTGGTTTTTTTAAAACAAAACAATAAAACGGTAGCAGAACACTGAAAACACATAGCTCTCATCTTCCGATAAAGAAACCGTTTTTTCATTAGATCTTTGGGTGCTTACCGCTGGGTTCAAGTTCTGAGTAAAAAAAAAAAAAAATGAAATTAAAGTCTTCACTCGTTTTGTAAACAACAATAACGGTCTAAGCGTCGTCTAAGGGGACATGAGTGGCTCTAGCTCAATTCTAACTGGCTCCGAATGGGCCGACTGTGCTCATGATGTCTGACAATTCATCAGCATAATAACTGAATTTCTACTAATAATCTGTCACTCTAGTGTTCGCAGCTAATGCTTTTCTCCCGATGACTCACTCAGAGGAAAACTGCACTTCGCTTCGCCGTGTACTGACTGAGAGTTTAAATCCTTCTGGCTGCAGCCCAATCAGTGACGTCATCAGCAGGTGTCTCCCTCACAGACAACCCCCCCCTGCTGTGAAATCACTGATTGGGGTGTGTCCTCGAGTACAACATGATTAAGAATTTTCAACTCTCAGGGGGGCAAAAACACACAACAACAAAAAATGCACATAACGTGTACTTTTTTTTTTCTAATTCTGCGCGTTGCAGACGATGCCCAAATATAGCACGAGGCCTCTCCAGTCTAGTGTGCACACGGCGCTGTCTTTTACAATTGAACCGTTATAGTAGCTCTAACCTGATCTACTTAAAAAGCAGAGACAATCAAAGTACGCTTGGAGCTGAATGGCTGAGTTCATTACGACCATGTACAGGAAGGGGATGTGGTTTCTCAGGAAAGATCATAGGTGCTGTTATCACATTAACACATTCCCTGGGTCTTTGCCTGAGCATATAGGCATATAGTTTACTCTACTTACGATCTACTTTAGAAATAAGTGTTTGGGAAAAAAAAATATTATATAGCATCTTAGTATATATTTGACCAGAGCTAATGGTCGCTATTTAGTGGGTTACATTTACTGTAAATGACCGTCTCTGTGACTTATGTTTTTCTTTTATGACATAACATATGATAGGGCCTGTAGAACTGCAGCGACCGAGGGCTGTGCGCCTACTTTTAAAATTCAACAATCATAATAATTAAAACAAGATTCCATTAAAAATTCAACTGATATCTGTGGCTTCACTTCCAGGGAGAGCGAGCTGAAACTGCCAACTGGAACTTTGTGCGCCACCACAGGCAGCTTGGCAAACAACTTATCTTTCCTCAATCATTTCAACATTCAACAAATTTGGTAAAAAGCAACAACAAAAAAATTAAGTAAGCGATCGTGCTTTGACCCAACGTAAGAAACTCCGGAATGAGGTGATTTGCGTGTTGTCGATGAGATGTACTACGGGAGGGAGACGAAGAAAAGAGGCGCTTCTTAGTTGTCTTTTTTAGGCAAGCAGCTGAGTAAAAATTCACCCACACCCAGGAAGTAGACCACCTGAGCGATGCCAAACAAGGGTGCAATGACCAAGGCTCGACAGTAGGCTCCTTTCAGGAAGGCCGACGGACCCTCGTTACGCAAGATTTTCCTGGAAAGCAAATTAAAGTTCATTACATAATCTATAAAACACAGCAGTTATGTGTCAGTGTGATGTGCTGGTGCATCACACACACACCAGCCTCACACAGTAAAGACATAATGAGGTCACCTGATACAGTCTGTCACGCCGCTGTACGTGTCTTCTGTGCTGCCCCGGTTCAGCGACTGCAGGCGAGTCTTTATCACTGCAAACGCACACAGAGATCAGGTCAATGTAGAGCATCGAGTATCGGCGCGTGCGTTGCGTGTGTGTCGCGATGGTTTGCGAACGCTCACCGTCGACGGGGTTGACCGCAACGGCCGCTGTGCTCCCCGCGGCGCAGCCCGATATAAATGACACGTAGAAAGGTGCGGGGCCGTCACCTTTGGTGCCCAGTCTATTCAGATTGGCAAAGAGGGGGAAATAAATGATGGAGAAAGGAACATCCCTGTAAAAAGAGAGAGGAGGGGGAGGGGGAACAGATGAGTACAGCTTGTTGAATGTGGCTGCTGGAGCAAAAATAAACATGACAGGTGAACGCAGTTTGTCGCAGCTGGTTGCTACAATACAAAAATATAGCAGGTGACTCCAATTTGTTGCAGCTGGTTGTTAAAGGTCACATAGAGTGGTCCTGTTGCACATAAATGTTAGTTATGGAGGTCTACTTATATATATTAACTTGTTTTTATGGTCAAAAACCTCCTAGTTGCTGTGAACTAGCCGATAGAAATCCTCTTTTCTGACAGTGTTTTTCTGCTGCGAGATTTCAGAGTGAACTTTCACCCCCAGAAGACAGAGTCTTGTGATTGGCCAGTACTATCCAGCACATCCGTTCTCAGAAGCGCAGCGCCCCCCTCTGGAACGGCGGATGCACTGCTCCTCATTATCAAAACATTGTTTTAACAGTGTGTAAAAATAGCTTCGTCACGACTCGCCGCCGCAGTCCCTTTTATGACTATAAACCGGAGTCAGACCCAGAGTCAGAAGACACTGTCGCTCGTGAAACACCTCCACAACGGACGTTATTCTTCTTCTGCGGTTCAATGTACGTAACCGGATGTGCCCGGACTACCGCCCGGAGCAGGACGATCGGTTGTTCAGGAGAACCGCTGCTTACGTAACTATTACGGGATTTTCAGTGATCTCGTTGAGCCCCGAGTTTACAATAAAACACAACGTTCTCAGCAATGGCTGAACTGTTTGTTTCGAACCGTCAGGGCTTCATAAACAAGGTAATGACGCAGATACACACCAAAAAAACAGCGATAATAGGAACTTCCGGTCTAGTTCCGCTTTAAAAGTGCTGCACTGCCAGATTTGATTTACCTGAGCAATGTGGCACCAAGGCCTTTATACAGCCCAGCTATGCCCTTTTCCCTCAGTAACTCTCTTGATATCTGAATGGCTGTCGGGGATTTGGTCTCCACAGTGCCTGCTGCCACCGTCTCTGGCATCAGCTTCCTCTGAGCAGCTACGGAAAAAATATGACACAGACACATTAGTAACAGCAAATTAAACAGATTAAAACTATTTTAAAACAATAGAAGAAATACCCGGACAGAGACTTTGAATTTATAAGAGAAAGAAGGATAAAGCAGTTTAAATCACATTCATGACCACATGGGGTCACTGTTTCTCCAAGTTATCCAGGTATTTCATGATTCAATAACACAGCAACATCTGAGGTTAATTTCCTCTTACCAATTCGTCCAGCATCTTGGAGCTGGATTTTCAACATCTCCATGGGAGTTGTGACAATAACCTGCAGCCAAAAAAAACAAAAAAAAAACATCACTTGAATTGTTCTACATGTGAATTCATGAGAAGAACTAAATGTACAAGTGTCCAGCGTAAACATACAGACGATCATCAGCTTAATGTCAGCTCCTGTTTTCCTCCGTAATCCACACAGAGGTAACTAGTTAACTGGATTGAGGGTACGATGGCAGCCCTCTCAGTTGCAATCTTAATCCAAGGTCTGCTGCACTTAATCTAATCACGTTCTTTGGGCTTGAAGTCTTTGCCCTCATTAACAACAAGCATCTCCCTCTGACTCACTCACTCACTCTCACAGTCACTCGAGGCAAAGCACTCGCACAATGTCTTATCTGATCACTCCCATCTGGCTGCCATCGCCTCACAGCGTTTCAGTAATTACAAATCACATTCAGACCAAAGATAACAAGAGGAATCCACGGAAACAAAGTCAAACCGTGTTCTTGAAACATTTAAATGTAGTTAATGCTGGAGGCAACGACTAACGAGGTAATGGCTGCGGACCAGTGGACTGTACATGAGTGTACATTGGCGATGAATGAACGATGAAGATTAAAAGCAGCGTCTCACTCGCTCACCTGGCATGTTCCTGCCCCACACCCAGCCAGCATCTCTTTGGGTAGAGTGAGTTTACTGAAAGACAACACAAAAAAACAATTAGAAATGGCAGACTTCACCCCATTCACACAACAAGCCTCTGGCGGCCTCTGCTGGTCAAATTGGCAAGTGTGGATGCACAAACAGACAGACAGACAGACAGACACACAGGGCCAACAAAAACAATAATTCACTGGGTAAAAAAGGATCAAACTACAGCATTCACCAGACTGACAGCTCGAGAGCCAGACAACTTTTTTTTTTTTTTTCACAGTCCTGCAGTTGTCACTGTCTGTGCTGAGAATGCTTAACTCTCTCTCTCCCATGTCAGAGCCTTGCAAGGACACATTAATAATTCACAAGGTGAGCAGCTAAACCAGACGAGTCAATCATTCATCAGGTTGCATATTTGTCACCATGGAGACGGAGACGGATGCCCCAGAAACCGTCCGGTTCATCCGCGCAGACGGCACTCATGCATGCGGACAATGGGGACTCACAGTCCTAGTAACATCAGATGGCGGTTGCTGTTGATTTGACCATACTTTCACACATTAGTGTGATTTCAGACACGGCTCCTGCTGCTGTCACACATATAATTAATATTAAATACTGCAGCGGAGAAGACGAGAGGACAGTGGCAGATTAACCGGAGCCTCGGTGAGAATGCAGGCAGCTCATGTGTCAGATTACATGTTGGTAAACACGCCAGTTGTTTTATTTTCCACAGAGAGAATGTGGGGGGGTTGTGGGTATGTGTCACTCAGCCTGTCACTGCTTTCATGCCTCACCCGTCTTTGGCGAGGTGATGCCTGAAGAAGTCGTTGGCTGCCAATTTGATGGCTTTCTCCGGCGTGACTAGTGTTAAGTTCACCGCAGCGCCTGTGACAAAGGACAAAGAGAGAGAGACGATGAGACGGACTACAGTGGATGTTTCACCTGTTTTAACCGGATATCTTGATATCTGAGATTTAAAGAAACTGACCTCGGTACATCCCAAAATACCCCTCTGACCGGATGGTCTTAATAAGGCAGTCTGACCTGAAACACAAATACAGCAGTTGTTACTTTAGTTCCAGTGTGCAACAATTAAGCGGTGTAAATTGAATATACTACCTATAAGTATGATGTTAAGTATGCATCATTCATTCATTCATTCATTCATCGCCTACCGCTTTATCCTCCACATGAGGGGTTGCGCAGGGTTTGCTGGTGCCAATCCCAGCTGACATAGGGCAAAAGGTGGGGGTACACCCTGAACAGGTCACCAGTCCATCACAGGGACACACATAGAGACAAACAACCATTCACCAATCACACTCTCACATGGTCAATTTAAAGCACACGTGTCAAACTCAAGGCCCCGGGGTCCAGATGTGGCCCCCGCCACGTGGTTTTATGTGGCCCGCGAGTGATTCATTGGTCTTAATAATCTGTGTTAAAATAGGTCTATGCTGCTTTAAGGCGTGCGTTGACCATAAACTACATTTCCCACAATGCATGGCGGTCGTGTTACCCGCAAAGTAACGGCACCGCCGCTAGCGTGTCGTTGCATATGCATCATGCGACGAGTGAAATTGAATAAGTGATAAATACAGAAAGTTATTTAGCAATATGTTACGGAGTAGTTACCTTTAGTTTACATTATATTTGGTTACATTTAGTTACATTTATTCTGTATGACAGTTACATCTGGTGCTTTGAGGGTAAACATTATGCTGATCAGTGAAAATGAGTTTGACACCCCTGCTTTACAGTGTCTACATATTGTATATTTGTTTTAAAATAAAAAGTGAATGTGGAGATGAGCAAAGATGACTGGAAGAGATGTTAAGTCTGTGCTTCAGCGAGGTGAGAATGGTCGTGTTAGAAAGTGGCCGTTCAACTTGCTTAGGGTTAGAGGACTAAAAGACTGAGAGATTATGGCGGATTAAGTCATGTCGGATTTTTCTTACTCCAAAAGATGGCAGTAATGCAACATCGTGGATGCAAGCTGTCATTAAACTCTAAAGAAGAAGAAGAAGAAAAATAAAACTGTATGGTCTTGAAGCAGAAGTCCATCATGATTCCCTGACATTTAGGGAATTGAGAGACGATGGGGCAGCAGAGCACTGTAACCTTTAAACAGTTGTACCTATGTACCGTTTAGCGCTAATTCAGATTATAGCTAAAGCGTAAGACTTAGAAATGATGTAAATGTCGACGAGAGAAGACCTCGTACATGCTGGTGTAAAGGCGACATCCATTTTGCTGGTTTTGCAGACGAGTCTTGGCCAGGTCGATGGGAAACACACAGGTCACTCCAATCAGGCCGGCGATCCCTCCATTGATCAATTTGGCAGGCAAACTGGACGGAGGTGATGACATTGATGAAGGAGATAAAAAAAAAATATATGAAAGGTCACTGGATATAAACAAGGCCCACTGTGTATCAAGCCTTTGTAGTCGTTTCACTTTAAAACGTACCTGATCTGCTTGTCAGCCATTTATCTAAAGCCCCGGCCGCTCAGATTACCAATCTTAGCTCGTCACAGAGTTGGTCGTTCCTTTTCTCTTTCTTTTTTTTTTTTACCCTGTTTGTTACTGTGGAGCAGATGTGACAGTATGTTGTCTGATTATGCTTTTCCCCCTTGTTCCTTTGTAGGTGTAGTTACTTTATGGGATGATGGGTCTGTTAAAAAAAAACAAAAAACAAACAGCAAAGGGTCAGGCTACATATTAAAATGACTGTTGACAGATGATGAAATAGCAGGATTTTCAAAATCGGAATGAAGCAATTTGTTTTTTCACAGACATTACAACGACGAGGTTCGATATCGAAATGGTAAACACAATGTTAAATACACCGGAGAAGGACGCCAATATTTACACACAAATAACTCGTATCAGATGGTTGCAGATTTTTTTTTTCATCCTGATATTTTTCAATAACTTCTTGGTCTCTAAAATACCAGAAAACAGTGGAACGTTTGTCACAATGAGTACAGCACATGCAACTGAAAAGAAATCAGGGATAGAGGTCAACTGAAAGTGCCCCACAGCCAAATAAACAGCTTAAAGTAAGTTGGAAAGCATCAGTTCTTTTTTTAGTGTGACTTAACAAGTGCAGCCTGAAAAACTGCTGCGACACCAACTTTGGCAGTAAATAAATTCACTCCCCTCAGTGTGGAACCTACACATTATAGAAACTGATAAAAAACAAAATCCAACGTATATATTTAAAAATGCCGGCAAGTGTATATGGGGTTTATGTCAGTTTACTGATGGTTGGGGCCTATGACCCTGCAGGTCAAGTATTTGCCTCATAACCAACAGTAAACCCAGAGACCTTCAGTTTACGAGCATCACGTGACACAAGTTAAAAGCAGCGAACCCTAATAAATTCTGGAACGACGGAATGTCAATGATTTAACGTTTGACTGATGATTTTCAGAAAATGCCTGTCACTTATTAATAGGGATGTATGCAGACAATACATTGCCCTTAGTAAGCAACAGAGCTACAGCCATCAGTGTAGAACATGGGTGTCAAACTCTGGCCCGCGGGCCAAATTTGGCCCGCCGTGTAATTTCATTTGGCCCTTGAGGCAATATCAAATTAACATTAGAGCTGGCCCGCCGGTATTCAATTTTTTATTTAAATTTTATTTAATGTGCCATTGATGTTTTTTCGTTTGTTTTTTGAAAGTTGATTTTGCACTATTAAGTTATATAAGCGTTGCTTGTTCCATATTCAGTGTTAAAGCGAATCAGTGTAGCAAACTGAGCAATAATTAACGTTTTATTCATGCACTTTCTCTTGCTACTTCAAGGCTTGAATGTTTGATTCATTCATTATTGTCATTTTATTTTCAAATTTATTATAAGCCTGTGGAAAAAGTTTATTTTGATATTTACCTCAGAAGGCTGCAAATAGAAAAGAGGCATTACATTTTTATCCATCCATTATCTACCGCTTATCCTGTATTTAGGGTGCATTCAATTTTTATTTTAATTTTATTTGATATGCCATTGATATTTTTTAATTATTATTATTATTATTTGAAACTCGATTTTGCATGTCACTATAAAGTTATATAAGCCTTGCTTGTTCAATATTCAATGCAAAACTTGTTTGGGTCCCTATTAAAAGGTTAATTTGTTCAACCTTGGCCCGCGACTTTGTTCAGTTTTAAATTTTGGCCCACTCTGTATTTGAGTTTGACACCCCTGGTGTAGAAGGATAACATTCTACATAAAAATCTATAATCGCTACAACATCCGTGTGCCACACGTGTCCTTGAATGTTCATGTTTCATGCATAACCTCTTTCAGACCACAGATTGGAATCGTTCTCTTCTCTGCCGTGTGCTAAAGCAACAATTTAGAGCAAGCAAAAAAAAACGATGCAGCCTATTTTTGGTACAGTAGAGGAAAAAAGCCTTCAGAATGAGAAGATGCTTCCCATTTCCCCGTTCACTCTCTCCACCCCCTCCCTCCACCAATCACAACCTGCCTCTGCGTGTGCAACCTGCCTCCTCCTCCTCCTCCACCTCCTCCTCTCCTCACCAGCCCTCCCCCATCACTTCCCACAGTCACGAGTCACGACTCACAAACACAGCTTTTCCTCCTCAGGTCTTTGCTGACTGGTGTTTTTTCTTTTTCTCGGTGAAGTGAATATGCGCACATTTGCACGACACCAGCGTCACAAAATCCTCAGCTTCAAAAAAGACTGCACACAGCAGCGTGCGTAGGATTCAGAGAAGTGTGTGTTGGGCATGGATACAGGTGTGGGCTGCTGTGTTTGGTTTGGATGGAGACTTGAGGCCTTAGCTGGTGAGGAGAGAAGGTGTCACCTCGCAGCTCACCTCCATTTCTCATCCCTCTCCCCCCCCCCCCCCCCCCCCCCCCCCCGACTGTTCCTCGACCTTGCTGGGGTTTTTTTTTCCACCGAGCAGAAACACTGAGCACACACATATTCATATTGCCGCAGGTTTGCCTACTTCCTGTTGCCGACTTCCTTTTGAAAATGCACTGAAAACCGCAGTCAGCAACCTCTTTTGGACTGAGTGGACTGAGGACTTACATGAGTCACCCACTCATGCAAGCAGCTTTGCTCATTATTTCAGTCCCTTTTACACCATACAAATGTGTCTACTCAAGGAGATTTGTTTCACCATCAGTCACAGCGTGACCGCAGTGACACGTCACGACCAATGTGTCCTGGTGAGTCATGTCCACACCGTAGTGGCATCACTTATCAGCCAAGTTTGCAAACTCCTAGTTTTTTACTCCAGTGCAAAGTCATCTTGCAGCATCTGTTAGTGATTAAGTGAGAGATTCTTTCCAGATATATACGTAAAGACATTATGAACGACAGGTTTCTACAGCTATTCTTCCTAGGACACTGCGCTGACTTCAAAATAAAGAATTATCCTGAACCTCAACCATAACCAGTTCATGCCTAACCCTTACAATATCCACTTTTGTTTTGGTCCCCAGTACTAGTCCTGACAAGGTCTGGGTTGATGCCAGAAAAGAAGTAACAAATACAAGCACACACATACACAGTGTGTACCTTGAAAGCAGATAAGGACTGATGAGTAAACAATAGAGATGGCGATTGTGAAACGCGTCTGACGTAAGGAACCTTGACCCCAAAAACCAGCGAACCAGCCAATGGAATCGCTTGATTAAAGATTATGTCTAAGTGCGGACACCCACCACCGCTAACAGATAACGCAGCTCTGTTCTGACCCTTGTTCGTCATTATTACAACTTGCAGCAACAGCGCAAACGAACACCGCACACTGACACGCTGTCGCTGAGCGACACACAAAGTACAACTCGCACAAAGTTGGGACAGAGGGGTTCGCAGAAGTAAGATTCACAAAGAACGAATGATGACACATGATGGAAGGTACCATGTCACAAACAGAGGATGGAACTATTTTTTACTTATCGTGTATTTGTAGCGAGTGAATAATCAGTTTATTTTGTAACTACGGTAAATATGAGGGATTTTTAGACTCTGTTCTAAAACAGTTGACCCAAACATTAAGTACACACCGTGCATTAAAAAAAAAAAAATACAGGGATCATTATTGTATAATAGCTTTGAAGAGTAAAATGTTTCATCTATCAATGAATAGAGAAATATTAGTCCGTCTTTTTGCAGTGCAAAGGATTTTGTATTACCCCGATTTATCAGGGAATGAGGATTTTATTATTATGACTATTTTATGACATGTATTACAGGTTATGACGACACACAGTGTTGCTTTGTGCAATAATCCCCACATTAATCTACACTGACTAAACTAAGCTTAACTACACGTGACTATCAAGAGGCACTGCACTGCAACTTCTACGTCATTTGTACCCTACAAATAATTGAAATCAAAAACAATAAACAACTCATGCAAACTACATCCTTTCATTCAAATCAACCAGGGAATATTTGACCTCGTCCATCACAACTTCCCGGCAGATCTCATGCCCTCGAGATGCCAAACAACGTCAAACACAGAGTTTGGTGATTGATAAGAGGACACGATTTAGGGGGACAGCACAGTGAAAAGTACACTGTGGTTGTGCACTCGACTCACATGACTGTGGCTGTGTTCACCATCTGTGTCACATGAAGTGCTCTGATAAACACACCATGAAGTGATCAACAGAGGATCTGAACACACACACACACGTGTGCCGAGTGTTTCTTCTTTGAGCTGCAGGAGCACAGAGACACAGATCTGTCCACTGTTGATTTCGTCCTAGATCCATTATCCGCACACATTGATTGTCCTTGTGATTTGTTGCATCTGGGGTTTTAAATAGTTCTCTACACTCTCTGCAGCTGCACGCGTGCCGTGTTCCTCGCCGACAACCCCAATACAGCTGCTGTGGACCTCTCATGCTCGTGCTTTTGTCCTCTTTTATAATAACGCGTCGTAAGATGCGGTTTATTTTAGGATTTTTACAGCGGGGCGGAAACAAGGGGGTGAAATTTGTGGTGTCGCACATAAATCTGATTACTATTTCCCTCCTACAGCATCTGGATTATAAACCTAAATCTAATACCTATTTATGAAAGCTCACTCACAATCTCCATTTACAACAACTAGAGTGAGCGTTATGCTCTAGATACAGCAGATTTTTCCACTACAGGGGCTAAACTCTAGAGGCGATATTCTGTACACAGAGGCGGTGTAGAGTTTAGTCCCTCCTCTGACACCACAATTATCCCCGATGGCCCAGTTTCTTCAGTCACCTGGGGTTTTTCTTTTCTTTTGTACCTCCGTCTTTGCTTTCCTACACCCATGATAAGGGAATAATCAGGCCAGTGTATTCGAAATTCCCTTTGAGAAACAGCCAAATGTAGCATTAAGGCATTTAGTTACAGACTCACAGAGCTTCACACAGGAGGAACATCTACCAAGCAGCAAAGGTTATACTCGCTTCGCATTACGGCCAAAAAGGTACAATATTTCATGTGGAAAGCACAGGAAGAGATACCTTACACCCAAGAGTAGTTCATCAATTATTTCAAGGCTGCAGGAATGCTTTAATGCATCCACTGCTTGGCCTAATAACGGCCCTACATTCTACACACACCAATGCAAGTGTGGAAAAAGGAGACGCTCGAGTTCAAAAGCGTCTTCTTTTGCATGTTCAGCAGTAGTGACGTGCACACGTGAGTCATTTTGATGAATGAAAAAGGAAGTGGCTGCAGTTCAGTTCAGAGGGTTCACACTCCACTGTCATGATGGTGAGAACTACACTCACTACACTCACTACACACTGCTTCCTTTATTTATTCTATTGTGTTTCTAACTATTGTAATACTATCCATCAGTTGAATGGGAGTTGTGCCTAATAAAGTGGCACCGATGAGTGAACAACAGCCTCAGTGCCGAGACTACAGGCAGCTGGAGGAAACGATGTATCGCGTATTACGATAAATGACATAACGCACGATACATTTCTAACGCAGACAGTCACATACTAAGACACGGGGACACATTGTTGCGAACGCAGCTGCACCGCGCGACTGTTTCACGGTGATATGTCAAAAACCATATCGACGACGACGACGACGTAGAACGGCTTTTTCCTCCGTGAATCCAGCCGCGGTTACATCACATTTGCGCACACATTATCCGTCAGGCCCGCGCGTTAATACGCGTCCACATAACGGAACTTGAATGTGTGTCGCCTCCCTCCGCGCACAATCACATCCGTCTCTCCTCCAACAACACGAGCATCATTCCGTTTCATGTCACCTCAATATAAATAGAACTTGAAAAAAAAGAATTGTTCTCCTTTTCAGGCACAATAACGCATTTTTTTTACTACATTCCGTTATGTTACATACCACACAGAGGCGTCTCTCCGCTGCTGTCTGTCCTGGTGAAGCTGGAGAGTGAAATCAAAGCCGTTACTCTGTGAGTGTGTGTGTGAGAGTGTGTGTGTGTGTGAGTGTGTGACAGCAGTAGCTAACCCTACCGGCGTTACTAGCAGCAGAGTCCGGTGGAGGGAGGTAGAGGAGGTGAGGCAGACGAGGGGAGGAAAGGAGGGGGGAGAGAGACTGGCTCTGGCTCTGGGGGGAGAATAACACATTAGAGAAAGGAGGCCTCTAGTGGTAAGTAGTAGAAGTGCAGAAACAGAGCAGCGCCTGTGTAGGGGCGGGGTTTTACAATCTACGTCATCGTGACGGTTCATCTCAACACCATGACCTTGAATTTTGGGCATCATTTTAAAGATCCAGACTAGAGAGGCTGGTGCTCACGACTGTGTGGATCTATTTTATGAGAGCAGATTTCTGTTCAATTATCTTTGAAATACATTTTCCAAAATTTGGAACCAAGAAAGAACATAGATCTATGATTTATTTTCATTTTCCTCCAGGTTGTGTATGAAACTGAAAATGTATTAACACAATATGTTTTTTTTCGAAAGACCTTGAACATACGTGCATATGTTAATTTAATCAATAATATTCATGTTCCAATTAATCGCTAATAATGATAATATTGACCAGTGGGTCCCAAAGATTTCAGTCCCATTCCCCTTCAGACAACTGACCTCCAGCCCAAGGTTATTATAGTTAACCAAAACTAACGAAATAGTGAAAACTAAATTTGAAAAAAAACGTTTTTGTTTACTGACATAAAATAAAAACATAACGAACTGAAACTAACTAAAACAAAAATTGTAGCGAAAATGTGCTTCGTTTCTGTCTATTTATTTTATATATTAGCCTTTTGGGTTCATATGATTTTTTTTTTTAGAAGATAAGGAGTTGTGTATTATTACCGCATCAATTGACTGGTGCAGGGTTTTTATGACACAATACTATCCATACCATATTACAAAAAAACTAATATTAATACAAAGCAATCAGAGATGGCAGACTTCACCTCATTCATGCAACAAGCCTCTGGCGGCCTCTGCTGGTCACATTGGCAAGTGCAAGTCTGGAAGCACAGACAAACAGACAGAGCCACTAAAAGCAATAACTTCCCACTCCGTGAGGTGAAGTGTAAAATAAAATGAAAAAGCGAATTACAAAAAATGTTAAATAAAAAAAAATAGCAAACCCTCCCTAAAAACGAATTAAAACTAATTTTAAAAATAAAAAGTCAAAACAAAATGAGAACTAAAACTAATGAAAAATCCCAAACTATTTAAACCCTAAAAAGAAAATAGTGTTCCAACAGAAATGTAAGCAAACACAGGAAAACCTACTTTTTCACATGGGTTTACTCTGTAGACAGATTCATACATCATCATGTGTCACTGATGGTTGCTCAGTGACCAAAGGCACACAAGGAAGAAATGTAATGAACCGTGATTGAGACGGTCACAGAGTTTCCAGTGTTCTGCTTCCGTCTCTTTCAGGTCCTGAATCAATATGCATGAATTTAAAGGGAGGCCTTTTTGCACTGAGGAAATGTTGAACTGCTGATAAAATCATTATGTTATAAATAGATAGGATTGATGATTTATTAATGGACGACTGATGATCTCCTTGATTGAACTTAAAATAAATACTGGAAAGTCAACATTTCCCTTGCTATGTCTCAGCCTTGTCTTCATTATGAGCTACTGAATGAAACTGTGATACAGTCACCTGATATCTCCTACACTTGACTTCCCTTTAGTATTTTTATAAAACATTATGACACATAACTTCTTTCTGCTCCTGGCAGAAATACTCTGCTACAGTTTGGTCTTGCATACTAAGACAATACTAAAAAGGTGTAAAGAGAGGAAACAGGGTCACAGGATATCATCTTCAGATGTACGTCCATTTTTCTTTTTGTTCTCCAGGTTTATGAAAGGTGCTGCCGGCTGGTAGCGGACTATCATAACTGTTAAACAGAGAGTTTAGTATTCCCAGACAGTTGTTGCAACAGCAGGATGAAAATGATGGGTCACGAAGGCGGCCATCTGTAACCAGCTACGGCTCAGCTGCTGCCGAGTGCTCTTCGAGGGCTGGGCTCTCTGCTTCTAAGCCCAGTCTCCGCAGAGACTGCGAGTACTTTCTCCGTCCTATACTGACTATATCCTCAATCTCATCCGCAATGTCTCTCCTACCGCTCTCCATCATAGCGGCCACCAGCTTTGACACTGCCCCAGGTCCCGCGCTACTTTGTCCCCGAGCCCAGTGGAACAGCATGTCCAGCACCAACGCTCCGAGGTTGTCCCTAGTGGGAGAGAAAAGGACATGCACAATAAGAGGCTATACCACCACGTTTCCAAATGCAGTGACCCACGAAACCTGCAAAACACAAAATATACATATTTTTACGAGATTCATTACATAACTACTTCCTCCTCGTCCGTGATGAGTAACGAGAGGTTTTCTGAGCGTTAGGAGAAGGGGGAGGGCCACATGAGCATCAGTCTGTGTGTAATCTCCTGCAGTGTCCCAGATGGCTTAGTGATGGCTGACAGTGCAGATTAAAACAATCAAAGTTCGCCACCATTTCTCTCCCACTTTTTCCTTCCGTCACGCATCTCCCTCCCCGTGGTTCCTGAGAGGCTTTGGCTGTGCAAACACGTGTGCATGCACCGATTACATCATTTACCCATGTAAACGCCCTCGCTGCTGCAGTTTAACACATGTCACTCTCCCCCTAGGGATTGTTTTTTTTTTTTTTTTTTTTAAATTAATGTTTATTTATGTTTTCCCTTTTGGGAGGCTTGTTTCACATTAGTTGTTTAAAATCCTCTTTATTAAGAGATTAACTCTGAATTTAAAGAAACCATATGTTCACATGATTGGCAGTGTGGTGAACTAATCCTAACCCTTAAACACCTAGCCTCAAAATGTCTAGAAAATGTCCTGGGAGAAAGTGCTTTTGTCCATTTTTCCAAAATATTTTCCAATTTCCAGAATCTTTCAATATCAGGCAGCTATTTACAATTTACTGCATGTTAAATGGTGAATTAACCATTTAAAATGAAGAAAAACTGTAGTTGTACACGAACACCAGATTTTGTATAATTAACGGTACAAAACATTTAAAATAACATTTGTTTGAGTCTTTGTTTCAATGTCCAAAAATGCTCAAAAAAATGGCAAATTATGTACAGGCATTTTTCCAACTCTTTCCAACCTCGGGTGACAAAGACGCTGATTGACCGGCTTCCTGCAACAGCACGACCGAAATTGCCGCAATAACCACGGTTGTTGGCTTTGACGTGGAACTTCTCAGCTTTCAGAAACTGCTGGGATTTTTCTGATGGCACAAAATGCCTCACAATTGTGGTAACGTAAAGTGCGCTCACGGCTATGATACGCTCGGTGTTAAAGGGTTTAACGTTACTCGTATTATGATAGAATGTGAAAAAAAACAATTGCTGTTCGGTGAGGCAATTTTGACTGAACTCAATGCAGTTTGTCATGCCAACCTGTGCTTATACTGAATGCGGTCCAACTCCTGGTAGCTCAAGCCGAGGTTGATGCCAATAACACGCCAGTCCTGTCCTATCCGAAGAGAAATTGACAACAGGTTGGCTTCTGTCAGGTAGCCGCTCTCGGGGTCACCCAGGTTCAGAGGAGGACGCTGGAGCTCTTCGGTGCAGTAGCTGTTGTCCGAGTTTAAGGCCTATGACAAAAACAGAGGAAAGATGTTTTCAAGGATGTTAATTAATATGTTGTGACAAAATATACAACTGGTTCACACTGATTTACACTGTGAATTGTTCAAAAAGACAAAAATATCATGTGAAATTTGGGGGGGGATTCCACTGACGGGAAGTCTTAGTGGTAAAGTTGCAAGCCACTGGCTGTCATGTCCTTTCCTTTTCCGCACCACTTCCTCCGGCAGGTGGCTGGGAATCTCCCCTCTATAAAAAGATACCTGTAACAGAGGTACAGTACATGGCATGTTGTCAACGTGCTATTCAAACAAACTGAACTGATTCATGGGAGGGAAATAAGAACTGTATTTTGAAGACAGCCAATGTGAAAACTCAGGTTACAAGTAAAGTAAAGGTAAGACAGAAATAGCTACTAAATGACACACAATACAATACATTGCAGTTCACTGAAGTATTGTATTGATAGCTGTTTTACTATTAGACATAAAAATCTAACAAACACTGTCTGATATAATGCATACAATTCAAATTAATTTCTGGGAATTCCCTAAAATTTGATATGGAATGAAGCAACACATCACAACCAACAATTAAAAAATATTTTAGTAATATTACGGGATATTTCATTTGTTTTGGTTACAATGTATAATTCATAATTCATATGAAGACGTGCAATACGAACAGTCTATAACTTGTTTTCACCCATTGTCCTTATACAGGGTATATGCAAGAATGCAAATCAATTTCAATACCTTTATAAGACTTTTTCAAGACATTCTCAAAATAATTAAGACCTTATCGCCACTTCAAGCTGTAATCACCAACACATATTTAACTTACAACAGTTGAGGTTTGCAATTAAATCTATGGAGCACAACCATACAAAGGAACGCATAAGCTGGAAAGGAACAAAGCTCGAACGAATAAATTAAACCAAAGGCAAGGATTATTAAAATAAACAACAAGTAACACTTTGACTCAAGTATTCACCATTTTGGAGTTTGTTTTGTGCGATTTCAGATATTATTTTGTGCCAGGAGGAGCGCGTTCGCTGTTGCAAGATGTGTAACGTGACGTCACGTGTACGCATACGTGGCCCCAAGCCGATCTTGCAGGGCGAGCATGCCTGTGCATTGTTGTTTTTTAACAAAAGTGGGGAGGAAAATAATTACATTCATGCATTCTTTTACCTCATGAACTCGCGATGAAGACTTTGTTAATACTCTTTAAGGGCCTTAATTCTCCCAAAATTGATTTATAAACGTTTAACACTTTTTAAACCCCGCAGACACCCCGTTATATCACGGATACATGGATATCTAAAATTCACAATACGACTATGAAAAAAAAAAAATAGATGTTCTGCTTACTTGTCCCCTCACTGGTCCCTTCTGTTTTTCTGTTGGACAGATGTACACTTCCTTCAGGTTCTTCAGACTGGAGTAAAACATGAAACAAAGTCGTCCCTGCACACAGTCCGGTCTGTCTGGAGAAAACAGTTGAATGTCATCATCAGATTTGAATTACAAATAATCCTTTCAGGATGATTAATCACACAACAGGTACAAGAAAAAATCTCATAGAGGATGTCAGACCTGTGCTGATGTCCAGGCCCCTTTCAAAGCCGGCAAAGAACTGTTCTCCTTCAAGTAGGTCACAGAGGTCCGAAGGCTGTGGTCCATCATACTGCTCTGACAAGGACTGTATTCTGCCTTCCATCTAGGCAGAAATAACGGAGCTCAAAATTAGGGGGAGCTTTCATATTGACAAATTTGTCTCAAATTAACACTTAATGCAAATGAAATTGTATGGTCTTCTTGAAATAAAACAAATACAAATACTAATACTAAATCACAGCAATATGAGGAGAAATGCCAACCTTGTTAACAGGTAAACACTGCAGCAAAACTTGTGAAGGGTCAGTTTTCCGCTGGAGGACAAGGAACTGGACTTTAAACTGCTTCAGTCTTTGATAGACCTTCCTGGCCACCCCACTAACATAGCTCTGAGTGGTGTACCACAGCCAGTACCTGCAATGGTTGACACAAAGCTGTGATGATATAACCGTATATATATATATATATATATATATATGAATACAACGTATACTGTGAGACTTTGGAAGTGAAACTCACCAGGAGAAATGTGTTATATAGAAAATGGCATACACATGGGTGATGTGGAGAGACACCTGTGCTGTGATGTCAGTCCAGGTTTGAGCAGTGGGGTCTCCATGAAGCAGATGCAAACAGGTCTTATCAACTGTATGGCCTGCAAAGGCATCAGACTGTTGAAATGCATGCTATGTTATGTTATGTTATACGTTTGTTTAAAAATAAAGAAGGTATAGTGAACCTGTGACTCCAGGTGGCAAAGGAATCTGAACTTTGACGGGCTGCAGGAAATGTGTGTTGGGAGACTGGGAGAGGCAGAGGAGAGGGCTGACTCTGGCCTGAGGATCACCACACAGTGTTTGTACTTCTGACACAGACACCTCCAGCACCTGCAGAGAGGAAGACAACGTAAAGAATCAGAATCACTTTATCGACAGCACTCATGGGAGTAAATATAAAATGTACTAGGTTTTAAGCCTTTTAAGACCAATGATCCCATGCTGACAAAACGATGTAGACTTACTCCACTCATCGTGGGCCTACCTGTAGATTTATGGTGCGTGTCTGCACTGTGCAGTCTGGAGGAAAATGGAGCTTGACTCCAGGGTCAGAGCTGGAAACCAGCAGGGCTCCAGTAGGTGTAACAGAGCAAGTGTCCTTCACGAGACGGGACACCACCATAAACCAGGAGAACTGGCTTACGGAGCAGCACGCCAGCTACGGGAATAACAGGTGATTTATTTTTTAAAACGTACATTTGCAAAACCAACGGGGGAAAACTTGATGATACAGACTGTAAAAGTATGTTGTTGTTGTTGTTGTTTTTACCCTGGCGAGACGACCTCCAGGGTGACTGCTATGGCTCTCGCTCCCCTTCCTGAGATTAGTGGGCAGAGTGGTCCATGACTGTCCATCAAACTTGCGCACAACCACCTCTTTCCTTTTCGTTCGATGATAATATGGCACACACACCTCCACAGGCTGTTGTGAGGATTAAGTTTGAGTACAATTACATCGTGCACGGGCAGAAAAAACTGAATCACAAGAAGTTTTCAGCAACAGCAACTTGAAATGGAGAAACAACTGTGTGCTTATAGATGTGAATATGCTGTTAATATGAACGCACCATTAGAAATGTGATTCCATGTGGCCGAAGCTCGAGAGGACGACTCAGTAGGATGTCATGCTCCTCCAACCACACCCACTTCTTCTCTGGCCTTTTCTCAGTCCATTCCAGTCTTGTGGTTGTCGCCACACAACCTGGGGGGAACAGCAGCTCAGCCCCCCCTGGGAGAAACACATGACATCCAGCAGACGATACACAGAAACTAAAGAGCAAAAAAAAAGAGCATCTATTTAGTCTAATCAAAATGCATCAACTAACAATACACTGACGAGAATGACAAGATATTTTCATTCTGAGAGTGACACTGTACCTGTGTTGATTAAATCCAAGGTGCAACTCTGGGATTGATGTTTCAGGTCGCTCTGGTAAGAAAAGCAATAATGTACCCAAGACTAAATCACATACAGCATTTAAACACGATCAGATGACTTTACACCAAAAATTATTTCTCTAATTACCAGGTGTAGGAGACACTGGTGGAGGGGTTGGCGGTTGTCCCAAAGGATTGTCACGCTTATCGATTTTCAGCCGAGGCAGTTTGTTTAGGCAGTCTGGGATCAGACGGAGTTCATTGCTGTAGATGACAAGCTCTCGGAGTGAAAGGAGAGAACCTGCGCAACACAAAGACCATTTTTATTAATGCATTCATAATTCACTTCACTTCAAACAAGACAAGAACTCCAGTATTTTATTTTGCTGTTATCTCTGCTAAGGATGTTATGTTTATATGTGTTTATGAGCAGAATAACTCAAAAGGTAAAGGTGATTACATTGTCTGGATCCAGAGATGCATCCAGATTCAGGAATTTCTTAAAACAATTCTTGAGAGTATTGACACTGAGAGAAACTGAGCAGCCTTGGCGGAGATTCTCTAGTTGTCACTTGGTTTTTTTTCCCGACACACCAACACACCCTATCATCCTTACCCATGGTTTCTGGCAGCTGTTTCAACTTGTTGTAGGACAGTTCCAGCTTAACAAGCTCCTCCAGGGAACCAATTTCATCCGGTATATGCTGGAGGCAATTATGTGAAACATCCAGAGTGTGAAGTGCTTTCAGCTGACCCACACTTGCAGGCAGAGAGACGAGCTCATTTCCCAGGAGGGAGAGGTAGGTGAGGGAGGGGAACAGGCCCATATCAGGAGGCAGAGCTGTGAGGCGGTTGTGACAGAGGACCAAGGATGTCAGCGTGGAAATGCTGAGCAGGGAGGATGGCAGACAGGTGAGCTGGTTGAAGGAGAGATCCAGGTGCACCAGATGAGAAAGGGAGGAAAAATCTCTGGGCAACATTGTGAGTAAGCCAGGCAGAGGATCACCTTGGGACTCGTAAAAGCAGTGCCCTTTAAAGAGAGAGAAAAGTTCAGTCAGGAGCAGACCAAAACACAGAGATGAATACCAGATTATCACATATTCAACATGTACTGCAACAACCTTTTTATTGTGAAACATTTAATGGCTAACAACAACAATAAAATACACCTTTCTCTACCAACAATCATCTAATACTACTGTAAATCAGGCATGTCCAAAGTCCGGCCCGGGGGCCAATCACGGCCCTCGGTCAGATTTTGTACGGCCCGCAGCTTCAGTTCTATACTGTATTATTTATGGGCCAGGAGGGACTGGGGCAGAAAATCGGCCTCAATCGCATGTCATTTCTTTTTACCTTATTATGTTATTATGATATCTGACTCCAGATGTGAAAGAAATGCAGAATTGTTTCATTTGTTCACTCAAGGACAGTAAAATTATTATAAAACATGGCCTTTGTGTGTAAATTTGGCTGTTAAAAAGACTACTATTGGCCCCCAGAAATCTTTACATTATCAAATTTGAACAAGTTTGGACACCCCTGCTTTAAATGAATGGGAAACATGCCTCTTATAGCCAGTGAGCGCAGCTCTGTCAGATGAGGCAGAACATCCAGGGCACCGTCCAGCCCCGCTTTATCTTCAGAGCCCAGTCTCAGGTACTGGAGGCTGCTCAGCTGCTCTGGGATGGATGTCCACAGCAGGGACAGTGCAGCTGCTCCTCCCAGGTACACATCCAGGCACAGCCTGGTGTCAGTCAACACAGACGAGAGCTCCACGGAAGGAGGCAAGGGTGGAGTTAGGGACAAGACAGAGGAAGAGGAGGACGAGGAGGAAACATTGTTATGATGGTGGTTGGATGATAAGTATGAGGCAGAGGAGAGGCTGGATATGGAGGGGGCGCAGGTGTCCATGAGGCTGATGGGAGACTCGGATGGAGCAGGTGAGGTCTCCTCCATCTCTGGATCCAGGACCTCCGCTCTGCCTTCAGACATCACATCACCTAGTTCAGTCTTTAGTTTGTCCTGATCCCGATTAAGTTCTCTCCAGAAACTCACAACCAAGTTGTCCACAGAAGTTTCTGGTACTCCAGCATGGGATGTTGTCAGTTCCACCTCTTCATCCTCGGACCCGTCTGCCTGCTCTCCATCCTCTTCATCACCAGGGACTCTTCCTTTATCTCCGCTTCTGTCCATTAAAGCAGCTGTTTGTCACTGTCACCTGCTGCGGGTCCACGACTGTCCGAAAGCGTCTCTTTCCGCATGGTTTGTCTGTGACATTCTGTCAACGTACGTTCACTGTCACTACAGCCAGACAGCGTTAAAAACAGAGGAGAAAGCTATTAGCTAGCCAAAACTATGACATGCCCTCGCCATTTATGTAAACGTTAGTTATAAATTACACATCTGGACTGTGCGGTTCAGTTACTATCGCTATTCCGTGACTAGTTTCGCGGACAAAGCTCCTGTAATAACTTAAAAACGAGTACTATTGACCTGTCTTTCCTCTGTGTTACTTCCTTCCTGAGGTTTTTGAAGAAAAACGTTTGCGTCACATTTGCTCGTTTGTTTTTCTCACAACGTCCACCGGTTCAAGACGGGCGGAGTTTAATCCCCCCCCGTAATATATCGTTTAAACACAACAATCCCCGCCCGCCTGGCTGCTGTTTTGTGTGAGACCGAGCGCTTCCGTGCTCGCGCCGCCAAAGTTTCAATTTAGGGCGGGACCGTTGTGCCGAACGTGTCACGCCTCTGTCAGTCGCCGATCGGCCACTTAGTGGCGCTGTTTACACTGTTACACATTTGAGTTAAACGTATGAATGTGAGATATTGTATAATTTTCACTTTTATCTTTTTAAGTTACACCGATTTACACCGTTTTATTGTCTTTTACTCAGATTAAGGCAATAAAAGGTGTTCTACGGATTACATTAAATTCTGATTGTATTTGTACTTTTTTTTTTTTTTTTCTTTCTGACAGAGCGACATTAAATAAAAGGGCTACGAAACAAATTTAAATTTAAATTAATGTATGAAGGAAAAGTGACAGAAGTCATCTTTTCCTGGGAAGAATGGAATTGTGGATATGTGAAATTGTCACTTGGCTAAGAAGAATTTAATTTAGTATATTATCTGTAATACTTGTACTGTATATTACAATTTAGCTCTTTAAAGTGTTGAAAAGCTTGCCTACATACCCTGAACTAGGCTCTATTGGGACTCATAATAGATTTTCCAACTATGCAACACTGGCTTGGTTATCAGGTCAATTAAAGTAAACAAAAAAAAAGTCTATTAAAGTGAACTTTATACCGTTATCATTGACTTATTGTTCTGGTCTTGTCATGTTTTCCTAGAAAGAGCCTGGACCATTGCAGATTTGAGAAACTGATGAATAAAGGGTAAAAGATGTCCCGATATAAACAAAGATGCACATTTCTGGCTTATTTGTAGCTTCTTTTGTTTATCAAGAAACAGTGACGCAACACACTCGGTCTCTTGCGCGTAAAGCATTGAACAATAACAAGAACATGTTTTTTTTTTTACGAATGTCTTCCTCGAATAAGCTCTTCACAGAATTGAAACGCAAACGGTCACATTCTGCAGGCGTTGGTTGTGACACAACACGAGTCCTCAAAGAGCACATCTGTCACACTAACAAATTCTCCATCAAAGTCAAAAAAACTCACTGACCATAAACAAGAATTTAGACAAACTTGTTATTAGCAGGTCTTAATAATGAGGCAAAAATACATACAAACTTGTGACAAAAAAAAACACTCTTTTGTCCGTCTCTGCTTTAAAATGCCATCAAAAATTCTTAATGACACTTGTATCCATTTCTAAATGGTGTACTGTCAGTCACCGCCTTCCTCCACAGAAACAAAGATTTTTAAGTCGAAGACAACATTAATAACACAGCCAATCAAGGTCAAATGAACTATTTAAATCTGTATTTTATAAAAGTGAGAACTCTTATTTATGTACATATGTATATGTAGTATGTACTCACAGTTTTATTCTTTTAATCTGTATATCTTGTTTCAAACGGATCATTTTGTGCATCTTCATTTAAAGGTACAATATGTAGTATTTATGGGTTTATATAACCCAAAATCCACTTTTTTATACATATTATGTGCTCCTGCATTGTCTTGTCGCTGTATAATAGTTTTTGTTTCAGTTTTGTAGTGTTTCAAAAAGTCATGTTAAATAACATGGCCGCGGTTGCATAGCCACTGTTAGTAGCGAGACGCCATGTTTCTACCGGAGCCTGTAAGGACAAACGCGAGAGAACAAAACAAGCGTCTCTTTACTTGTAGCTGAAGTCCCGCCTCCTCTCTCTCCGCTTCGTCTGCTACGGCCGCGGTAGCTCCGCCCTCTCCCTCACCTCACGAACCTCATCTGCTGACACGGAGAAAGACGACGAGGACGACATTTGACCAGCTGCGGATACCGTAGCGCTCAGGGAAGGGAGGGGGTGAGCAGAGGAGCAGTTCTTTGTTGTAAATTTCAGCCTCTCCTCTAGATGGCACTATAAACTACATATTTCCCCTTTAAGGCGAGAATAATAAAAGACCTAAATGCAAAACATGTGTTGTTTATTATTAAAAAAGGTAATCAAGAGTCATAAATAAAACATTTTCATTTTAGCCTGATACAGAAGTGTGTAAAATATCAATTCCTCTGCATTTTCCTTTCATTAAATCTATAAACCACTTCCATTTCTATGAATACTACGTATTTGCTCTGAGAAAAAGCTCCAGTAAAAAAAGACTTGGGATTCATGCTGTTCTTGTTTATTAAACATCAAATATTTTGTCCACAGTCAGTCATGTGAAAGCAAAGCCTGGGATATGATATAAAAGCTGTGTAGATGTAAAATAACCTGCACAGTAAGTTAATTTTTAATAGTGCATACTGAGAACGACGACGAGGAGGTCAGGGGCTCTGGTTTCACAAAGGCCAGCAGGAAGATGTTGAATCCAGTTTACGAACACACCCAGGTTCCCGTTTAAAAGTCACTGGCTGACCTGAAAAATACAGAAACGCACGAATGAACACTGCACACGATCACTCTTATGTGTTCTTTATCACAAAGATGCCATTGAGACTTAGTGCACCGTGATAATACATGAGTAATATATGCTATAAATGTTTCTGGGATTGGAAAACAATTACACAGCTTATGCAGCTTGTGATTTTTTTTTATTCTCATAAATGCATTTTTATCCAGATAAATGTCACGAGGCTGCCATTATACACGGCACTTAATTTATTCTTTAGCCCGAGGAACGAGCCAGTGTTTTTCTGGACTGTAATGTATAAAGAGTTCATTGTTGTCCTTCTGGGTTATACCACAAGAGATATGAAGTGCATGATTACTGTTTAAAGGACGGTTTCACGTTTTTTTTTCCACTTGGTCAAATGAGGAATAAACTAAATGATTACTGTTGTCTATGTACAGTGCCTTGAGGGAATGTATGTTGTGATTTGGTGCTATGCAAATAAAATTGAACCAAATTGAAATGAATTATTATGATGCTGCTGTGTTTTTTTAATTCGAACGAGGTTTTATTTTCCAGATCTTTTATGCAGAAACAGAAACCGTAAAGAGCAGTGTTTTATTTTCTTTGAAGGAAGTGACTTTGACGTCGTCTTTTTGTCAATTTCATTTATTTATTTTCAATCCCAACTTCCTCTGTTGTCATGGGAACGAGACACGTATCTTGGGTCTACTGTCTAAGGATCAAATAACACATTTATATCTCAAATTTATATAATATTTAATCACATAAAAGGGCCGCCGTCACTTTCAAAGTGTATATTGTCCCGTGTATTACCTGGTGTGAGAGGGATCTCAGTCCCTGATGCTGTCAGGACAACCTGAAGGTCACAGGGTTTAGCGCCGTGGTGACCTCCCGCCTGTTCTCTCAGTATGATACAAACTTCGTCCTTCCTCAGCAGCCAGTCCATCTGGCTGCCCAGGTAGTTGACGCCACGAACGCAGAGCTCGGAAATGTCATCGGGAAGAATTGCGGAAAAGGCCAGGCATTCTTTTTGAACTCTACAACAAGAAGAAGAAGAAGAAGAATGGATGGTCAAACTTTGCCTCTCTGCTTACGTGCTGTGGGGGTCGGGAGGACAAACTGACGACTGACCTGAAGCCAGTGTAACCAAACAGCACAGCTTGCAGGAATCCTCCCATACCAGTGAGAAAGTTGACTGCACCGGAGCCATCGGATGATTCACTCCACACCTGTGAGGAGAGGGAGAGGCAATCACACAATCACTGTTATTGTATTAGTGTTGTCTATGGGTGTGACAGTCACAGGAATACCTGGAATGGGCCCTGGATGTTGCTGAAGCACTTCTTCAGTAAAAGTTGAGCTCTCTCCGCCTCCCCCAGCTCCAGCCATCCGATGGCAAACATACCCTTACAGTGGAAAGATGTAAAACCATTGGTGCAGCTGCAAACACATGTTAATTTTTTTCAAACAAGCAACACAGCAACACCTGGCATTCACAACCAGTGTTTACTCAGTCCAAATCTACAGTTCAAAGGTGTTTCCTTCATGTTATGCTTCTCTACATTGATGTAAATACATCTCTCCACATTTGAAGATAAAGGTCAAATCCCTTTAACACAGAGCGTATCGCGAACGACGAGCACACTTTGCATTACCCGTAACTACGCAACAGTTTGTGCTATCAGAAAAATGTGAACTGTTTCTGAAAAAGCTGAGAAGTTGCAGGTCAAAGCCAACGTGTCGCCGTGTGATTGCGGTCGTTTCACTCACGATGTTGCAGGAAGGCGGAGAATACAGGCCACATTATACTTCTCCGACTGCGTAACGCGTTATCCGTCTGCGTCACCATGTAGACCACTCGAGCCTTCTGCGTCGTGGTGACGGATAGGCGCTGCAATTTCCCCGACCGATCAGTAGGGGTCGCTGCGCAAGGTTGTTGTGCTTTTGGCTACAGTGAGCAATGGCCTCCGAGGGAGAAAGACTGTTGTTGTTGAAACAGTGGCCGTTTGTCACTTTTCTGTGTCCCGGAACGCAGTTTTAAGATAATTTGAGGCGAGAAATTGGCCATTTAGAGTCTAAACATGTGCTGTGTGTGTTAAGATATGACGTATTTATATTTCGGCAGCGACGTTATAGGCGGGGATCAGCTCCGCCCTCTGTGGACGCTCGGTGCTCACTGTGAGCCGGCACAGAGCAGCTTAGCTCGGCCTGTCCTGAGGACCTATCGTAGCTCTTGCCGTCTCCGTTGTCCCTTGACGGAGTGACGGACACTTAAAAAATATTCCGTGCAGCCGGAGACGATGCAGAGGCTCTTCAACAGGTTCTGTGTCGACGCAGAGCACTTTACGCAGGAGTATAAATTGGGCTTAAGCGCTTTTGTCACCAGAGAGTAGAGTTAACAGTGGCCTGTTTTTGGACATTTTTTGTACACGGACATTTTGAGGCTTAGGTTTTCGAAGGGTTAAAATGAACAAAAAAAGCATTGGTGACAATATAAAATGTGTTATGATGGTTTACACCTCATAGCTTCATCTTTACCACATACATCTCTGACATTGGTAGAGACAATTTTGCTTCAAAACAAGTGTATTTACTTTAGATCCATTTGATTTAAGCCAAGATCGCTGTACGCAAGTGTGGCCACAGGTGTCAGCTATAATGTAATGTTTCAGCAGCTTGTATCCATGATGTAAAATGAATGCAATATCTCACTATAGCTGAGTAACTGAGTAAGGTTATGGTAGTAAAACCATAACAATATTAAACAGAGCACAGAGCAGGGCTTCTATTAGAGCTGCAACTAACGATTATTTTCATCATCGATTAAACTGTCGATTATTTTCTAGATTAACCGGTTGGGCCAGAAAATGTCAGAAAATGTCAAAAACGTTGATCAGTGTTTGTGAAACCTGGAAGTGACGATATTCTCCAATGTCTTGTTTTGTCCACAAACCAAAATGATTCAGTTTTTAATAATTTCTTTGTTATATGGAGCGAAGAAACCAGAAATAAGATGTATTCACAATACTCACATTTAAGAAGCTAAAACAATCAGAAATTTGTGCAACCCACACGACACGCTGCGTCTTACCCACGTCATCGCCGGCCCCTGAGGGTCCGTCACTGGCTCGTACGCCTCGAGATCGTTTCTTCTGACTTGTTCGGACATTTGCAATCCAAGAGGGTAGCCCAACATGACAGTGTCTGCCTGCTTCACTGGCTGACCTGTGACAGATCCAAAAGACAAAAGTCTGACATGAAGCCAGGAACACTTTACCTTTAGCTCAAAAAGATACAAAATGTAACCTTTAATGTAGTCGTCAAACTCGGGGTGATACTGAGATTCTTGGTCAAACGGTATCTTGATGTGTTCTGCCACTTCTTTCCATTCCTTTGGCGCAGTGTGTTGAAGGAGATCGGCCAGCTCTCCAGCAAACTGCAGACTGATAAAAACAGCTTATGGAACGTTTTGAAAAAATTACATTTAGGAATGAATACACATTGTGGGGGGAATGTTCAAATACTCGTACCTGAATTTGGCCACCGTGTTGGTGTACACAGAGTTGTCGACGTTGTAATAATACTCATCGGGCGGCATTACACCTGAAAAGCACAACAGTGAAAATGCTTGATCATATTTTAAAGATAATATCAATGCGACTATGATCGACAATTTTTTTTTTTGCTTCTAAATTGGCCACAAATGGATTAAATCAAGATAATCAACAAAAATACAAACATAAACTACATCTAATGTTACAGTAGCAAAAATAACATTCATTTAAAAGGCGCCATATGTAAGAATGTGGCCAAAAACAGCTACTACACTCAAATTCAAAATACCAAGGTCTTTTAGGTTTCGTTTTCTCCGCCATTGTAGCGCTGTACATAACTGGTAACCCGTGGTTGCTCGGCAACTCAGACTCTACTGACTGCAATGATTGGTAGACGGCGGTAGGTGGCGCCACATGCCAAAACATGATATCAAAACATGAACATGATTTGCAGTCCGCAATTTTTTTTTTTGTGAGTTCAGTATGTTATACGAATATTATTCCCATTATTCTCTGTGACATATTAGGAGGATTTTATGGCCAGTTGCTTTAGACTTATTACATAATGCACCTTTAAATAATAATAAAAAAATCTTAAAGTTTAAATTTTAAATGACAATGAAATATGGTGATACAATGAATAAATGATGTGCATTTACTGTCTTACTAATAACACTCTTTACCTAGTAGGTGATATTTCTGGTCCTCAGGTTTCCATGTTGCTCTAGAAACCCAGTAATCTGCCACGCCGTATATCACATCACTGCCGTGTCCTTCTCTAAACATGGACAGGTCCTGCAACAAAAGGGCTCCGTTATCATATCATCGTACTTGGTGACACACAACAATGGTGAAAGAGGAGAAAGGAGTGCACCTCAGTGAGGTAGAGATAGTGCTGAAAAGCCAGGGTGACATCTCCGTTAATGTGAATCTCCTGATTTCCATAAATGTCCTCTGGACACACCTCCCTCCCTGACACAGCACTTTCCCACGGGAACTTTAATCCCTGTAAACACACAGAAAAACTTTCATTGTTATTGATATAATCTATAATAACACACACACACACACACACACACACACACACACACACACACACACACACACACACACACACACACACACACACACACACACACACACACACACACACACTTAACCTTAATCTAACGGCAATTCAAATCTTAACCAGTTCCCAGTTAACAGTCTCCGACTGTTCTACACACAGTAAAATTCATGTTTTTGTTAAAACAAATATATGCATCTAATACTAAACACTATGATGTGGACACCGGAGTGTACCACTGGTCTTTTTTACCTTGTATCCCTGCTTTTGGGCATTGTCTTTTGCACCATCGATGGTCCGCACCCTGTACTCCAGCACAGCCCGTGCTAACTTAGGGTAGAAAAGGGCTATTCCAGGATACATCCATATGTCCTGTTACAGGGCAGCAGAGTCACTGTGTGGTACATTATCATCATACATGTGATAAATAAAAAAACATGATAGATAAAACTGCCACCAGCCTTACCTGGTCCCAGAAAACATGGCCCCAGTAGTCCTGACCATCTCCACCATTGGACAGCCCACCAGGACTGACCCCACCAAAACTGCTGGATGTGTCATGTATGGAGGGGAAAGCACTGAGGAGGTAGAAGAGGCAGCCAATCAGAGCCCTGCAGAGGCTGTCTGACCCCGTCACCTCCACCTTGCTCTGGAGCCACAGCTCACTCCAGGCCTTCTCGTGAGACAGACGCATGTTACCAGTCGCCATCAGATCCAGTGCCTCATCAAATTTGGCCTTGGCGGAGTCAAAACTATCGTCTGCAATCAGGATGAAGCCCCAGCGAGACTGGCTCTGTTCTGGTGGCAGAGTCAGAGTCTCGGGTATGGGGATCCAGATAAGGTGTACTGTGGGACACACTCCACCAGGGTACTCAGCAGAGGATGTCTGACCTTTGATGTACCTAAGGGTGAAGATGTAAAACATCACACTTGTGCCAAATAGCTTTAAAAATGTAAGCCCGTGTTTTATTAACACCATACCTCCCTCCTCTGTAATCAGGACCAGACTCAAAAGCAATGTCTTTGCTCCGAGGTGTGAATGAACTGACCAGGTTTACAGTTACTGGCTCCGTTGCGCTCAACTGCCGCACCAGTAAGATCTCCATCACCATCAGGTTGGGGTAGTGGCGATGGGAATACAAAGTCTGTGTGGCAGTTACGGCGGCAGAGCTCAGAGTGTGCGCAAAAATGCCTGGATGAGAGGACGAGACGGTCAGCATCGATGACGGGTTTACAGCAACATCAACAGCGACAAAGAGATCACCTGTGTGCGTGTCCAAGCTGTAGGTATGTTGAGCTGGATCCTTTGACTCTATTTTAGCAGCCAGAGGGCAGGGGACGTCTGCTCTGTGACAACGTCCCGCCTCGCCGTTGTACACACCACCAATGTGCATGATGTTGTCGTACACCCTCCAGCCCAGGAGCCCATTGGCCAGAGGAGGGAGGAAGCGCAGGTCGCTGGGTAGAGTGTCACTGGAGAAGATGTAAGGGTCTGGATCACGGGACATGATGGGGAGAGGAGGAGGATCCCAGGAGATCTTCAGCTGAGGGTGCAATTATTTTTGGCTCACTGTACGGGTGAAAATATTGATAACTTTAAAGCAGGTTCAATAGTATATTAACCGCCACTGTGGAGGTTGTGTTTTTGCCCGTGTTTGTCTGGGTGATTGGGAGCAGCGTAAATGAAAGTGTTGTGGCAAATTCAACGTTCAGTTGACCAGGATCCAGAACTGGATTCAGGATTCAGGATTCAGGATTCAGGATTCAGGATTCAAGTGGTCTTCCCTTCCCTGGCCTCGCACTCTTCCAAGAGCTTTTCCTGATGTTGTTGTTTTGTACAACATTGCGCTGTGCTGACAGATGTTAGATTAGGCACGCACGCACCCACCCACACACACACACACACACACATATGCTGGTTTTGCAGTCTTTGAGTGGACAGACACTCATAGACATTATACATTCCCCAGCCCCTTACCCTTACCAACCTTAACCATCAACTAAATGCCTAACCCTAACCTTTACCCAGTTCTAAACCTAACCCTAATCCTAAAACCAGGTCTTAATCCTCAAAAAGCCAGTAAAATTGTGTTTCGCCAGCCAAAATGTCCTCACAAAGATAGTTTTGTCTTGACAACTGGTCCACACAGCAGCCTATTATAAACATGTACACACACAGACGTTTGCTTAGCATGTATAGCAAGGACATTCATTGACATAATACATTCCTCAGCTCCTTACCCTAACCCTAAACCATTAAAACAAAGTGCCTAACCCTAACCTTTACCCAGTTCTAAACCTAACCCTAACCCTAAAACCAGGTCTTAATCCTCAAAAAGCCAGTAAAATTGTGTGGACCAGCCAAAATGTCCTCACAAAGATAGTTTTTTCTTGACAACTGGTCCACACAGCAGCCTATTATAAACATGTACACACACAGAAGTTTGCTTAGCATGTATAGCAAGGACATTCATTGACATAATACATTCCCCAGCTCCTTACCCTAACCCTAAACCATTAAAACAAAGTGCCTAACCCTAACCTTAACCCAGTTCTATACCTAACCCTAGCCCTAAAACCAGCTCTTAATCCTCAAAAAGACTGTTAAATTGCGTGGACGAGCCAAAATGTCCTCACAAATATAGTTTTTTTTCTTGACAATTGGTTCACACAGCCTATTAAGACCTGGTTTTAGGGTTAGAATTAGGTTTATGTTAGTTTAAAGGTTAGTGTTAGGCACTAGGTTGTAATGGTTTAGGTTAGGGTAAGGGTTAGGGTTAGCTAGCTATACATGCTAAGCAAACGTGTGTGTGTGTGTGTGTGTGTGTGTGTGTGTACATGACTTTAATAGGCTGTGTGAACCAATTGTCAAGAAAAAAAACTATATTTGTGAGGACATTTTGGCTCGTCCACACAATTTAACAGTCTTTTTGAGGATTGAGACACACACACACGTTTGCTTAGCATGTATAGCTAGGACATTCATTGACATAATACATTCCCCAGCTCCTTACCCTAACCCTAAACCATTAAAACAAAGTGCCTAACTCTAACCTTTACCCAGTTCTATACCTAACCCTAGCCCTAAAACCAGGTCTTAATCCTCAAAAAGACTGTTAAATTGTGTGGATGAGCCAAAATGTCCTCACAAATATAGTTTTTTTTTCTTGACAATTGGTTCACACAGCCTATTAAGACCTGGTTTTAGGGTTAGAATTAGGTTTATGTTAGTTTAAAGGTTAGTGTTAGGCACTTGGTTGTAATGGTTTAGGTTAGGGTAAGGGTTAGGGTTAGCTAGCTATACATGCTAAGCAAACGTGTGTGTGTGTGTGTGTACATGACTTTAATAGGCTGTGTGAACCAATTGTCAAGAAAAAAAACTATATTTGTGAGGACATTTTGGCTCGTCCACACAATTTAACAGTCTTTTTGAGGATTAAGACACACACACACACACGTTTGCTTAGCATGTATAGCTAGGACATTCATTGACATAATACATTCCCCAGCTCCTAACCCTAACCCTAACCTAAACCATTAAAACCAAGTGCTTAACACTAACCTTTAAACTAACATAAACCTAATTCTAACCCTAAAACCAGGTCTTAGCCACGAAAAAGCAATTTTTAGGGGTGTCAGTATGTGAGGACCAGCCAAAAAGTCCTCACTAGGTGTACGAGTTGTTTTGGTCCTCACAAAGACACCCATACAAGAACACACGCACGCACGCACGCACACACAATATTCGCATGTTGTTGCTCAAATTATTTATAGTGTGTGTACTTTGACACTGTTGTGCCATCCTACTGCAAAATACCGAACCAGTCACAGAACAAAAACACACCGGAACAGGGAAAAACAAAGTGAACGGACTGAAACCTGTTTCTAATTAACAATGTCTGTATTCACTGAGTAATCGTTTTAGCATTAACTTGACTTAAATAAGCCATTCATTCACAGTATTAGAAGTTAAACAGGACACTAATGGGAATGTTTCAGCCTCACATGAGCAGGAAGATTCATCAGCTTCTGTGACAAAAAAGAAAAGCTGGAAAAACAAACTGCAGAAATCCCCAAAGCGTTTGTTCTTTACAGTTAAGCGTGTAAAGAAAATCTCATGTTCTCTACTTTTTTTTTTTTTTTTACTTCATATTGAGTCAAAGTTTTTCTTAAAAGAAGTTTCAAGTTTGTTCGAAAACAGAGAAGAGGAGCAGGAGGAGGAGGAGGAGGAGGTCCTGAAAATGTTGTTCTGCTGCACAGAAGATCTGGACTGGATTCTTGGTCTGCTGTAAAACATGGCACAGATTAAGTCAATATAAATCACATCAGTAGACTTAAGCCACTTCAATCAAGCACACATGGTTTTAGTGAAATATGAAGCACATTACTGTACGTGTGACGTCAGTGGCGTCAACTCCAGATTTAAGGTTTATTTTTTTTTGCAGTCGTTGAATGAATGTAGTTAAATACCGGGAACAATTTGGCCGAGACAGTTAAAATACTCTGCAGGTCACAGCGAGAGTGTTTACATGTTCATTCCTCACTTTCCAAGAAATATCACGTCATTCTCTCCAAACTAAATCATGTCATCTGTCGTCCGCTCACCGGTCGCTTTGTAACGTTCACACAGGAGGAATTAAAATGGCAGGATATTTTGATTTTTAGAGTGAGCCAGTAGTTAATGATTGCATGAATAATGCTTAACATTATTATTCTGGCCACAGATGTTTGGAGTTTGACTTGAAGAGAGTTCAGGAGGCAGAGCAGACAGCGGAAAGTGATGTTTTTAATCTAACCTGAAATGAAATTTTCCTTGTGCAACAAAGTTCTCATTGACTTCAGTCCATATTAACCCCTTAAAACAGTTTGCAGTATCACAGAACTAAGCATTTCTGAGCTGTAGAAATAACATAAACCCTTAAAAACACTTAAAACGTACAGGAATATATTCAATTTTACTGATGTACTTCATTTTATGTTTTGATTATTATTCTTTTCTGCTCTTTTGTGATAAAAAAAACACACACACACTTAAATGATATAGTATGAAAATAAATACATTTGTATCGTGTTATATTGAAAACAAAATACCACTTTAATCATGTCAAAAGGTCAGTATTAGTTGCATTTGAGTGCATATTAATAAAGTAATAAGAAACGTGGCGCGTTGTTGGGCTCTCGAGCAGTTTTATACTCGTCAGTAATTCAGATTTGAGCAGCTCTGATTACAGGAATATTGTCTGTTGTAAGTTTGTTTTGTGTACTTAAAAATGTGGGGGAACAATGGAAAAAATAACATCAAAGCTCAACCTTGACGTGGTCTTATTCAAGAAGAGGTGGAACCCAGTAATTCATTACTTCAGATTAAAAATAAAGGATACTTAGGCGACTCAGTTTCATAGGCATCTGTATGGACCCTTCAAAGTATAGGGTGTGTTTTTGTTTTATCTACCGTCTTCACTTCATAACAGTGAGGTAACCCTACTCAATCGTGTTTAGACCTAATTATTAATTCTATTAATATTTATTCAATTATTTATTTGCACTCTCTGACATTGTCACACGAAGATGGATTCACCTTGCCGATGGGTCCTCTGTTCATGCCATCTGTCTTTTATTTTATTTTTACTCCTACATGAAACAAGAGATTTGAAAGCTTTCAATAACAATAATAATAAAAAAAAAATCTGTAAATATGTTCAGATATATAAAGCTTGAAGCATCAATAAACAATTTTGTGCAAAAAAAAACAACAAAAAAAACGTGGGGGAAAATAACAGTAATGGAGAAAGAGACCACATTTTTCGCTTAAACCCGTGGCATTACTTTCCTTCCACCTCTTGGTGGTGCTGAGGAGCCGGCCGTTCGGCATCTGGCGCCACACTGTGGGTCAGAGCCACAAACCTTGGGAAAAGCAGTGCTTTGTCCATATAAGGCTGCAATCCATCCGCTTCCCTCTTCCTCCCCTGCTCCCTTCCTCTGTCTTTCTCAGACCTAAGGGATATTTACAGAGAGAGTGCCTCCGTCAGCCTGCCCTTCCTTATTAGGAGCTCGGCTTGTTGTCAGTGCTTCCACACTGCAGGACAGTGGTCCATCTCTCTGCTCTGAGATGAGACAAACAGATGGACGACTGGTGTTAACTCGAGTTCAACTGGTCAGACGACTACAGAATTCCAACAGACAGACGCCCACTGAGCGCTCGTCCCACACATGTAAGGGCAAATACATCAGCGACGCGGCGCTCGTGATGTACGCTCCACCTGGGAGCAGCAGCAGATCACGTTACAGTCCAAACATACTGTTAATACATTTGTGTTGCCCCGTTTCCTCTGCGAGAGCATCTCAATGGAGCAGCTGTTCTCATCCTCTTTCCCCCCATGATGTAAAACATCTGGCTCCCCCAGAAAACACAGCGACTGACTACACTGCAATACTGACACTATACTGTACTTAAAAAAAACCCAAAAAAAACGAAGACATCACACAAGTGAGCAATTTGATGACTCCATCAGTCGCCACATGTTACTAAGAAGCCAGAAATCATTGTCAGCGGTGAGGATGGGTATGACATTAGCTTGGTGTCTTAAAAGAACCAACATTTCCTTAGTAACCAGGCATTCAAACTACAAACACACATTTTTTTTTTATTGGGGTGCAGACATCCATTTAATATATTAGAAACCCAACATGTGGAAAAAAGGCTACATGGAACTTTACTTCATTAGGGTTATTATTCAAGACTAACATTTATACATGTGTAATATATATATATATATCTATACTTCATTGCAAGAGGAACTGACAATGAAAAAAAGTATGAAAAATAATATCTTATCAATGATAATTAAGAAGAAAAAAAAAACAACATTCAGAGCATAATAGGCTTTGACAGAACAGCTAATTCTATAATTGTGCAATGACTTTGAAACCGTTATTTTCGGCTCTGGGTAACTTTTACCGAGTGAGAAGGTGCCGCTCTGACCTCGTCTGTCTGGAGGACGGGGGGGCAAAGCCTCGCCGATCTGTTATTACTTTGCAGAGAGTAAAGTGCTGAGGTCACATGACCTAAGAGCATGGAGTGTGTCTGTGGTCACAAACATTTAAAACAAAAAAAACAAAAACAAAAAAGGTATGTGGGGAAGTGCATAGGTGGAGAGGTAGGTGGGTTCAAACACTTGCATGTGGAAATAAAACAACCCAACAGAGCTTCATGGACTTGTGTTTTTTCCGTCGCGATGACGCCAAACGTCGGGAGCGAAGCATGAATCAGAGCTGAGTTTTTTTTTTTTTTTTTCAAACGATACTCCGCTGCTCGACACACTCGATTTGGACTGTGACGTGGGGTAAATTTGTGAGAGTGTGAGACTTTGAGTGTGTTCACAAGAAAAAAACAAAACAACAAATACAAAGTGGGAGCTTTAAGGCCCAAGCTGCCTTGTGCGCTCAGTGGAATGTGCATCGAGGAAGTATGTGATGCACGCATAGGAATGTGTGTGCATGTTTGGGTTCCCCTGATGCACAGTCGTAGTAGATGATGTGGGTTTTTTGTGTGTGTGTGTGTGGGTGTGTGTGTTCCACCAGCTATGGGTATTTTGGCTGTTTTCAAATCTCATGCTGCTGCGGTTGGAGCCTCCCGTCCAAAGCCGAGCGCCTCGGAGCCTCGTCTTCCCGTGGCAAACGGGCGTTAAAGGCACACAAAGGCCGCTCCAGCTGTTCACGGAGAGAGGCATCACAATCCAAGTCAACTCGTGGTGCTCACAAACGTTCTGCTGCTGCTCCTCTCCCCCCCTCTCACTCTTTGGCACTGGGAGGAATGTGTGAAAGGAGGGAGGGATGGGGAAGGGGGAGGGGGTTCCCTGCTCTTCTCTTCTCTTCTCGTCTCTCCCTCTCGCTCACCCTCGCCACATCTATTTGGAGAGTTTACTGATGACACGGATCAGAGCTCCATTTTCATCTTTGAGACGCTGGTTGTCTGCCCTCAGGTCCACCAGAACCTGGTGGTAAAAGTGAAGTTCACATTACAACACGACGTCAACACATACAAGCAGAAGTTTGTTTGTTTTAAAACTTGTCTTGAGTTCTAGAATTATATCCATCCATCTATATATATATAGAGATACAATACCGTGCAAAAGTTTCGGGCGCCACCAACCCTGTTGTTTTTGTCTGTCAAATTCTGTGATCATGTAAATTTGCAAATGAAGTGAAGCGACTTAAAGCTGCTCTTATATATTAGCGAGCTGTCAATGAGTTTAACTCATGCAACATGTGTATGTGATGCTCAAGCATGTCTTGAATAAACCTGGCGTAACGTGACGTTTTTTTTACAGCAGATATTTCTTTAAATTATATAGTAAGACAAACACAGGATTTACCAGTAACAATAATGAAGGTTCCAATTCAGTATTAACAGAGCTGTGTTATTGTTCAAGTGTAAGGGGAGATCACGCTAAATACTTGACACCTGTAGAGGATGTTTTTTTTTTAAAACAACAAAAAACTGCATACATATTATCTGCATGTGTTCCAGTAAAGTGAAAGAGAAACAATTCTCCTCTATTGTCGTAATAGCAGCAGCTAAAACAACAAATCTAATGGTGGCCTAACACTGTACTGCACAGTACTGCATATCTAATATATCTATATTTTTTTGTTAAGGGTAACATTTACATACAAATGCACTGTTTTTTTTTTCCATTGTCACAATTATCAAATAATATAATATGAGATGAGCGAATGTATCGGTCTGTCACAACCTGAGACACTGGTTTCACAACTCCTTCCCAGCTGAGCTAAAGGGGAACGACACATGACCGAGGCAGATTTTATGTCCCTCCCTGGCCATAAATAATACATTATAAAACCGAAGCTGCGGGCCGTAAAAAAAATCTCACCGAGGGCCGTGATTGGCCCACGGGCCGGACTTCGAACATGCCTGACCTAGAGTAAAAAAAATAAAAAAATAATGCGTTTAAAAAATAGTTATGCGACAAAAGCCTGAATGGAGAAGCTACAAAATAAGTCTTGCTGCGCAGACAACATGCTTTGGATTGTACTGCTGTTAAAAACGCTCCGAGGATCTGCCTGATACCACAGCTACAGCCAAGCTAATCAAGCGGGGGGGGGGACATGCAAAGTGTCCGTTTGCCGTGACGATTCGTTCGCGACTTCCTTCTTCTCACCTTTAGCTCCTCCTCCAACTCGGCCATTCGCCGCTCCAACATCCTCCGGTCCTGATGCCAGGGAAACGTGAGGGAGGGAGGGTGGGGAAGCAAACGGGAAGAAGAAGAGTGAAAAGTGAAAAGAAGACCACAACAGTCGAGTGAAACACATGTGAGAAAGTGGCTGGTGTGGGGAGGAGAGAGCCTCATCAACACACAGCACAAGTGGCGTTAGTGAGGCGGGTGAAGCTTCAAATAAATAAAAAAAAAGGAACATCATCGGCAGAGAAGTGTTACCTTTCTCTCCAGCTCCAGCAGGGCTGAGCAGTCGGTGAAACGCTCCTGTCTCTATTGGACGGAACAAAACAACATTATTATTACTTCGACGCGAACAATAAATCAACGAACACAGTAACAGCGGCACAAATAGTTACAAGGTGTTCGTAGTTTGCTAAAAATAACCTAAAAATAGCCCGATGATACTGATCTAAGTCCAGTTCGTTCTCTTGCGTTCCTTCTGGAAATAAAGATAACTTGTCATTTGCCACAACGATAAATATACACTACTGTTCAAAAGTTTGGGGTCACTTAGAAATTTCCTTGTTTTTGAAGGAAAAGCAAGTTATTTTCAATGAATATAACAATAAATGAATCAGAAATCCTCTCTATACATTGTTAATGTGGTAAACGACTATTCTAGCTGAAAACGTCTGGTTTTTAATGGATATGTACATAGGTGTATAGAGGCCCATTTCCAGTGTTCTAATGGTACATTGTGTTTGCCAATTTTTGCTGGTTTTGCTGGTTCTTTGACGAAAGCAAAGTCACCATTTCTAATCTTGTCAATGTCTTGAGTATATTTTGATGAATAAAAGTGTGACTTTTAATGGAAAACCAAAAAATTGTATAGGTGACGCCAAACTCTTTGAACGGTAGTGTAGGCTACAACCACTGTGACAGTCAGAGGAGGCCTCAGTGTACTTGTTGGGTTTGGGTCAGGTTGGAAAAGAAAAAAATGCAGCCTGAGCCGCACACTCTGGAACAATACAGTAATCAAACACAGCACAAAGCAGGTCCAAGTCATTTTACAAAACGACAAAGAAATCTTCACGAATGTGCTCTCGTTGTGTTGCTACGGCAACGGCACATCCTGCAAAAGTGTTGCTTTAAAAGGAGATGGAGTTAGTGAGACGGCTCAGTCACGGCAGTTGTGAGCAAACGGCTTTCATCTGGAGGTCAGAGGTGTCTTTAAAGACAGGGTTTGAAAAAACAGATGCCACACAGCAGCAGAACCTTTGAACTGACTTCCTTTTGTCTGTACATGTGTGTGTGTGTGTTTAACTCGGCGCCTCTGTAAAGTCACCTGTGTCGCCTTTTCCAGGTCCAACCTGGTCTGACTGATGACCCTCTGGGTGTCCTGCAGCTGAGTCTGGAGCTGGCTGTTTTCCCTGGAAAGCTCCTCAAACAACTGACGCGGCACAAACACACACACACACACACACACAAGCAATAAATAACTGGGACAAATTAAGATAAAACAGACTGTGACCTCAACAACAACAACAACAACAACAACAACAACAACAACAGCGACAACACCGTCTGTCTGCCAACCTTCTTAAAATCCTTGGTCTCGGACTCTCCTCTCTGGGTGCGGTCATTGCAGGATGCGTCCGACCTGAGCGGATGGGGAGTTCAAAGGTCAGAGATACTGCTATCACACAAACTGTGCTGACAGAATGAAAAAAAAAAAAGATGGTGAGTCAAATGAGTCAAAGGTTGGATTCATACCTGGAACTCAAGTGCTGGTCTATCTGTAAACAAAAACAACACACACACAGTTACAGGTGACATTTTTCAGAGAGTTTTACATAAACTTGTGTGCATTAGTTTCACACACCTGTGGATCCAGTCCACTGCCGGAGAACTCTTCCTCTCCGCTGGGATCATTGTCATCACTCTGCAAGTGGACACGTCGAGTTACAATTTAGCTGCTTTCGTTTTATTCTCCTCGTTTTTAATCGATACAGTTCGTCTCTGGCAGCGTTTACCTCCCCGGTTCTCTGTGCCTTCCTCCTGGCCCGAGCTTGCCTCTTCTCCCTGCGCTCTCTGGCCCATCGCATGGTCTCGCTCTCCACCTCGACATCTGTGATGACGCCAGACGGCACAAATGAAATATTTTCAGCCAGCACGGCATTGACGAGTTCTACATTTCAAAAAAGTGCGAGCGGCGGCACGTGCCTCTCCTGTCGGACGCCTGAGGTCGAGGAGTGCCGGCGGGCTGCGTGAGCCCCAACAGGTCCGACTTCTGTAGGCTGGCGATACGGGACCTCCAGCTAACTTCCTGTGAACACAGTAGCATCTGCTATGTGATGTCACGAGACATTATATAAGCACGACCGAGACAGTGCTGTAACTGAAAACCTGGACCCCTCACCCCCTCCTCTGCCTTCTTGGCTTTGGCTTCCTTCTCCTTCTCTTCCTCCTCCTTCTTCTCTCTCCCTTTGTTGTCCGTCTTCATGGTATTCATCGTCTTCTCTGCTTCCTGCAGGTCCGTTAGCGTCACCCCCTTCGCATAAAAAAAAAGGAAACGAGAGAGTGTTTTAAGGACTGGAGAGCAGGACGCTTCCTCCTCGTGAAGCAGGCGATGCTTGTACCTGAGTGGAGCGGCGGGATTGCCTCGCGTGCCGAGAACGAGCCTTTCTCTGCGCCTCTGCTTCTTCATCCCGCACTGGTGTCAGATAAGACCTACAGGAGTCAAATCAAAAGTCTGAGCAACAAAGCTGCACAAACTGGGTTTCAACCTTCCAACAAGATCAATTAAATGCAGACATGAAGTGATAAAAATTCCTTTCCACATTGATTAAATAATTCACATCCGTAACCTCAGCTTTGTCATCAAAGCAAACTTTCAAATTCCACTTCCTAACAACTAAGGCCGAGTGACACACTGTTGAGAATAACCCTTGAAATGCCACGTTCGTCTTATTTGCTGGATCTTATTTGTCCAGAAGGACATTAGATTTGAAAGAACTATGATTTCTGCCAAAACAGTTCACTTAAAAAGGGATTCTAAACCACGTCAAAAGAAGCATCATGAATCGGGATGCACCGATTATCTGGCTTTTTTTTAAAAATATATATTATTGATAAGAGATCAATTTATTTATTTATGCCAAATTTAAATTTGAACGTTAAAGTTAAGTGTTGGTGTTTTGCAAAATTTTGATGCCAATATTTTCACTTTTACTGTAAATGAATATCGGCTCCAAATTTCGGTTATCGGCCCCCGTGAGTACTAACAATCGGCATCGGTCCTGAAAAAAACATATTGGTCTATCGCTAATCATGAATGCCAACATAAATAAGTCTCATTTAAATGTAATGTAAGACTCAGTGTGTAATATTCAAACATATTAAAGATCCCATAGAACAGAAGTACCAATTGACGCCGTTCTGTTGGCGTGTATCTGCGCCATCACCTCGTTTACGAAGTCCTGAAGTTTCGAAACAAACAGTTCAGACATTGCTGAGAACGCTGTGTTTTATTGTAATCTCGGGCTCAGCGAGATCTCTGAAAAAACAGTCTGGGTTACATAAACAGCAGATCGTCCTGCTCCGGGCACTAGTCCGGGCACATCCGGCTGCGTACATTGAACCGCAGAAGAAGAATAACGTCCGTTGCGGAGGTGTTTCACGAGCGACAGTGTCTTCTGACTCTGGGTCTGACTCCGGGTCAAAGTCATAAAAGGGACTGCGGTCGTGACGAAGCTATTTTTAAACATTGTTAAAACCATGTTTTGATAATGAGTAGCAGTGCATCCACCGTTCCAGAGGGGGGAGCTGCGCGCTTCTGAGAGCGGGTGTGCTAATTACATCACTTCAAGGTATTGGCCAATCACAAGACAGTTGGGAAGGCTCTACGCTGGCTGGCCAATCACAACACAGTCCGTCTTCTGGGTGTGAGATTTCTGTCTGAAACAGCGCGGCTGACGAGAGCTTCAGCGAGGAGAGATTTCTATCGGCTCATTTACACTAGGAGATTTTTTGACCATAAAAACAAGTTCATGTAAGTAGACCTCCATAACTCGCATACATGTGCGATAGGACCACTCTATGGGAGCTTTAAGTATAGTTTTCTATTTAAACATTTGTATTAGCATCAAGTATTTTCAAGCCTATAATTCAGATAATAAAGTTTAGACTTTTAAAGACCCTGTAAAAACGTCATCATCAAAAACACACAGGACCAAATAGTGAAAGCTTACTTGCGCCTCTGTTTGGTCTCCTGTTCACTCGTGGTCGTGCTCTGAGAGTTGGACACGGTGACGGCAGACTGATCCTTCTTTTCTGTCTGGTCCTGAGGATGTCTTTGAGACAAAGAGAAGACGGAGAGCTGGTCATCAGATCTATTAAATAAGTGAGGAAAACAATTCCAGACAAACTTTCATAAAAAAAAGTGTAGGATAGAAAAAATATGATGCACCTCTGTGCCAGGATGTTATTTAAACGGCTAAGTCCCGTAGAACTTGTTCCTATGCTAGATGAGGTCAAGGTGGGGTCATCCAGTCTCTTTCCATACGATGAGCTAGAAAACAAGGAAAAAAAAAAAAAAACCTTCAAAGAAAAGGCATTTTTCACAACATGAAGATACACAGTTCATATTCACAGCTCAGGGGGAAATTCACTAAGCTATGATGCTGCAAAAAAAAACAGCAGCGCAAACAGATACAAGGCAAGCAGTGAGCAGCACAACTGACCTGTGAAGCAAATAAGGGGTGGAGCTATTGAGATCATTTCCTGTTTGACTATGAAGCCGCCGAGTGTAAGAGGAGCTACGGCTTAGCCAACTGAGTGGGAGAAACACACACACACACACAGTGACAGGAGCACAAGTGCAGAGCGGCACAAAACAGATTTTGGTTTTTCACAAGTGCACAAGAACACGTGGAAGCACGTGCTCACCTGTTGGAGTTGTCAGGACTGCTGTCCGGAATACTAAACAGTCTCCGGGATGGAATCGGTGGCACCCGAGCAAGTCTCGGTTCCTGAAAGCAAAAAAGGTGAGCCTTGCTCATTTAGGGCCGGGTCATAGTTTCTTTGTAAAGCACATTTAAAAACTGTTGACCAAAGTGCTGTACAGTAAGTAGTAGTTTTGGTTAAAAGAAAACAAAAAAAACACAAAAAAGATGGTAACCATGGAAACTTGCTTGAGGGTATACATGCACAACCCTAACCCACAAGAAAACAAGGATATACAAACTGCTAACATGGAATGAGAGATTGTGTTTGTATAAATGGAATGAGTGGGCTTGTACACACCTCTGGGCATGTGGAACAAGGCTGACTAGTTATTGTACACTACCGTTCAAAAGTTTGGGGTCACCTATACCATTTTCTTTAAGTGAGTTTTCCATTAAAACTCACTTTTTTTAATTCATCAAAAGAGTTGCAAAATGAATAGAAAATATAGTCAAGACATTGAAAAGATTAGAAATAATGATTTTTACTGAAAATAATACTTTTGCTCTTTGCCAACATAATTGCACAAGGGTTTTCTAATCATCCAATACGCGATTAGCAAACACAATGTACCATGAGAACACTGGAAATGGGCCTCTATACACCCATGTACATATTCCATTAAAAACTAGACGTTTGCAGCTAGAATAGTAGTTTACCACATTAACAATGTATAGAGTGTATTTCTGATTCATTAAATGTTATATTCATTGAAAATAACGTGCTTTTCCTTCAAAAACAAGGACATTTCTAAGTGACCCCAAACTTTTGAATGGTACTGTAGACTGTACTTGAAGTCAGATTCACGTAGAGTTTGTGCATCGTGTACCTTGGTGTCCGCCTCAGAGCTGAGGCGAGGACTGGAGGCTGAGCGGGTCATGCCCAGCGCCACCTCTGGAGGTCTGCTGGGGTCCTGGATGGGGTCCGACAGTCCAGCTGAGCCGAGGGTCACCGAGCTGCCTGCCTTCCTCAGAGACGTTCTCCAGGAGACCGGAGCCTCTGTGACCGCGGGTTTGCTTGGTTCCTGCTACACAGCCAGTTAAAAAAAAAAAAAAATACAAATCAGCGTCTTTGTCCTCGATTCTTATGGAACAAACACCAACATTTTCTTCTGCAACAGCTCTCTTGATATGACCTTTTTCACCGGGCCTGAAGTGGTGCTCGTTGACATGGAGGTAGGAAGCAGGCTGGTGGTGTTGCGTTTGTTGTTCAAGTTGTTTATGATCTCTCGGTTTTTTGCTTTCTCTGCAAACGCGCAGAAGAGAACAGCGCAGGGAGCATGGGATTTATAAACTGTGTCAACTCATTTAACGATAGCATTTTTAGATGTAAAAGTTGTGCACTGCATCTTTTGAGAAAATCAGTTAAATAAAACCATGACGTCTAACTACATATGACCCTCCCGGATCTTGATTAGCAGCAACAACAGAGACGTCCTCTCTATGTTAGAAACTGCAGCAGCTCCTCTCACCTGACTCGGCATCGCTCTCAGATTCACTCTCCTCCTCTGAGCTGGAGCTGCTGGAGGCCTTCGTCTGGCTCTGAGGTTGATTCGGTCCCGCCTGGCCTTCCTCCTCCTCGTCCTCGGCTGGACTGCTCTGCAGGGCAGGGGGAGGGTGCTTCTCCCGCTCATGGAGGCAGATCTTCTCCTTACTGCTCATACGAGAGATAGAAGTCCTGCAGGGGCGGGGCCAAGGTGGTGGGGGGGGGGGGGCGGGGGGAGTGGAACAACAGGTGGCATGCAGGGAGCTGATCAGTGGAGGGCAATCATTCCATGTGCAGCCAATTAGAGCCAGCATGCAACAATCAATGCATCAGTGGGGTGTGATGCTATGTGTTGAACTGCTGCTTTATCATAGCTAACGCTAAACAGCTTCTGTCTCAGTCATTTAGGCTGCATCCATACTACTCTGTTTTTTTTTTAATTTATAAATGGCTAAGTGACCATTGCATCCATTCTAAGACACCTAAAATGTATGTCATGTGACATTTGGGTACAGCTGATTCTCTACTCTGCAGTTATTTGCGTAGCGTTGCTACACTAACGTCGCCAGACCAACGACGAGGCGAAACTGTGGCAGTTTTAAAGGCAACATAGCTCCAATTAACGCTGCTTTTGGGGGCGTGTATCTGCATCGTTGCCTCGTTTATGACGCCTTAAAGTTTCATAACAAACAGTCCAGCCACTGCTGAGAACACAGGGTTTTTATCTGAAAAAAGCTAGCTAGCGTCGTCACTAGCAGGTCTCACCAGCTGCGTCAACTGCTCGTTGTGTTGCTGCTGTAGAAAGCAGCACTAGACGCTTCATAAGCTGATAAACGTCTACTTAAAGACTCTGCACCAAACTCAGTCCGAAACGGCTAGCACGGCTAAAGAGAGCGTCTGTCAGGAGAGATTTAGATTGGCCTCGTTTGCAGCAACAAGGAGGTTTTTGACCATAAAAACAAGTTAATGTTTGCAAGTACACCTCCATAACTCGCATAGATGTGAGATAGGGACATTCTATGTCACCTTTAAGCTTTTCTGAGTAACTGAGTAATGTGGATGTAGCCTTAGTTTTACAGCTCCAACAGTCTCGTCTTCACATGTGGTGATGCCAAAGTCACACAAAACCACAGGGGGGTAAAATAGCAGCAGCAGCACACACACAAGCAGAATACAATTGCTGTGCCCACATTCTATACTATGTACTCAATGCATGCAATGTACACTACCGTTCAAAAGTTTGGGGTCACTTAGAAAGGTCCTTCTTTTTGAAGGAAAAACACTTTTTTACAATGAATATAACATCAAATGAATCAGAAACACACTCTATACATTGTTAATGTGGTAAACGACTATTCTAGCTGCAAACATCTGGTTTTTAATGGAATATGTGCATAGGTGTATAGAGGCACATTTCCAGCAACCATCTCTCCAGTGTTCTAATGGTACATTGTGTTTGCTAATCGTGTTAGAAGACTATTGGATGATTAGAAAACCCTTGAAAACCCTTGTGCAATGATGTTAGCACAGCTGAAAACAGTTTTGCTGGTTCTTTGACGAAAGGGCAAAATTATTATTTTGAATAATAATCATTATTTCTAATGTCAATGTCTTGACTATATTTTCTATTAATTTGCAATTGCAACTCTTTTGATAAATAAAAGTGTGACATTTAATGGAAAACACAAAAACAATTGTATAGGTGACCCCAAACCTTTGAATGTTAGTGTGTATTTGATCACAATCTTCACATTTTTCCAAGTGGGTATACAATAAATTATTATTGGTATTGCGCTATACAGTATACATGTGCTTTGAATATGCCCTCAAATATGTAAGTTTGTTTGCTCACTGCATGTTTTTAATTTATCTTGTTGCCTCAAAAAAAAAAAAAATTAAAGTTGGAACTCACATTATCATTATGTGGTTACTGTTGCTGCTCTTGTTGTATCAAGCCACTGTGACTGATGTAGAGAAGTATTTTACATTAGTGAGATGGTCTCATTTATAGCAATATTTGGTTTCTGTTGAACTTAATTTGATTTATCAAGAATTTACTTTATTCTGAGGAAGAGAGACATTTATTTTTTCGCATAATTTAAGACAAAACAAGGGGGAGCGATGCCGGGTACAACATACAGCATAGGTTCAACCTTGCAGTTATCAGGCATGCACTGTAACCATTTTGGCCAACAGCGTGCTAAGCTTTGAGATATTTTTAAACATACCCAGCTTGGACTGTGGATTTTTACCAGGGACTGTTAACATCAAAAGTGCATGCAGACAAATGGGATTGCTGGGACTCAGCTGAGGAACAGCATTGCTTGTGCCCAAACACACACACACACACACACACACAAACACCCCAACACACTGGCACTGACCTGCGTGGACGAACTGGTACCATGGAGATCGGTGGGCTGGTCTCAATAACAGGAGCCTGCTTCTCTTTCTCGCTGCGTAACTGGAGAAGATATATAAACACACATAAACACAGAGAACGTTTGCTGCTGTAACGCCATCAATCACATCGGGTTTATCTAACCGAGTGAAATTGTTGAGGTGCCTGTGTGCGGAGGCAGACTCACAGCATTCTGTTTCTTCTGAAGCTCCTCCAGAGCGTCCACCAGGTTCTCATCTGCAACATCTAGAGGTGTTTGGCCCTACAAGGACATTTTGCATTGGATTTTCAGTCATGGCACAAGCAACGGTTATCAGTCACAGGGGCGAAAACGCCAAGGAAAGGCCCTTTGTCTCCCGCCTCCCGCTCACCACATTGTTGACGGTGCCCATGTCACAGAAGTGGTCGGCGAGCAGGGCACACACCTCCTCCTGCCCCCAGTGAGCTGCTGCATGCAGGGGTGTCCAGCCATCGGTGTCCCTGCTGTCCACGTCTACCCTGCACTGCAACAGCACCCTGACCGAGGAGGGGAGAGAGAGAGAGAGGGGATGAATAATGCTTCTTTGATTTCATATTGGCACCCAAAAAAAAAACTCACCACTTTATTGGATTCACCTGCTTAACCACTGTAATGGCAAATTCAATTTCTTTGTCTCAGAAGCTAGAGCCTTTATTAAAAGATACCAGGTCCTTCTGTGTATTGTGTATTGTATAATGTGTAATTAGGATGTCTAGACTGAACTGGCACCTTCCTACAACATCCGCAGGGAGTCGGCTCCCCGACACCTACAGTAGACAAAGAGGTGTGAAAACACAGCCTGGAAAGGCAGACTCCTTGTCTATTGGAGGAATGCAAAAAGGGGAGTTGCTCAGGTATAAATGTGGAGGGATCACTATGCTCTGGGTCTTTTTTCCAGCTAGAATCACTCCTGTGAATATTGACCTTTGTCGGCCGGCAGAAGTTCTCTATTTCATTCTTCACAAGCAGCAGAGAATTTCCACAACACCGCTTGTTAACAACAATATCATATCAGCCACTCATATGGCATTTAGACATGTAGACATGATCAAGACAACCTGCTGAAGCTCCGAGGCAAAGTGATTATAGTTTTTCACATTTTCATTAGTTTTTATTGTTTGTTTGTTTGCTTTTTAGTTTTAGTTAATTCAACAAATGATTTAGTAGTTTTAGTTTAGTTTTTATTTTGAGGAATTGACTTCTTTCAGTTTAATTTTTATTTAGTCTTTAGGTATTAAGAGAAAGCATGTGTGACACCAAATATGGATTATCAAATCCTTTAATTTCATTCTTCAAAAGTAAAACTTCAAATGGTCTGTATTACACAATGAAGTTCAATTAATTGTTAATTTAGTTTAGTTTAGTTAATTGTCATTTTTATTTCAGTTATTTCTTTCGAGTAATTTTCACTGCTAGTTTTAGTTAACTATAATAACCCTGCTCTGATGACCACATCAGGTGCCACTCCTGTGTCCCTAATAAAGTGGCAGGTGACTGTATAACAAAAGCTAATGAGCTGCCGTGTGTGTGTGTGTGTGTGTGTGTGTGTGTGTGTGTGTGTGTGTGTGTGTGTGTGTGTGTGTGCGTGTGTGTGTGTGTGTGCGTGCGTGTGTGCGTGTGTGTGTGTGTGTGCGGACCGACGCTCACTTCAGGACTTCAATGTAGCCTTTGGCCGCAGACACGTGCAGAGCGGTTGCCTTGGTGTTGGGGTGAGGTGTGAGAGTGCCGCCTCTTTCCATGGCATCCTGGAGCATGATCCTCTCCTCCTCCTTCCTGGCCTTGTCCACGTCTATACCTGTGCCACACACACACACACACACATGAACACACAGCAGGTGAGTGTGCAGTTATATGCAAAAAAAAAAAAAAAAAAAAAAAAATGGCTGTGCATTGTGGGTGATTTCTCTTGTGATTGTGCAGTAGAAATTGGTGAAAGGCAGCCGTGATGAAGAGGCCAGAGTGACCTTTGTGTACCTACATCCTGTTTTTCTTCTGCTCAAAGGCGCTTGCAGTGGCAGAATAACTCTGTGCAGTTATTTCTTTGTCTTGTGGATTAAAAGGTGAGAATAAAAATTGTAGGCTGGAGAGATGATGCCCAAGTCCTCACCTTGTTTTTTGATTTCGCCTTTGAGAAGTCTCTCCATGGCGTCTTCCGTGGCCACATCTAGAGGAAGCTCACCTTCGCTGTTCACCGCCCCGACGTGAGCGCCGTGCTCTATCAGGTATCTACAAAGAGAATCGCAACCAACAATGCAGTGACGTGGTCAGATAGCAGCTGTAAAATCAAAGTACACTGGGTATAGTGATAGACCGATATGTTTTTTTCAGGGCCAATACCGATACCGATTATTAGGAATCAAGGAGACCGATATTTGGAGCCGATACTCATTTGCAGTAAAAGTGAAAATATTGGCGACAAACACTCACACTTATCTTCGTTTAAATGCCTTTAAGCATATGTTTATTAAACAGCTATTCAGATTTGCAACATGTTAAAGGTTTTTTTTTATTATTATCTTTGTTTTAAAATTCTAACAAAACATGCAGGCAGCCCCCAGGCTCAGCAGCATGTCTTATAAAGTTAAAGGAAAACTTCCCGAAGTTTTCTACAGTAAATTAAGTTTTGAAAAAATGTAAATATAACAGAAACGTTATTTATCTTTCACTTATCTTTGATTAAAGTTCAAACAAAAAGTGCAGGGAGTTCCCAGGGTCAGCAGCATCTCTTATAGTTAACTGACATTTTAAATAAATATATAAATAAATTGATCTCTTATTGGCCAATGGATTAAAAAAAAAAAGGAAAAAAAAAAAAGGCCAATGCCAATATGGGTCAAAATGATGAATATCAGTGCCGATAATCGGCCCGGCCGATAATCTGACTCTTCCCTAACTGGGTATATCCTTCATAACGTCAGTGATGGTTCAACACTCACTTTGTGATCTGGATGAAGCCACAGGACGCTGAAGCGTGCAGAGGAGTCCAACCCTCGTTATCTCCTCTGTTGATGTCACTTCCGTTCTCCACCAGGAACTGGACCATCTCTGCATTTTCATCAATGCAGGCCTGCACAGAGAGGGAGGGACACAACATTGATATTGCTCTGTTTGCTGTTTGGCATTAGAGAGAAGAGCCTCCACCAGACACCAGACTTGTCCAGTTTGTGTACAGTAAAAAAAGAAAGAAAGAAGATAAAACAATGACTACTGTGTCTACTTGTAATAAGCTCCTGCTGTTAATTGGGCTACAAAAAGCCCTTCAGTACTTTCCAAAACAGTAATTTTTTGTGGTATGAGTGAACAGCCAATCTATTTAACTGCTTGTCCTGAGGCTGGTGTCACAAAGACCTCTACGTGATCCAAAATGAGTTCCATGAGAACCTCGAGGAACTATATTCTACTTCAGTGTAAACTTACATTTATGAGGGGTAACAAACATCGTCTGCATGATGTTACTCTGGTAATACGAATAAAAGTATAAGTTTATACATATATAAAAGGCTTGCCACTGTGGTCGCTGTAGCAGCTGTATTAATAACAAATATTGACAATACACTTTACAGTGTGCCCTAAAAAGTCAGGACACTACGGTTTCTTATTCCTTTAATGCAGTAGGGTCATAGAAAATAAGGGGTCATTCAAAACCACAAATAAAAAAAATTAAGAATATCACCGTAGCCACTTATTCTATAGCTTCAGCAAATTAATATGTTTATTGTGAAATAATCTCTTGATTATTTTCTCAATTAATCCCTCTCTACAACTGTCAGCAAATGGTTAAAAATGCCGATTGGTCTTTCCAAAAACCTCGAAAATGACGACCACAAACCAAAAACATGCAGTTTATTCTCATTGAAGCAACAAAAAACACACAAAATATTCACATTTAGGACACTGGAAGAGTTTTTATTTTAAGAAGCCATTGTCAAAAGAGTAAGTGATGGATTCATTCTTGCAGCCCTTGATTTTTGCTCTGTAAATGAATTAATAACTTAAAAATAAACTCACGGCCGTTCGTACAGTCGGGACCAAAATGGTCGACCAACTGATCGACAATACTCGACTCGAGCAAAAAACAAGTGATACTGACACACTGGCATAAGCAGGAACACAGATGACTAACTATGTATTTTTGTTTTATGTCATTAATATACTGTTTTCTTTCTTAAGAGACTCTCCAGTCATGAGTTATTAGCATTAGAGAAATTAATCGTCAACTCTTTTGATAATCGATTAATCGGTTTGAAGCTTTTTTTAATTATTAAAACAAGATTCCTGATTGTTTTAGCTTCTTAATGTGAATATTATCTTCGTTCCTTTGCTCCACATAACAAATAAATCATCAAAACCGAATCATTTTGGTTTGTGGGCAAAACAAGACATTCAAGAACATCGTCATTTCCAGGTTTGACAAACACAGATCAACGTTTTTGAACATTTTCTGACATTTCATGGACCAAACGATTAATCGAGCAAATAACGGTTAGTTGCAGCTCTAAATATCATATGATAGGACGTCACAGCAGCGAGTGCTTGTACCTGCACGCTGTGCACAGAGCCCTGACCATCAGGTCTGTCTTCAGCAACTTAAGAAGCTTTACTTTTGGGCTAAATGAACTAATCTCAAAGCTGCTGCGAGTCTCCTCCCTCCTTCATAATGTGAGGTAATTAGTCAGGAAGTGAGGCCTTAACAACAACAACAACAACAACAACAGCAACAAAAGCACTGTCATTGTAAGACCCAGAGATGAAGCTGGCAGTGTGGCGTGGAGCTGGCAGCCCCGGCGAGTCAAAAGCAGGGCTTCGCTCTCGGCGTCTCTTTGAAACAAGTGGGTGCTCCACGCTGATGAATGAATGAACAGAGGGCATTTCTTGCACCCCGTGCGCTAACAGGGTGCACATACAGCCTCCCAGCAGACTGCTTCACTGGGTCATCAATGACTCACTGTGGAAATGCCCTTTGACAAACAGCAGTTTGTGCTGTTTGAGGAATGTTTTCCATTTCTTCATCCAAAATCCCTAAAGTCCCCTCCATTGGGAATTGGCAAAGAGAAGGAGAAGGAGAGACGCAGGGAAGAGGAAGAGGAGAAGGAGGAGGAGGAGGGGGAGGGGCCAAGGAGAGAGAGAGTAGTGGAGAAGACAAAAGGGGCTTTGGATGCAGAGGATGGAAAGTTTGGAGAGTGTGGGCCTATATTTAATTCTGGTTACCAGGCAACCGATGAGCAACAGGGGAGAGAGGGATGGAGGGCAGGAGAGAGACCACACTGGGTGCATGGTCCAACACACGGATGGACCAGAGGAGGACACGTTTATCATCTACTACATCCAGGCGGGAACGCGCTTGCTCACTAAGTCTGAACGGTCATGGGAAAGAAAAGTTCATCTGACACACCGACTTAGCTTCAATTAGGAGGAAAGCGCCGACCATCTCTGAGGATGACATCAGTGCAGCCGCCATTCAGCTCCACTGGACTGGAAAGTTATTGGCTCCAATGTCTTTTATGTCAACAAGTATCCTTAGATGTCAG